>NC_088202.1:22168157-22471657 GCF_037126465.1 Ornithodoros turicata
TGCTTTCCTTTGTTGTCTGGCAAACATGCGATCTTTCGTCACATGATCGTGCTCGCTGAGCAATGTCCTGACATGCCGAGACCTGTTCTGTCTTATGATATGCATGCTTTACTTTGGTTGATGCATCTAGTTCCATATATTTTTCTTGTTGACAAGAAATATCTGTCAGATGTGAATGTGAGTAGAGTAGCGCTGGCATCATTCTTAATAATTTCGCGATTAAATTTGTAAGAAAGTAACTCCAGGGGGACAGATGGGTGGCTTTATTCAGGAGGAAAAAAATATCATTATTCAGTTCTTTGCACAGCTTTTGGGTGGAATGGAGATGCCTTACTGAGCTCCTCGTTATTCATCATTGATGACGTTTCTTCTTAGGATATTTTGTTCTGTTTTTGATTTTCGTAAGACTATCTAGTCATTTAGTAAGTCATTCGGATAAAAATGCTTAATTGCTGCAGTCAGCTTTCATGCATGGTGTCTTGTGCTTTTTGCAATAGTTTTATGTTTCTCATGCAATCATTATAGTAGAATAAAGCAAATAATCCTGAGATAGTGATTCAATAACTAACAGGTCTCCAGTCTGGAGCACAGCCATACACGTCCATGAACCATGCAGCTGCATGCATGTGTGACGATGTCATGTGGTGGCTCTATTGTTTCTGGCGGACCGTGTCCCTAGCAGTTCCGTTGGGTGTCAGTAAAAAAAAAAACAGTGTAAGCTTGAGATAGTTGGATGACGTTCATGACCAATGAACAACGCCTCCAGAGGGCATAAGGATTCACTTCTCTCTGAGCCGCTCGCAATTGGACGCGTTACTGGCGGACGGCACGATTTGATTCTGTTCAGCTTGCCTCTCACAGGGTGCGGATGTGAGGTCTGTCACTGATAGGTGGTGCGTGACGATTCTGCTGGATTTTGTGTAAAGTAGAATTATGATGAGGGTGTGTGCGTGGAAATACTTTGATACTGGTGAGTGTTTTTTTTTTCACTCTGTTCAAGCGTCTCTCTGTACGCAGAGTTGTGCCTAACTCGTTACAAGTAACTCGTTACTTGGTAACGGTTACTTTTTTTGGTAACGAAGTAACGATTCAGTTACTTTTTAAAATATGGTAATAGTAACGGAATCAGTTACAAAAATTGGTAGCTCGTTACTGACGTTACTCGTTCCTTTTCTTCAGCACGGGGGAGCCCATTTCGGCACTCCGTGTGGCACAATGCGTGCAAATCTGACCTGCGTGACCCACGACCACGTGTGACTCAAAGTATTATTGCAATCCCTCGCTGGATGTGTTGTTGTATTTTCTCTTGTTTCCGTAATCTCTGACCATCCCTCCTTCCCAAGAATGGGCACCAATTGTGCATTGGCTACAAACGTTTCGACTTCTAGCCTTTCCTTGTCTTTGCTGAGCTTCTGAGCGCCCTAAATTATGACGCAGCCCCTCGTCAGTTTTCGGGAACCGTTGGTGATCGGTGGCACGAATACCGGTATCTTTTCTTGTGTTCTCATAGTCTCCAACCACCCCCACTTCGGAAAGAAGGAAGGGTCCAAGCAAGCTGATATAGACTCATGGTAAGGGGCCGCGAGACACGAAGGACGGGCGACAAATTATCAGACTCAGCAAAAGGTTTATTATAATGACCCATACCTAAGACGCGACGCAGAGGGGCAACAAGACAAAACGAAGGGTCACTATTCACGTTGCCACGTGTGGCGGCATGTTTGTTGGCTCCTAACTATGCGGCGGTAACGTAAAAGTAACTCGTTACCTGTGAGTAACTAGAACTCGTTACTTTTGTATGTCGGTAACGAGTAACGTATTTAGTTACTTTTTTCGGAAGTAACGGGTAACGGTATTTAGTTCCTTTCTTTTGGTAACGGGCACAAGTCTGTCTGTACGTGCTTGCCCTTGCTGCAGCCCTAGCAGTCGTTCGTTTTTTCATCGTGGCACAGTGCTCGTTAAGCGGTGTCCTGACATGCCGTGACCTATTCTGTATTATGATGCATGCCTTCCTTTGTTGACACATCTAGTTCTATATTTTTTTTCTTTTTTGAACAAAAAAGATTGTCGTTGATCACTCTTGTGTTGACGTCGATGCTTGTGCTGCTGCACCCTTGCTCTGGACAGGAGCAGCGCTAGAACGATTTTTAACAATTTCAGGATTAAATTAGTTGAGAAAATAAGCACAAGGGGAATCGATGCATGGCCTCTTAGAGAAGAAAAAAAGCAATAAAATTCAGTTCTCTGCCTGCCTCTTGGATGGAACAGACATGACAACCTTGTCTCCATTTTGTTTGCGATTAGCAGTGACATGCCCGTGCATGTCGGACGCTGGTTGTTCGTGCTGTCCATGCGTGCCCGCAATTTTCTGTCTTCCCCAAAGGCTGCCTTAACCTTGGGAATGAGCTGCTTTGACCTCGAGAATGAGAGTAATGTTGGCATGATTCTTAATAATTTTGTCATAAAATTAATTCAAAACGTAACCAGTAGGAGGGCAGGTGCATGACTGTATACATAAGGAAAAAGCATTATGAATCGGTTGTGTGCCAGACTGTGGGATGGAAGAGACACATCGTTCTACTCTCGCTGTGACTGCTGTTGTCGTAGACAGTGGGCTGACCTGTTGTGCGCGTAGTCTTTTTTTGTTGTTCGGTGTTGATGGTGTACCTTGTTAGCATTTTTACTCTTGCTTTCACAGCAGGTTGCATTCATCTGTCTGCGTTTTAAGTGCTTTTCTCCTTGCTTGTCAAGAGCTGTCCTAAACCTTCCCAGCCATGCCATAATGACGTCACACCTGACATCTCAGGATGTCGAGAATTGGTGTTCACATGAAGGGCGGTGGTGCCACCTGGTGTGATGCTTTCCAACTTGGTAGTCACCTGCCTCTGTGCTCCATCACCCAGCGTTGCACAGTGGCCACTTCTGGCAACTTTCTTCAAGATGGCGTCATTGATCTTCAACTAAACTGGCTCTCTCCACTCTATTTATATAGATATTGTTTTATTTTTATGACCACGACCAGTAGGCAACGTGCAAAGCATTCGGGACAAGTGTTAAATGCCCCCAATTAGTGTGACGACTGAGTGAATGATCCTACTTCCTGTGGCGGTCCTAATTAACTCTAATTGCTAATTAATGGCATCCAGAGTGTTTTGTTTGTTGCCCGCAAGTCGTGGTCAGTGCTTAGTACTGTGCCACACACCCTCCGAGGCTTGCGTAATCAGCTATGACACCCCAACCACCTCGCTGACAACCGTACACACGTTTCCGGTAGCTGTATAGGGACTAAATTCGCTCTCTGACACTTTTTAAATTCAAGTTGAAGGGGCGGCAGCCAAGGGTTGCTATCTTTGACAGCAGTATACGCCTCTCGTTGATGTAGGTCCAGCAGCGGAGGAGTATGTGTTCTACGTTGGCAAGTACACCACAGTCGTTGCACATAGGGCTAGCAACAATCAAACGTGAGGCTACCAGAAACGCATTGTCCTCCAGAGTTGTCACATTCTCGAACTGCAACCTGCCCGTGGTGGCCAAAGTAAACGATGTGACTGAACATGACCACCTATGAACACAACACATAAGTTGCAACATCAAGACAAGGCTTAAAATTTCTGACGACAGATTTTTCAAAGGTTTTATGGATGATGAGATTAGAGTGACTCCCGACGGCCCAGATGTATGGGCCCGTGGCTGGGTGAATGGCGGGCACAGAGAGCCACCTTGGCTCACACGCCAGCAAGGTGAGATGGAGTGCTCGCATGGGATGGTACCAAATATGAGCTAGTTGGACCCTTTCCGGTTCCAGATGGAACCAAAATCGACACTCAAGCCTACTGCAAGTTTTTAGGAGTGCGAGCGGTCTTTCAAGAGCAAGAGTAGTTGGTACAGGTGGAGTTCTGCATATTTTAAGAAGACCATGATGTTTACGCAAAGCAATGCTCCATCGCATGCATCGAACTACTCCACTGTGTGGCTAGCCAGTAAAGGCAGTAAAGATGAAAAAAATAACAGTATGGCCCACTTCCTCACCTGACCTCAACCCTATTGAGAGCTTGTGTGCCCTTCTTAAGAGGGGAATTTATTGTGATGGTAAGCAGTACACCTAGAACAGTGTCTGTGAGGTTGTGGTTGCTCCTGCACAAAAAGACGACCATCAACAGAATAAGAAACTGACAGACTCCATGAATGGAATGCTTATCACTGTTACTGGAAAGAAGGGAGACTGCATGGTTGCTGATCTTTCTTTTTCTTCTTTCTTTTTCAATGTCACAAATGTTGATCTGCAAATGCGAGTTGCTTGTTTACCATTTTGACTTTGATAGACGGAAATAAAAAAAAGTGAAAATTTTCAGATTTAATTTGGCTGCATAATAATTATGCGCATTAATAGCTGCCGAATACTTGTGTGCATATCGATACTCCCCGAAGAAAGCCGATATATGCATTTTAGCTTTGTTTAATATTCAGTTTGAAGATGTTCCACAGGGGAGTCCCTCTTGGACCACTTCTCTTCTGTATCTAAATAAATGGCATAGCACTTGTAACTAGCCAACCAGGTTTTATCATTGATGCAGATGACACCAGCCTATTTTTTACTGGCATAGCTTCTCACGCTGTTCCGACGAAATAATGCTAACGAAATTCTTCGAAGGATTAAGTTGTGGGCACATCCTAACGGTTTAAAGATCAATGCAAAGGAAACCAATGTGTTTTTCCCTCCAGTAGTAACAGGTAATTAAACATAACAGAAAGCATAATAATTGGCAATTCAGTTGTAACTATTGTCAACCAGGTGACAACACTATAGGTGTATCTTTTACTTCAACCCTTACGTGGGCATCACATAGAAACGACACCCATTCGAAGGTGTCGCGGGTCTTCGGTTTTTTATATAGATGTCGTTCATATATGACGAAGCGTGTGGTAATGTTACTTTACTACGCCCTAATTTATTCGGAGTTAAATTACTGTTTTCTGGTATGGGTTATCACTAGTAAAGCAAATCTTGACAAATTATATATATTGCAAAATAAATTTATTCACATCCTTTTTTGTCTTCCATAGGGCCATACAATGGCAGGCCTTTTTGAAAAGAAACTGTATGTAAAGTGCATAACTTGTTTAAATATAAGCTGCACTGTCTTTATCGGAATGCGTCAAGGATATCTATAACAAATGTTTTAGCCTGCCTAGTCATATGTGTAGCTATAATTGTCGGACTGAAGAATCATGGTACAACCTGGATGAAGAACGTCTTATGGTGACAGCGTAAATTATCTTTTACCATGCTTTCTGAATGAAACGGATGATCTGCTGCCGATGTCTAGAAAATATATAGGCAGACTATGCTTAATGTATGACATGCCTTAGGTTGTCAGTACCTTTGTTTCTTAGGCTTCTTACTTTCATTAGTTCTGATATATATGCCTATATTGATATTTGTGCCTTTTTGATTAGCATAGTTAGTTAACGTACTGTTAACGTAGTATTATTTAATGTAATGATGTTGATCTATTAATATTTGTCTTCTCTTTGTTGCTACTTATTGCCTGCCACATATGTGGGAATGGCGAGCTCGTCAAGCCACTATGGTGGCTTTTTTCTTTGGCTGTTCTCGTCGTGCTGTCATTGTTACAGCTGCCTCAAAAGATGGAGTAAATGAAAACAAAATAAAATGTTTACTAACGTTTTAGGTTTACGGAGAGCAGCGTAGATGCTCAGTAAGAGAATTAATTCTCAAAACTAACTTCTCTAATAATTGTGCAAGAGTTCTCAACATGGTGAAAAAATTTGGAACCCGAGAAAAGGACAGAGGAGGGACGACACGACACGTTCGTGTGACACACAGAACGTGTCGTGTCGTCCCTCCTCTGTCCTTTTCTCGGGTTCCAAATTTTTTTACCATGTACCAGCTGGCCTGCACCCTTGCCCTTTTCTCAACATGAAATCAATTCAAGCACACATTCTATTTTTACCTGTCGTTCGCAAAATCCAAATGCAGTATTAATAATGTACAAGGCTATGTGCACGCTCTGATTGTGCCAATTATTCCTTTAAAAAATTCAATAGCAGTCGAAACAAAGAAACATCTGTCTGAATAGGCTGGCGCAGTGACACAATATGTTTTCCTGTCGCCTTATTATGGAGTGCGGTGGTATAGAGTGTGACACACCTGTGGCAGGATTCGTGTATGGAATAAGTGGCCCGAAAGCAGACATAGCACTGCGGTGACCTGGTTGGTTCGTAATCCCCCGGTGATGAACTCCATGAAGAGCTTTATGCTGTCTGGATTTGAGATACGCCACACTGTACTGGGACTGTTGATGGAGTGAAGATGACACATCACATTCTCAGCAAATTCTTCTGTGTTGAAAGAGTTCGGAAAGAAAACATCAAAATAAGTAAACGAGGAAGAAGCGGCTGCCACAATATTCTAACAATAAGGGTGCAGCAGCAATTATACTATTTACAGTTTGACTATGCAAGTAGAACGTGCAACTGAAGACACAACAAGATACATCTTTAAAAAGCGAGGGTCGTATCAGGAAACCCATCTAAGAAACCGATACTGTTATGTGCCGCATCGACTGAGAATGTACTTGGCTAATTTTTACGTCTGAAAAGTGCTTATATATTAAGTAAACGAATTCTTATTCGCGCTTCGCTCCCGGAGAGGCTCCGGCGGCATGACATCGCTCCCTTAGTGAAGGGGTGAGGGGGCGCTGCTCACAGAAGGACACCGTCCAGACGTCCCGTAAATCCACGGCACGCCCGCACAACCGCGGCATTCCTTTTCTCAAGGTCGCTCTCTCATTGGTTATTAGCAAGTGATGTTTTCTCGTTTTTCCAGCCAGGGAATTTCGGCGTACTGTCAACATCCGCTGTCTCCTGTTGCCATGTCGAATAACAAGTAAACTACGCCACGATTTCGGGTGGAATTGCGATTTCGTTGTTAATGGAAAAGAAGAACATTGCAGTGTCCATTTACTCACATAGGCTGCAACCGGGAAACTGCACATATGCAGTTGCCCGACTGCAGTCCATGACATGTATGCGATATGGGTAGACGGTGAGAAGGCCGCAGGAAGGATGTAGTTAGAGAGGGTTACTGTGTCATTTTGGGTAGACTTCAAGGGGAAGTGTGTCGACTTACACCTTCATAGAATGAATGAGGGCACACAAAAAAGCCAGACAGAACAACGAATGGAAAGATTCCTACCCATCATTTCCCAGTCCATTGAGTAAGGATAATTATCGTTATTAAGGGTATTGACCTGCATGAAGAGGTGCCCTATCCTGGCCAAAGTAATCTACCTCGATTACTTTAAATTTCTTCTGTCATGGGTTAGCAATCGAAAGAGGCGTGAATATTAAAAGCGGTTGACCTCTCAACCAATCGCCCCACGTGTTATCTTGGAAAGCGACCCGCCCTATCGGTGTTTCCCCGTGAGGACCCGAAGGCCACAGCTGTGATCTGCCCGCCCTCCCGTGTTGCTTCGGTTCTTTGGTGTCGGAAACAGAAAACTCTACAGGCGTAAAACTGAATTTCGTGGAAAATGCGCGCAAAAGCACTTTCGTAATTTCCTTTTTGCTGTTTGTCATTTTCTTGACGTACAGGTGTGCAAAACAGGTGTGGCTGTGTGACACCGTGATTCTACTTGGCATTTATAACTCGGTATGTGCCTGAGAGATGGCGCTGATGGCAGGCAACAAAACGATAAAAGCGCGAAGGATCATTGCAAAGGGTCGAACCTCTATGGGTCGAACGGACAGTGCGGCGCGAGCCGTAAACACGTTTATGCGAAATCGGTTCGTGCTTTAAAACTTGAGCTTTATTTATGAGCTTTTCTTTATATTTTTCTGTGTGTTCGTATGCTCGATATGCGAAATGATAATTCTCATTTCAATATGCTTCTTTTGCTCGTGAGCTGTGGGCGTGGTAATGATACCGCAAATGAGCGTTGATAGTTTTACTCAACAAATGGTGAACTTTGATCGATGAATTTTTTGTGTGCACACCGCTGTGTTGCAATAACATTGATTGTATGACGGCTCTGACGACGCTTCGAAAAGCCCGCCACTTTCACGCATACGATGCCGCGATCGGCGCAGAGAAACGGTGTAGCGGTGCTTTTTCTATCGTTATTAAACAAAAACGAAGAAAGATATGAATTTTTTGTTGTGACGAGCACATACAGACTTTATACAACACAATAAACGGAACTGTATATGCGGACCCATCACGAAACACATCGCCGCTCAAAGTAATCCACCCTCTTTCAATATATTACTTTTCAGCTTTGAAACTAATCTTTTACGTCATTGTTACGTCAAAATGACGTAGGGTCACGGTCCGAGATTTGGGCCGAGAGGCTGCGAAGGAAAACTAGGTATCATTTTCAATTGAAACGGGCGGGATTTAAGGGCGGAGTATTTCGTGGCAGCCCCGCCCTACAGCTTGTGACGTAAAGTAATCGAGGTCGATTAGTTTTGACGAGGATAGGGCCCCAAGGTGAAAGCATATGTTTGCATAAACTGTTATACAGGTAGGAGAAATGGTGTTCCACATCACCAACGCAGAATGACGCCAGGGGGAAAGGGTAAAAAGAGAAGCGTATGCAGAGCAAATTATGAGATTATATGTAAGAGAAGAGAATTATGCGTCGCCCTGCTCGCCACCTCCGACTTTCTCGGCGACTTCCAATCGAACCCCTACAAATTCCGCCATTACGATCTGTCTCATTCGATGCTCTCCGTGGACGTACAGCAAGTGGGAGCCGAGTTCGAATTTAAGAACGACCTCGTCAAAATTCCCTACTTTAACTTCTTGCAAGAACTGGGTGAAAAACATTTCAAGTAGAGCTACGACAGATTTAAAACGAACGGGTTCCTTCTCCACTTCAACTTGGACGTGGACAAGTGTTCTTCTCCTTCGCATTTGGACGAGTGGCGAAAAGGAAACGTTCGCCTGCAATTACGTTTCGCTAAAGCCCTTCCACACGCGGTCACCGTCCTCTTGATTTCCGAGTGTCCCAAGCTCATGTGCGTCGACAAGGACCGTACGGTCACCTTCCCATAGAAAATAGATGGGTAGAAATCCAGCGAACCGGTAGAATGTAGGAAGGGAGTTGCCTCAGGACAGAAGCCGCCGATATTTCGAACAGAGACTGTTCTTCTTCTGGGCACCGTCCTCATCATTGGCATGGTATTTAAAGGGTTAGGTGTGACGTGTTTAAAGGTTCATGCGAATTGTGGGTCAACAGCCCGGAGGGAAGAAAGGTTCCGTACGGGCTTCTACGGCCGGAGTGAATGGCTGCTTTGTTAGAGTGTGGAGGGGATTATGTGAACGTTGTGATCTAGGCTACAGACCGGTTACAGAAGAATGGAAGGTTCACGAACACGTGGACGAAACGGGACAACAGGCAAGAATTGGCAAGCATAGCGAAAGATAAGGAGGTTAGTGGTTACGTGGGGAAAATTCCAGAACCAGCAAAGGTTTTTTTTTATATAATATTTGTAATACAAAGTTGTGGCATGCAATCAAGAAAGTAGAAAGCAGTGGCCATGCAGAACATAACAGATGATAATGGAGGTAGAAGGGAAAAGCATATTTTATTTGTGAAGTGTTTCTAGGGTGCCTTGTGATTTGTTGATACCGGACGGGTGAAGAGCGTTGAACTTGTATATGAGATAAGACTCCCTAACACGTCTGTCACGTGCGGATCTAAACCCGGTTTCTAGAATATATAGTTTAATGTTGTCAAAATTGTGACCACGAACGTTAAAGTGTTCGGCTACTGCTTTGGGGAGTTTGTTGGACGCGTCGGTTCTGTGTCCGGTAAGGCGGTTGTTCATTTGTTGGCCGGTTTCACCAATGTATTGCATAGAGCAGTCGCCGCATTCAATGCAGTATATGACATTGGAGCTTGTGCATGTGAATGCGTGATTAACGGGGTGGGTGTAATTGCTCGCAGTGCTTTTGATGGAGTTAGCGTGTTGAACGTGCGTTGGAATATCTTGTGATGAAACTTATTTGGCACGCGTCAGGATTTTTTCGGTTTTCCAGAACCTCGTATCGATCGAGTGTGAGTGCCTTGCGACGGAATTCGGTTAGGAGGGAGTCTGGATAGTCCCTTTGGGCAAGTGTACTGCACAGTTCGTCAAGCTTCTCAGCGTAATCTGTGTCGTTTGAACAAATTCTGCGTAGTCTTACACTCTGCCCATTAGGAATTCCAACCTTACAGTGACGCGGGTGGTGACTCTTGAAGTGAAGGTATTGTTGTTTGTCAGTTGGCTTTTTGTACAGGGTTGTGATGAGGTTGCCGTTGTCTAGTGATATTGTGGTGTCGAGGAAGTTAATTAAGTGAGTTGACTGTTGTGCTGTGAACTTTATGTTGCTATGCGCGGTGTTCAGTAGATCTATGAACTTTTGAAATTCATGTTCCCCGTGTTCCCATATTATCAGTATATCATCGATGTATCGAAGGTGCACCGTGGGTTTTAATGAGAGGGCGCTGAGAACTTTGTTTTCTAAGAACCCCATGAAGATATTTGCGTATGTGGGTGCAACAGGTGTGCCCATACTTGTACCGTGTACTTGTAGGTAGTATTCGCCATTGAACTCGAAGTAGTTCAGTTTAAGGACCAAGTCCATTAGAGCGAGTACGGTTTTTGTGTCTTTTCTGGTGTTTGTTGAAGAAAGGGTATTGCAGAGGGCTGTGATTCCGTCGTTGTGTGGGATGTTAGTATACAGTGATATCACATCCAGCGTGGCTAGTATTGTGTCCCTACAAAATGTACGAGTGTTGTTTATATCCCTGATTATTCTGAGGAGGTGGGGTGTGTCTTGTACATGCGATGGCAGTGTTGTCGGAATATGGTTTAAATAGTGGTCCAGGAATTTCGAGAGTCTTTCTGTTGGTGTGTTGTTATTAGATACAATTGGCCTGCCGGGGATGTCAGCCGTATAGAGCTAGTTGGCGTGTACCTTGTGGATTTTGGGCAGTAAACAGAAACGACCTGCGCCTGTGTTTGATGGGGTGAGATATCTGAGTTCATCACGTGTGATGAGCTTTCGTTCGTGGAGGTCCTGTATGGTATGGGTTATTAGCGCAGTGTACTCCTTTGTTGGGTCATGGTCTAGTTTGAGGTAGTGTTGCGTATTGTTGAGTTGCCTATGAGCTTCAGAAATATATTTATCTGTGGGCCAGATGACGATACTCCCACCCTTATCTGCGGGCTTGATAATGATATCATCTCTGTCAGCTAGCGCTTTGATGATGTCACGCTGTGTTTTAGTGAGGTTGTGACCACGCGAGCTTTGGGAAATACCGCGAAGGATGTCGTTGCTTACTTGTTTAATGTACAGGTCTAATGTGGGTTCTCGGCCGTGATTTGGTGTCCAGGTTGATGGTAGTCTGAGGTCATTGTTGTTTTCTTGTGTTGTATGAGCGAAGAATTCTCTAAGGCGTAGCCGTCTCGCAAAGTCTGATACGTCTTTGTGGATTTCGTATTCGTTAACAGAATTCAGTGTACGGCAGAATGTTAACCCCCTAGAGAGGACTTGTAGTTCGTCGCTGGTTAGTGAGCGTGATATATCTATTACGGTGCTTGCGTCAGCGTTTTCTCGGGGTGGCTCAGCGGTGTGGCGGAGAGTTGTGGTTGTGGTGCTGGAAATTATTTGTTCGGCTGCTGCGTGTGTCGTGTTAGTGGGTCCGGTATCCGTGTCGTTGTTGGAATTAGGTTTTCCGAGTTTTGAGTGTTCCTTGTTAGCTAGCTCGCGGTTGAGTTGTTGAATGTGTAGTTCGAGAGTGTTTGCCTCCGCGTCGGTGAGACTGATATTGTTCATATGGGCCTGGATCGTAGCGAGTTGCGCGTGGCACTGTTTCTAGAAATATTAAAGAAACAGTGAAAATTTCTTTAAGAAAATAACCTCTTTTTTTCATGCTATGGGTGTCCATAGACAATGTTTGGTTGGTACTAAGTAAGTTTGGTGCTAAGTAAGTTGGTATTAAGTAAGTACTGCAACATGAGCTGAGGAGATAAAAGGCAAAGTAAAGCAGAAGAATGCCATGCGTAAAACACAGAAAATGTTAACAAATGAAGTCCCATGAAAACATTCCACACTAGAGAAATCTGAGCATGGTGTTTGTCCCATCTGGTAACACGTCAACGTAAGAGCCTGCTTTTCTTTTAACATTTCCGTGGTGCCCGTTGAGAACCATAAAAACGCAACATTGTGGACAACATTAGCATCCATGTGTGCTTGCCATTGTGAGCATGGTCACTGCCAAAGTGCACAACTACAGGTTTTCCCGTCTATATTGGTCCAAGTGCCATGTGAATGAGCCCAGGCGCCATCCGAAATAATCCGGGCGCCATCTGGAAAAATCCAGGTGCCTACTAATTTAATCCGAGTGCCATCTGAATTAATCCATGGTGTTTTTAAGCACAATAACTGTGTACTCACACGAGGGATATCCCCGCAGAATATTCTACAGACATGTAGTGGAAGGAAAAGTAAAATGCTGCTGACAGGACTTCAATTCTCCTCAGTCTCATGATGAACACTCGGACGGCGCCGAGATATCGAGTGTTAAAGCAGAAGCATACCAGACGACACCATTGGTCATGCGGTCTGCTAGTGACTTCTGAGTGAACTGCAGGATATTCCACAGGGTTATAAGTGCACGAAAAGGCATGACTCCCGTAGCAGACGACAGTACCAGTGGTGTCGTCTGCTACAGAATATCTTCTGACTGAACTGCTGGATATTTCGCGCAGTTAGCATAGCGCGAAAAGGCATGGCTCACATAGCAGACGACACCATTGGCGCTGTCGTCTGCTGCAGAGCGTCTTCGCACAGAGCTGCAGGATATTCCACGAGGTTAGAACAGTACAATATACATGGCTCACATAGCAGACGACGCCATTAGTCCTGTCGTCTGCTATGGAATATCTCGTGACTAAGCGGGATGTTTTTCCGTGCTCTTCAAACCGCAGACGATATCCTACGGCAGAGTCATAAGATATTCCTTCTTAGACGACATCAACACTGGTGTCGCATGCTATGAGCATCACGCCTTTTCGCGTTCTTCTGACCGCGTGGAATATCCAGCAGTTCAGTTAGAAGATATTGTATAGCAGACGACAGCACCAGTGCCGTCGTTTGCTATACTTCCACGCCAGCTTCCAATATCTCAGCGTCGTGCGAATGTTCCACAAAAGACACGGCACAACTTCAGTTTCATCAGCAGTTTCTTTTTTTACTTTTTCTCCCACTAAAATACTCTACAAAGATGTCCGCATGTGAACACACCGTTATAGTGCTTAAAAACACCATGGATACATTCAGATGGCACCCGGATTAAATTGAATAGCGTCTGGATTTTCTAAGTGGCGCACGGATTAAATTGAATGGCGCTTCGATTATTTCAAGTGTCACCTGGACTAATTCAGTTGGTACTTGGACTAAATTGGACAGGAAAACCTTTAGGTCCCTTCAGTTGAACATTAATGTCTAACGTAGTAAAATAGTACCGAATAGTACAAATCTGAAATGAGATGATAATTCAAATCCAAACCTCCACAAAATTATTCTGCTTGCGACATGAGAAACAACGGTAACGCTGTGCCACCTCTTAGGCAACAACACATGGTTTGGAAGTGCCTGCCGTCCGCGTCCTCCTCTTGGCCTGCATCCATCGTATTTTTCGTATTTTCAGATGATACAGAAGTGACCGAAGCTCCTGTTACTGCTGTGGGCATACCTCAGCCTGAGTACTTCCCCTCCACAGCTCCCCCTAGCACAGGAAATGCTGATAATTGCTCTTTTCTGTCTTTCCTATTGTATAGCACTTTTCTAAATGAAGTCTCCCTCATACCTCTGTCAAACAGGCACGTACACAGGCATTGAGTTTTGCATAGGAAACGTTTGGCTGGTATTCAGTCAGTTTTGAAAATGTGTCAGTAAAGTAACACACAAAAATATATAAGAGAAATACCAGACATAAAACATATAAAAAGTTAACAAATCAAGTCTCATGGAAACATTCCGTGTTGGATTACGAAAAGTCTGTGCATAGCGTTCGCGCCATCTGGAAACAAGGCTTTGCACAGTGTGTTGAGGCACCTTTGTTGCAGAAGCTGTATAGCGGACCCTGTTGCAAGGACTTAATGGGTGAATGCACCTAAAACCATAACTGTGGACAACATAGATGTGCCATCTGACAGGGGTACTAGACAGATCACGTGCAAATAATTCGACTGGTCCCAGGCAGCTTTAATTTCCAGTCCCAATGTCAAACGAGAAAGGGTGCACAATTTTGCGCTTAGAAAAGCTATGTGTCTTCTGCATGCCACTGGCAAGATTTGCTAACATTATTTCATCTTGTTACCACTTTGCAGAGCAAAGTACTGGTGTGGACGATTAAGTGGCAAGGTTCTTTCTTTGCATGGATCACTAATTGTTAGTAGTTTCATATAATTCAAATTGTGTATTATATTGCAGACAAATATTGGCGGTCATGTTCTGGTGAACAAGGTGAAGTGTGAACGGGTGTCCAAGCAGAAGGAGGACTGCTTGTTTTTAAAGAAGGGCATTGTTGCCATCTGGGGTACTGACGTCCTCAAGAAGGGAACAGTGACCGGGACTATGTCGAACAAGCTAAGGGCGAAAGGACAGAATGAAGTTGACCGAGCCCTCACACCAACGAAACTAGAAGTCTTAAAAGGTGTAGCATATCTTACAAATATTATATACATATTTTTTAACACTCACCACGTTCACTCCTCAAGATATTCATAGCCTAAGTTGATATGATTTACAGATGCTTACTTGAAGCGTCACAAGTCCAGGAGTGATGGAGAAGAGTTCCAGAAAAAAATGGCCAAGGTGCGTGCCACACTAAATGATTAAATAGCGAGCTTGAAAAATTATTTTCAGCATCATGACTTTTTTCTTCATCTCGTTCTGACTATAAGTACCCGGGGTCTGCCTATGGCTACTCGGCTTGAGGGAACATCAAGGCCTCAGCCTCTGATGTAATTCCAAGACCTGCAGTTAGCCTCAGGACCTCAGCCTCTGAGGCAACCTCAAAACACCAAGTGCTGAGGTAACCTCATGACCTCGACCTCTGAGGCAAACTCAAGATCCCAGGTCCTGAGGTAACCTCAGACGTCCGATAATACCTCAAGACCCCAGACTTTGAGGTAACCTCAGGAATGAATTTTCAATAGGGCGCCTCTTTTCCCTGAGATGTTTGAATTCCAAGTAGCTCAGTGGGTTTCTGGATGTTCAGGTCTTCAGCAGTCAACAATTCTTGGGGGCGGCAGCCTTCGGAAGCCGTAGTACGCTTGATCAGTTCACTCTTTAGATAGGTGAAGGGTTGGTCCGCGGGACGGTGGAGCAGAATGATTCCATAACGACGGAGGGCGGAAAGCTTCAGGTGTCTTGGGTTGTGACACGGCGGGCAGTGAACGGCGCTTCCATCCCAGCAAACCAGATTGGGGTTCGCGCGGGCAAAAGTCTGGAAATCGAGCAGGGATTGCAGCAATGGAAGCTGATAGAACAGGATCACTCGAGGGGTCTTCTCCGAAGGTTTGAGACGTGGTAACAGTATCAGGGCGCACGGAGCAAGGGGACGAGTGTTCGACGTCGGACCACTAATTAATATGGAATGAATAACATATTAATTGAGGAACTCTCATTAATAATGCTATCCGTCCGAGGCAGGAAACCGAACAGAAAGCGAAGTATAAAAGCACGCTCCACGTTCGCGCATAATGCGCGAACTTAGTTCCACTATATAGTGAAAACAATTTGTGAGGTTACATCAGAGTATGATATCTTGAGGTACGATGGGACATCTGATGCTTGGAGGTTGCCTCACAGCTTGGTGTCATGGAGTTACCTTAGATCTTGAATCCCTGTAGCTACCTGAGGTTTGCACAGAGTGGACCTCCAGATATGGCCAACACGAAGCACCCGTCTCGCGCCCGCACCTTAGAAGTCTCATAGGTCTTGTGTTAGAACCACGGGATTTCTTGAGGTAACCTCAGACACCCTCAAAGAATCCGAGGTAAACTCAGGATTTCTGGAGTAATCTCAAGTCGGTTTTAGAATAGGGTCGCCGTCGTCGATAGACGCAATAGGACCACGAGAGCCACGAGAATCTAGTTTTTTCGAGCTGGATTTGTTCTGGACCTAAAGGCGCACGGTTCTCTAATGCACCCTACATGCCTACACGCCATAACAGACGACAGTAAAAACAGATGTCTGTTTTTACTCTCGTCTGTTTTTACTGTCGTAAAAAGAATAAGTTATCAGCGGGGTTATCCCAGACACAGTCCAGCGTTGCAAGCTTCTGCGGCTTCCTTGACAGCGGTCATAGTTGAACCTTGTGGTCTCTGTAACCAAGAGCCATGCACTAGAAGGTTGTAACGCCGCCCTCACTCCCGAAGAAATAAGGCGTGTACTGCGACAATAAGGCTGTTTCTTTCTCTGCGGCAAGAGATATCACCTGGCAAGAGAGTGCCGTGACTGTTGGAAGTTGCGCTGCCAGCGCTGTAACAGACGCCACTTAATTCAACTCTGCCCATGCCCACTTACTGCGCTTCAGCATGCTCCATTGACGGCTATTGCTGCAGTTGCCGAGGACGTCGTTACTTCCGTGTCTTCGTCGGCTTCAAGGATTCAGCCCTCCGCAGAGGTACTCCTTCAGACCGCTAAAGTATGGCTCGAAGGACCTAACGGCAGGAGGCAGCTCGTACGGATAATGATAGATGGAGGCAGTCATCGGAGTTTCATGCACGAAGATGTTTCCACGAGCTTGGAATGCACCCCTCTCCGCGACGAACAACTGTGCGTTCGCACACACGGCAACATGACCTACGCACGAAGCAGTTACCGTTCCGTCATGCAGAGTTGTATTACGCAGCCAGTTCATCTCCTGTTGTGTCAGCACATACTCAGTTGAATGTGGTCCGATCTGCGGGGATACTAGCCCTTTCCCCTGATATGACTCAGCACTTGAAGGGCATGGGTCTCCAGTTTGCTGATGAACCATCGTCCAGCCCCACAGAGATATCTCTTCTCATTGGGTGGGATTATTCCGGGCAGATCGTCACGTGGAACGCTGTTAGATTTTCTGAACGTCTGGTGACCGCTGAGACAGTGTTTGGCAGCAAAAGCATTTTGGGAGCTGGAGCATCTCGGCATCACGGTCCACAATGAGAAATGCTGTAGGGACGATCATCCTGCCCTCCAAGGATTCGGATCAACTACTAAGCTGGTTGACGGCCGGTATGTCGTCGGCCGTCCCTGGGATAATCAGGAACGCGACGCATGAGCCGGCAACAAAACCATGGCATCTCAGCGATTTAAGTTTGCGACGAAGAAGTTGCCTCCAGACCCTGCACTGATGCAGGAGTATGACGAAACGATACGGCAATACCTCACACATGCTCACTCCCAAAGTATTTGTGAGTTTGAGAATACTCCCACAGCGAATGAGCCGTTCCCACCGGTAGACACTTGCAGATTGACGCGATGCAGATTTGGCGCAGCGTCTAGCCAGTTTCTGCTGTCTGCGACTATCAGGCATCATTTACAGTCCCAGGCCCTTCGGTACCCTCAGACTGCTCCCTTGCTTGCCAGCCACTTCTATGTGGATGACTTGGTTGTGGGAGTCGACACTCTCGAGGAAGCGAAGACTATCTACCGTGAATATAGAGACATTTTTTTTTTCAAAAGCAGCCATGAAGCTGGTCAAATGGGTCAGTAACGACATCACGATGCGCAGCGCATTCGAGGTTGAAGGTACGGCCACTCCAGCCTCTACGCCCTTGAAAACGGTCTTTGGACTCAGCTGGGACATAGACGCGGACGAGATTCGGTTCGCGCTGAAGTCTCTGCCCGAGTTTTTGGATAGCCCGCCCGACAAAAAGCGCTATGTGCTTCATTCCGTATCACGAGTATGTGACCCGGGGGGTCGAACCGTTAACAGACCTATTCAGCTCCTATGCAGATTGGAGGCGAACCAAGCTTGAGTGCGCCATGAGTCCGTCTTCAAGCTCTATTCGCGCGAGGGAGTGTGAAGAAAGACGACTTGCAACCGCGATGCGAGATATATTAGCATGGCTCTCGTGAGCCCGGCTCAGTCTTCTTCCGCCATCTTGATCTCCATCGATGATCATTGAAGATCCAGCAGTCAACCCTCACGGACGTCTCTCTCCAAGTAATTCGTCTCCACTTCACAGCGACCGATGTCTGTTGTGGTATCTTAACCAGGGAAGGGTAACGGACGCGTTTTCGTTACAGTTTTCATTTTCGTTACTGCTATATTTTCGTTTCCGTTATCCCTTTCTGATACCAGCTTTTCAATTTAGTTTCCGTTACTATTTCCGGTAATGGAACGGCTGCTGGAGAGCTGCGAGAGGACAGCTCGTCCAGCGGTGTCAGCACCCTGTTTTGCCCAAGTGGTGCTTCAGTGCCACGTACACACTACACAAGTAATTTTACGTCGTTGGGATGCGCACATCTTGCAAGATTTAAAAAAAATGTAGGAACATGACCTCAGTCTTCAGTCACTCCGAGTCCAGCAACTCGCAATGTCGCATTAATATGCGGACGCTCGCTCATCGATACTCATGGAACGATGCGACAGCACCAGGGTATCTGTTTCTCTGCGTGCAGCCATAGACGCCACTTAATCTGTAATTTTGAATTTCAAACACGTCTAGGGTCATTTACTTGTTTCTTTAATGGCTTTTTCCCCTCAGTATAATTTACTGTCTTTCACTGTGGCATTGAGGAGTGCTCAGTCACCCTCCCAGGTGTATATCGCTCACTGAGCGACCTCTGATTTGCCAAATCCGAACGATGCGCAGCTACCCAGAGCTGACGAGCCGCAAACACGGCGAAACACGTGTCCTCTGGTGCTGTCGCATCGTTCCATGAGTCTCTGTTTCTCTGCGTGCAGCCATAGAAGCCATTTTAATCTGTAGTTTTGAATTTCAAAAACGTCTAGTGTCATTTATTTGTTTCTTTATTGGCTTTGTTTTCCTCCTTATAATTCACCTGCTTGCACTGTGGCATTGAGGAGTGCTCAGTCACCCTCCCAGGTGTATATCGCTCGCTGAGCGACCCCTGGTTTGCCAATCCCGAACGATGCGCAGCTACTCAGAGCTGACGAGCCGCAAACACGGCGAAACACGTGTCCTCTGGTGCTGTCGCATCGTTCCATGAGTGTCTGTTTCCCTGCGTGCAGCCATAGAAGCCATTTTAATCTGTAATTTTGAATTTCAAAAACGTCTAGGGTCATTTAGTTGTTTCTTTAATGGCTTTTTTTCCTCATAATTCACTGGCTTGCACTGTGGCATTGAGGAGTGCTCAGTCACCCTCCCAGGTGTATATCGCTCGCTGAGCGACCCCTGGTTTGCCAACCCCGAACGATGCGCAGCTACTCAGAGCTGACGAGCCGCAAACACGGCGAAACACGTGTCCTTTGGTGCTGTCGCATCGTTCCATGAGTATATATATATATATATATATATATATTGTAGGGAACAGACTATCTCGAATGTTATCTAACTTAAGAAGCGAGAACTGTTATCGTGTTTTCTGTACCGCTGCTGCATCGCTCTCAGATTGAGATAACATAATCACGTATGTCTTCTCGGAACGTGGTGTGGGTGGTGCGCATACGTGCTTGTGATGTCATGTGACTTTTGGTATAAAAGCGAAGCTGTGCATGCAGCACTGGGAGAGAAGCTTCCTCTGGGCCTATCCGGCTTGGCACGCAGACAGCTGCTCCGGGCGTTGGTGGGCAGAGAACGGTGGGCTGGGCTGGATCCGGTATGGTAATAAACTGTTGTCCGTTTGTTTATTCTTTGGTTGCTTGTGTCCTTCTTCAACGGCAGAATGGACAATGGAACCCGCGAGTGGGATAAATATTCCCACAATATATATATATATATATATATATATGAATGTATAACTGAGTACAGATGGACGCGAAAACAAATAGACTACAAGTAATGAAGAGACTTGGGAGGCCGTATAAGGGTTAAAAACACTTGCTACTTTTATTACATTAATAATTAAGGGGGCGCTAGGAATAGATTTACAGTTAGGGGTCGACGTTTCGGCAGTCAGCGCTGCCTTCAACAGAACTAAAAAAAGTTCTTAGTTCTGTTGAAGGCAGCGCTGACTGCCGAAACGTTGACCCCTAACTGTAAATCTATTCCTAGCGCCCCCTTAATTATTAATGTAATAAAAGTAGCAAGTGTTTTTAACCCTTATACGGCCTCCCAAGTCTCTTCATTACTTGTAGTCTATATATATATATATATATATATATATATATATATATACTGGAAGAAAGGGGTTCGGGCGACCGCGAAATTAAATAGGTACTAACAAAATATGAGGCAGACAACGAAGATGTAGGAAGTAGAAAAAGGGGGAGTTATTTATTTACTAGTGGAAAGTTAAGGGGGAAGTCAACGTTGCGGCGGAAGCTCCGCCTTCGTCAGGACTGAAGAATGACAAATGACACTTGGAGTTTTATACAGTGCTACAATGACGTCACAATCGGGGGGTCCCGCCACCTGGCGGCCGTCAGCGGGTCAAGTACAAGGAAGTGGCTGAGTCATGTCCGGTGAAGAGGTCATAGTCCGGGAGGTGGGATGGAATCCAAGGGCTGTGGACTGTTGTTCTGCAAAGAAAAGGGGAACAAGCAGCAGTACACTATCTAAGCAGATAAGTTTCTTATTGTTGACAGTACACCGGGGTCCTCGTTTATGATAGATTGGAATTTGTAGATAAGGTAAGATTCGCGCTGTTCTCGGCACCGGTCGGAACTGAAGTTTGTTTGAAGAAGGAAAATTGAAACATCGTTAATTGAATGCCCTGGCTGGCTAAAATGGCGTGAAACTGGAAGATTCGGTTTTTTCGTCACGTCCGATCGGTGATTGTTAAATCTGATTCTGAATGCGGTTTTTGTCTGGCCCACGTACTGTGCTTGGCATGCGTTACATTGAATGAGATAGATAACGTTGGACGAATTACAGTCTAGGTTTGCTCTAATTGTCACTCTGAAGTGAGAACTAGTACTTTTGGCTATGGTGGTGTTTTGCATTGATTTGCGTATTTGACATCTGCGGCCTTCACATGGGTGACAACCCATTGGTGAATCATTTGTTTCGTTGATTTTAGAATGAACTAAGCTATCTAGCAGATTGCGTGCGCGCCTGTAGGTGACACGAGGTGCCTGCGGAAAAATTTCCTTTGTGCGCTCGGATTGCTGAAGTATGCTATAGTGTCGATTCAGTATACCCTTAATGTTTGGGATATTTCCAGCAAATGTTACGATCAGGTTGATAGCGTCCTCTTTTGTGCTATTTTTTCGCGTACCGAATAGTGACTGGCGCTCTATTTTTCGGGCCCTGTTGAGAGCGTCTTTCACAAGGTTCGGTGGAAAATGGCGGTCAACGAATGTTTGTTGCAACTGATTTAGATTCCTGTCAAGATCGTCATCGTTCGAGCAGATTTTCCTGTACCGAAGGGCTTGGCTGTAAGGGATGGCAAGCTTTGTATGCCGTGGGTGACAGCTGTGAAAGGACAAATACTGTTGGGAGTCAGTGGGCTTCCGGAATAGGTCGGTGCTTAGAACTCCGTCTTGTAGTCTTACCTGAACATCTAGGAAGTTAACAGTTGCAGTTGAATACGTGTGGGTGAACTTAATAGTAGGATGAAATTGGTTGAGATCATTTATGAATTCTATGAGGTCCTTTTCTGAATGTGGCCAGATCATAAATATATCATCCAGGTAGCGTTTGTAAAGTGCCGGCTTTCGCTCATGTCCTTCCAGAAATTTTTCTTCCAAAGTTCCCATGAATATATTTGCATAAGTAGGCGCCATTTTAGTGCCCATAGCCGTGCCGCTGATTTGGAGGTAGTGCTGACTGTCAAATTCGAAGTTATTGTTTTTAAGGATTAGGTTTACTAGCTTGGACAGGGCAAGTGGGTCGATAGGACTGTGTCCGGCGTATCTAGAAAAAGCTGTCTCAACTGCAATAATGCCGTCATCGTGGGGAATATTAGTGTAGAGGGACGAGACATCTAATGTAACTAGGAAACTTGATGTGGGGGGCTGGCACTGATTTAGTATTTGAAGGAAATGGTTAGTGTCCTTGATGTAGGACGGTAGTTGTGGGGGTATGTCCTTGAGGACGTGATCTACAAAGCTGGATATTCAATGGGTATTCAATGGGGCTGGATATTCTGGCATTCAATTAACGATGTTTCAATTTTCCTTCTTCAAACAAACTTCAGTTCCGACCGGTGCCGAGAACAGCGCGAATCTTACCTTATCTACAAATTCCAATCTATCATAAACGAGGACCCCGGTGTACTGTCAACAATAAGAAACTTATCTGCTTAGATAGTGTACTGCTGCTTGTTCCCCTTTTCTTTGCAGAACAACAGTCCACAGCCCTTGGATTCCATCCCACCTCCCGGACTATGACCTCTTCACCGGACATGACTCAACCACTTCCTTGTACTTGACCCGCTGACGGCCGCCAGGTGGCGGGACCCCCCGATTGTGACGTCATTGTAGCACTGTATAAAACTCCAAGTGTCATTTGTCATTCTTCAGTCCTGACGAAGGCGGAGCTTCCGCCGCAACGTTGACTTCCCCCTTAACTTTCCACTAGTAAATAAATAACTCCCCCCTTTTTCTACTTCCTACATCTTCGTTGTCTGCCTCATATTTTGTTAGTACCTATATATATATATATATATGTATGTATATATAATGATATAAATATATATATATATATATATTTCTTTTTTCTTAATAATATGGTCGCATTCAGCTGCGGCACCCTGCATATACTGTAATTAACGTCTATGTACTTCTCTAATGTGCCTTAATTATGTTTTAAATTGTGATTAGATTTTAATGGAAAAAGAATAAACCAATGTTGAACATTTTAATTCACTTTACACCCTGTATCATGCCCTCGTCACGATACTTTAGGCTGTAAATATGGCGTAATGCTCGATATTTACAGATTCAGCAACCCCAAAACGAGTCTCACAGTGTGTAAAGAGGATGCACTGCAGCTACATAAACGTATTTTACACATTTACGGTGTGAGGAGATTTAGAGCGATGTGCCACAAGAGCGCGTATCACAAATACAAAGCGAAAATAGTGCATAATAATCCTCCCTTTGCCAAGTCCAAGCTGCCAGAACTTACCCAACGAATCGTCCAGCAGGATGTTAATTGGATTTGGCAGAATTTCCACGGACACATTGGCTACAAACTCTGAAAAAGTGCGAATTTAGTACTTAGGGTAATGTTATAACCAGACTGAGACAAAGCCCAGCATATGACTGGGAAGCAGACGATTGACAGGATAAGTAATAATTCAACTAACCCGAAAAATCCATCCCACCACTGCATAAACTTCTTAGTGCCGTCCCTAGAATGTAAAAAACCACCACCGTCCGAGGCATTGTCTGGCATACAGAACTCCATCGACTGCTTTGACTCATATGACGAGCTAACTTTTCTGTTCCCCAAGGGATCGATGCTCAATTTTGCGTTATTCTATAGTGCAGGATAAGTGGATGGCTTCCCTGTGATTCGTCGCGAGCCCTAGCGCACTGGCGAATCGTGGCGTTTACCTGAAATTGCGGCCTTTCGATAGGGTTTGCATGTGCCGCCGAATGACATTTGGAGCGCGTGCGCGCACACCCACCCACTGTGAAAAAAAAAAAAAAAAAAGAATAGAAAGGCGAGAGAAATTAATGATAGCGAACACTATGTTCAGTTCAACATTTGCTCCCAATAAGCAAGGCAAATGCCGCCGGGATTCACTAATGCATTTTCTACACGGTGCCATGCATCCCGGCATAGGAATCTGCCCTCTAAGCACTTGAGATTTCGACCGACATCACCTCGGGCATACCGCCTGGATTTATTTGATTATATCTTTTGCGTCCTAATGCAGTGTGTCCCGAGTGCATTAGCTCTGTGGTGATTGACGTGCCAGTGCTAGCTCAAGTCTCGTAACGTAAAGCGATATACATAGAATGAAGGCTTCCTCAATCAAGTAGAAACTTCCTTGGAGTCAATAATCTATTTCTTAGTGTTGGGGAGTATCTCGAAATTGAGTCTCGACTTCTGAATAGGTAAATGAGCAACTCGCAGGCCGCATTGGAGGAAAGTGGTGACGCTTTCATGATAGGCAAGCCTGAGCGATGGGCAAGAACACGTAAACAAACACAAACACGAAGGCTCAAAACCAGCAAGACGTTTAATTGATAACAACGAATTTCATGAACATGTAGACGGTGCGAGGGAAGACAGAGAGAGGGGAATAGGGAATTGAGGACAAAATGAGTTGAAGGAGGTCAAAGGAGGTGCTTGAAGGCCGAGTGGATACATACAGACGGCACACTAATACAATTGCCCACACTCTGTATGGCCAACGCTTCTCTCAAAAGACGGTTTCGCCTGTCTGGTTCCCACGCCAGCACCACCGTCTGGGACCATAGGGGTTGACAATTATTACAGATTCTTAGATGATCCGAGAAATTTGAATCTGGGCTGTTTTTATGCTGGCCCAACCTTTGGTTAACGTATTGAGATGTTTGACCTATATGTATACAAAGCCACAAGCTAACAGGATTCTATATACAACATTTTTTGCACAAGGAACAAACTTGGTTCTGTGGTTCTGTGTTCAACATTACAGGCAGACGCTGGTTTCGAAAAAGGCGTTAAACGATCTAACCTGAAGTTGTTCCTAAAGAGGAGACGGACCCCCATCTCATTCGACATAGCCTTCAAATTATGGGAAACATTGTGGTAGTACGGAACTACTGCAATTTTCTTGTTTTTCTCATTTTCTTCCATTAAGCGTTTCGGGCGAGCTTGAAACTGAGCAAGTAGATTGTGCTTTTGTGAAAGTATGTGTGTGAAAGTGTGTGTGAGTAGATTGTGAAATGTTAATTCGGGGGCCGATTCGGAAGAGCATCCTACCATCCATTTAGCATCCTACCATCCTAGCATCCATCTTCAACGGGAAGTTGAAGTTTTTAGATTTGACCTTACACTTCGAAGGTGGGTTATGCTGGGAATATGGTGCATCAAGTAATAAAACTCTTCTGCCAAGAAGGAGTTGCCATTCTAAGTTTGTGAAAAATAGAAGATACGAAGGCAGAAAAAATAGGCGATGTCAAGTTGCCGGTGGTGAGTAAATCAAAGAGTGATATTAAACAGTAGGAACAACTTATTTATTTACACACGGTAAACAAGACTTTCGTGCACGAGACTGCACTTCTTCAGGTTACAAAAATATAAATATGGTACAGGCACATATATACAGTTGACGGGGGAGTTCTGGCATGAGAGGGTAACAAGTTGATGGAAAGGATGCAAACACAGATAAAAATCAAAAGAACATAAATACAAAAGCAGGGGTATCAGAAGAGAAACATAACGCGAGCCCAAGGGCTTATACAGGGGGAACGAGAACACGTGTTGGTGATTTTCGAGGAATTAAGGATAAAAAGGGGGTTATGGCGACGGAATGAGGACACAGGTGCGGAGTACAAAGGTGACCAGTGGACCGTGAGAACGTGAAGACGGAGGTGGTCTCAGGAGAGAGACAAACGAAGAAAATGTGGAAATTGGAGAGTTGTGTGCGTGTGTTTATCATTATCTTTTTTTTATTTGAAAAATTATATTTACGGGTTAAATAATTGTAGGAGAAAGAGGCGAGGTCAGTATGTGAGTCCGCTCCTGCTTTCTGGAATGACGTCGACCTACTCTCACACAACCATTATTTCGGGGCCATGTCGTCGCACTAAATGGTCACGAGCATACTTTTGAAAACTATAGCGGCACATAGGGAAACCGACGTTGCATTTGCACCGACCTTCTATTTCCAATAATTAAACGATACCTAATTAGTACATCCACTTCGGATGTAGAACATGTTGTCATGCCGTATAACTGCAAAAATATGATTTCTCTAAGAATAAAGAAAAATCAGTCAATGGACACGCTATATGCACCGCACCTACTAGAAATCAACCAGTGGTTTCTGAAAATATACTGGTATTTGCGTTTTATGTGATGTATGGCCCACATTTTCTTTTTGACCACCTATGCCAGTGTGAGAGCTCCTACGCCAGACTAGGTAATTGCTCCTCTTTGTTTTCCATGCGGTCACATATATGTTACGCTACAAAGAAGCTAGCCGGTACCACAGTACCAAACAGGTGAATTAACATGACCACAATCACATAGCAGAGTGAATAACAACCACCATTATTGACTTAGTTTCTTGGTCGATGGCAACTGAAGGTGGCATATGTCTTTCTTTAGATTTTTTTTATTGGTTTGTTCCAGCTAAAAACAGAAACCATATACTTAGCAGCAGGGAATAATAAAACCCTCCATAAGCAGCACTTTGCCTCTTTGGCTTTGGCAAGCGTGGCTTTGCCTCCACAAGCATGACTTTGACATAATTGCTTTGTGCCGTGATAAAGGGTACTATGACTGTGTTCGCAGTACCATTTAAAACGTTGGCACCTATAGGGCTAGATTGCAGCCCCCTACTGCGTGCAGATATTCTGATGCCTGCAGAGCTGTAAGCTGTTCTTCCTGGTGAAAGGAAGCTTGAAGAGTGCATACGTTGTGGCTCACTGCCAAAGAGATACTGTTGGAGAATAAATTACTGGACATAAAGCACAGTGAGGCATGCTCTACCCAGGCTACAAGGAGTACCGGAGTACAGGAGTACAATTACTTTGAGGCACCTTCTGTTAATGCAGCCAAAAACACCTATTTCCACTGAAAGAATGACTGTGGGCTTTTTTTTTTCGTTGTCGTTGAAGGCCACACGAGATCATAATAAATTGTTTCCAAAAGCTGTTACGTCGCATTCTGACATGATCTGAGCCAATATGGTCAGCTGATGCTATAAGATCCACAGAAACACATGCCAGCAGATTCTGAACATGCTATAGGAGAGGGTATGCCCTTGAAATGATGAGATTTGTTCACTTTCCAGATGACTTCAGGTATGCGAAAACAATCATAAATGTTGACAAAGCTGTTATGAAGCAGCGACTGCAACTAATCTGTAGAACTGGGCAGAACAGTTGAATGCAAAATTTGTTCAAAGTGTGCTATAGCGTCATACAGATGGGATATGAATGAGCTGACGAAACATTTTTCTTGCGTAAGAACAAATACACCTGTAGGTTCTCAAAATGGAAAAGCAGAGTGTCGATTTTCGCAAGAGAGAGCCACAAAGGCATCTTTTTTTTTCTTTTTTGCTTCCTAGATGGCCTCAGCTGACGAACAAGCTGGAGCACATTATGGTGACAATTTTTTTAAAGAAAAATAAACCTTGTGGAAACCCTTGTTTCCACAACCTCGGGGCGTCCGTCCGTCCGCCGCACCCGCCAAGAAAGCACAGCAACGACAAAACGTAATCAGCAACAACAAATATTTATTTGACTCACATATGCGGCAGCTCCGTCTTGCCCGACACTCCCGGCCAAGAATCCCTTCCTCTAACCCCGCTCGCGCTTTTAAGTGCTCTGACAACGCCCCCTTTACTATCATGTGATACCGACACTTTTTCGAGGGCGCAAATTGATATCTTATCAGTTCCCACATTCCCCCACCTCTAAAGAGTTCTTAGAAGAACATTCAAAAGACACTCAGAAGTCCATCATGTCCAAAATCACATCGTCGAACGCCGAAGCTGGGGGAGCTTGTCGGGGTTCTTTGAGAAGATCCGGTCGGTGGCGGCGGAGAACGGTCAACGCTGTCTCGACATCAGTGCTTGTTGATCGAGCTGCCTTGGCAGCTTCTCCTTTCGCCTGATGAAGTTGGCCCCGCCGGTGTGCTGAGCGGCTGATTTCCGGGACGGAGCAGAGTGGGCATAGGAGTCTCCGTTCCTCTTCGGAAAGGGGTAGAGGGGGGTCTGCGGGATGACGACTATCCAAGGTGAGCCTCCGGAAGGGAAGCTGCACGAGCTCGGGGTCCGTCCCACGAAGTGGCCTTGGTTGGGAAGACCATTTTGACCTTGAAGCCCAGGCAACAGGTTTTCCATCGGATACGACCGTCCAGGTGGCCACCGAGTGAGTAGCCGGTCGACCTTATGACCCCGAAGAGGAAGGATTGGATCGGAAGGATGCAGGTGCTCCGGTCCTGGGTCGCTTTGCTCGTTGAGACATCCTTAAAAGAAAGAAAGCAAAAAACAGTCAGGAGGATACTCCTGCTCGTCAGGGTCGTAAGGTCCTGGTGAAACTAAAGTGGGAGACCGTGACAACGGGAATACCACAGGGCCCCACGTTGGGCGCCAGTTGTGGAAACCCGTGTTTCCACAACCTCGGGGCGTCCGTCCGTCCGCCGCACCCGCCAGGAAAGCACAGCAACGACAAAACGCAATCAGCAACAACAAAGATTGATTTGACTCACATATGCGGCAGCTCCGTCTTGCCCGACACTCCCGGCCAAGAATCCCTTCCTCTAACCCCGCTCGCGCTTTTAAGTGCTCTGACAACGCCCCCTTTACTATCATGTGATACCAACACTTTTTCGAGGGCGCAAATTGATATCTTATCAGTTCCCACAACCTGTAGATTTTCAATATCTTACAGGAGAGGACTAGTTATACAAATAAGGGAAGATTTCTTTTAGACGACCTATATGTGAATATACTATCTGAAAAAAAGAAATTTTTTGCAAGTGCTTGATGTTCTCAAACACTTGGTTAAACAATGAATATAGATCAGCTTGATATTTTTATGTGAAGCTAATCACAAGAAATCAGTTACAAGCATAAATAATCTGGGGCTCCTTCAAGAATGCTAATTTGTCAGAAATGTATCGTAAACTTGACCCAAAATGTGCTCCGTTCTTGAGTTCTCACCAGGTCACCAGATTTATTCTCGTTCAACATGCCCCCTGGATGGCAGACCCGTGCTTCCCCTCTAACATCAGGCAAGGAAAGCGCACAAATGATGTATATGTAGATGTCAGAGGGAAGGTCGTAAGGGACAACTTCATATTTCGGCACAGTTTAATGTGCCCCCATTGTTCAAGAAAACGAAATGATGATTTTCATTCGATATATGCATCGTCTAAATATGCACACAATTTTTTTCAGTGATATTTAAGAGAGTCAAGCTACATCTCTGACTGGTTTTGGTTGGAATAGCCCAGATTGACAGTTACACAAGCTGATGTATGTCAGCATTGAAAATATAGAGGAAAAAAGGCAATTTAAAATACCTCACTCAATTTACTAGTTTTCATAACTTACACCTTGACAGGTGTTTTTTTATCCTAAAATGGTTTCATTGACAAAATCAACGAGAATGTCCGTCTTCACATTAACAAGTTTCAACTATATACCAAATAATAACAAACATGTGCTTACTTTTTCTGCAATCAAGATGTGAATTACGTCGTTGGGTTGCAGGTTTCAGTGAAAAATCACTGCTTGTGATGCCACTGCTGAGTGAGTACGGCACTGCTACTGACGCAACATGTGATTCCAGTGTCTTTCACCCAACTCCATGTTATTTCATGAGCAATTAGCATCAGAATCGATGAGCTTGCATGATGCACTTATGAAGGGTAATTTCATGTGTGCCGATAAGCATACTGCAGTGCAAATTTACAATGTAGTTTGTGGCTGTGGAGCACACTCATATTCAGTATGCCATGTGAACTAGAGGAGCATTTTCTGCCATAAACATTAGATGAGCGAAGACCCCACAAAATGTAAGCACTGTTTACGTGCATTTGACAACCTGCATTTTTATTACTAAGGGGCTCCCTTCGTAGCTAGAGGGAAAGGGTGCTGGCAATGTGGCACATGTTCATAGGGTGTAGAACCAGAGACACAGAAAAAAATGACAGCATATCATGATCTCAATCATGTCATTGTGTCCGTGTTTCAGTCTCCTGTTCTCGATTTGTTTAATTTTTGTGTAGTTGCTGAATTTTAGCCCAACAGCAGGGGTCAGCAATTAGAGAACATCCAGAACAGGCAAGGCATACGTTTCCTCATTCTCCGCATTCCTCATTCAAGTAACGTTGAAGAAGTAACCATGCGAAGAAACAGTACAACAGTGAAGCTGGCTTCAGTACACTACAATATGTCACATGTAATAATATACAGTATGCCTCAGTGTTTCCCAAACCATGTGTCAGGACCCCCATTGAGGCCGCGATAGCCCAAACGGTGCCCAAGAGAAAGCAGATGAAGTGAGCGCAATATGCCACAAAACCAAGGAAACTATCTCTCTACGACTGCATTATATTGAAGTTGTTTTGCCAAAATGCAAGTTCAGTTCAGCGCACAATCAGTCGGGAAATAAGCTAACTCGCAGCAATGCTTTCAATGAAGTGTGTCGCAGTATTCCTCACTGTATCATGACGAGACCGTGGACCTACATCGGACGCTACTTGCGCGCACTAGTATAATGTTCATATTTATTTATTTATTTATTTCGAGAATCCCAAGGGTCCGGAGGACATTACATGGGGGGTGGGAAGTGGAGCTTAAGGTACATTTACAGCAACTTGATAAAAATAAACAAGCAAGCAAAAAAGAACCACACAATTAGCAGTAAGTAAACAGGAAAATAAAGGAAATACGACAGTACAAACCTATATGAAAACAAGTTTTAAAGCATGAAACAGGGAGTTCGTTCACATAAGTACACATAATTAACAAATATGATAAGGGGGAGAACAAAAATTTCATAGCAACAGACATACAAGCGTGGTGGTCTTGTGGGTGGAGTGAACGGGAGAGGGTGTTACAAAATACTGTATGGTCGATAATAGTTGCGAGAGGTGATGGGAGGTTGTTCCATTCGATGGCAGTTGAACAAAAGAATGATCTGGATAATGCATTGGTATTAGTACAATGAAAGCGCGTGACCTTATTAGTGTGGTCGATGCGAGGAAAAATGACACTCGAGTGGGTGATGGGCGATTGGTGCGGTGGCAACCATATAGAACCTATGGAAGAGGGCTAACTTTGCAAGACGGCAACGATGTTCGAGATAGTCGAGATTATGATTTGTTTTTATTTATTTTATTTATTCATACTACTGGCTTACAAGTAAGCCTAAGTAGGGTGGGATACATACACTTAAGGTAAACACACAAGGTCAACAAAAAGAGATAACAGAAGACATTACTTCAGAACTGTCGCTATCAGTTTACAGAAATTCTCAACCGTAGGACTATTCATTATCGCCTGTGGTAGCTCGTTCCATTCCAGGACAGTCCGCGGGAAGAAAGAAAATTTAAAACAATCACTTTTCGCGCTGAAAGGTTTAAAACGTAAACTGCGTGACTGCCTAGTTTCTCGGCCAGAGAAAGGCTGCAGGTAAAGTGTGCTGTCGATTTTAAACTTGTTGTGAATCATTTGGTAAAGGAACCTGAGCCGCTCCATTTTCCTGCGGGAACTAAGCAACTCAAGCCCTGCCCTATCGTAAAGCTTAGAGACTGAATCCAGCTTTCTGTATTTGTTAAAAACGAAGCGCAAGGCTTTCCTTTGCACTCCTTCTAATTTATCAATATTGGATGCGGTAAAAGGGTCCCAAATAATGCTCGCATAATCCAGCGCAGATAGTACATATGTCTTGTATGCCTTCAATTTTGTGGCGGTGGACGCTTGATGAAGATGACGACGCAAATAGTATAATTTACACATTGCCTTTCTCACGATAGTATCAATATGCTGATTCCATCTCAAATCATTGCACAACGTCACTCCGAGATATCTACAGGAATCAACACATGATAGAACACATCCATCTATACAATACTGAAAGGACAATGGTATTCTTTTCCTCGTGACATGCATGTATGTGCATTTTTTAAAATTGAGAGTCATTTGCCATGTTAAGCACCAATCATTAATCCTACGAAGACATTCATTAAGCTGAATCTGATCTAAGACAGAATTTACCTCGGTGAAAAGTATGCAATCGTCAGCAAAAATACGTATTTTTACGGGAATATTCTCAGTTATATCGTTTAGATCAATTAAAAACAACAGAGGCCCTAGAACCGAGCCCTGAGGCACGCCGGATTCCACATCAGCCAAGTTAGAGCTGCTCTCACCGATCTGTACCAACTGCTGTCTGTCAGCAAGGTAGTCCTGAAGCCACGCGGTCAGATTTGAGTTACCCATTATAGCTTGTAGTTTTAACAATAGCTTATCATGAGGCACCTTGTCGAACGCCTTCGACAAATCCAAGAAAATTATGTCAGACTGCCCCCGTGAATTAATTGTTGCCGCAAGATTGTGAACTGTTTCTAATAACTGGGTTGTAGTAGAAACACCTTGGCGGAAACCATGTTGTGCTGGTGTGAAAAAATTGTTTTCTTCAAGAGATGTCACCAGGTGTTTATGGATACAGTGTTCTAAAATTTTACCACACGTAGGTAGCAGTGACACCGGACGATAATTAGATGCTTTGAGCATATCTCCAGACTTTGGGACAGGCACAATTTTTGCTTGCTTCCACTGTCTCGGAACCTTCGCTGTCTCAATTGACTTCCTAAAAATGATGTCAAGATAGAAACTACACCATCCTGCGTAGCGCAAGAGAAATTGATTTGGGATGCCATCTAGTCCACACGCCTTTTTGCCATTTATGCTAAGCAAGGAGTTGAAAATCCCTTCTCGTGATAAAACAATGTCAGGAACGTAACAAAGGTCATGTGCCGGAAAGGTTGGCCGACCACCGTCGTCACGTGTGAATACGGAGCAAAAATACTCATTGATATGGTTGCACATTTTGACTTTATCAGTGACAATACAATCATCTATCAACAACTTACTGATGGTGTTGTGCGTAGGAGAGAGGAACCTCCAAAATTTTTTTGAATCAGACTCAAGGAATTGGTCAAGAGTCACACTAAAATATGTAAACCTCGCTTGTCGAATCTTTTCCCTCATTGTCTTCCGAACCTGCTGTAACAGTTGACCATTAACACCCCGTCTACGCATCCTTTCAGCTTTTCGTTTCAAATGTATAATTTCCCTAGTGATCCACGGACTAAATTTACGTTCCCTTTTCCTTCGCACTGGTAGAAAAGTTTGCATAGCATGGTTCACAGTGTTTACAAAAAAAGACCATAAATCATCAACATTTGCCTCTTCACACTCATTCAGAGCCATCAATCCAAATAGCTTCAATTCTAGAAAATCGAGAATTCCAGCATTATCCGCTTTAACGAAGTCGAGATAATGCTTTATAGGTGGAGTATTAATGACATGAAAAAGATAAAGATCGACAACAACCAATTTGTGGTCTGATATGCCGTCTAAGACCTTACAATCATACTCGCTTGATAAGATACTGTCGGACACAAAAACAAGATCAAGGATAGAGGAAACATTTCCTTGACACCTCGTCAATTCTTTTACTATCTGAGTTAAATTGCCGTTAAAAGACATATCGGTAATCAACATACTATGTTGATCACTTCCAGATACCGGAACAAGGTTATGCCAGTCAACATCGGGAACATTAAAGTCGCCGGCAACGATTACTCGGTACCTCGAAGCAAGCGATGCAATATGTGAACATATAGTTTCCGTGTATGGTAAAGAGCTATTGGGTGGCCTGTATATAGCACCTACTATCACCGACGGGGAGCAAGAGGTTATCTTCACCCAAACTGATTCGGTGTGAGGAAGGTCAGGGAGTCTGTCATAGTTTATATTGTTACGTAGCACAACTGCAACTCCACCTCCTTTCCCCTCTCTGTCACGTCGCAGTATTGTGTAACCTTGCGGAATTATTTCATGATCTCCAATATCTGCCCTTAACCAGGTTTCAGTGATAACTAACACATGCGGGTCAAATACAAGAAGTGTGTTTTCAATTTCAGGCACCTTATTTACCATACTTCTGGCATTGAGATTAACGATTCGAAACTTTTCCGGCATTTGTTGAGATTGTCATACACTTGAGTGTTGTCCCAAATTAGCTAGGGAATGATGCAGCGTGACCTGGTACCGTTTATTGTTAGACTCATCCCAGTTGTAAACCTCGCCATTTATTCTTAACTTGTCAAAGATAAGGGACACACGATCCCCTGCTTCCCGATTTGCACGAGCGCTATCCCACAAACATTTTCGCTTCCGACGTATTTTGCTTGAGTAGTCTTCACTAATGGACAGGTTCGACCCTTTCAGTTTCTTACAGCTTTTTAATATCTGTAGTTTCTCCCGAAAATCAAGAGGTCTCATAATTACTGGGCGGGCTCTGTCCGACTTTCTACCTATGCGGTGAATTCTCTCTATGTTCGTGATATTGAGACCAAGCTTATTCTCTAGGAGTTCTGATGTCACTCTTTGAAGCAGCGTTTAACTATCTTCTGCCTGCTCCTCAGAAAAGCCATAAATAACGAAGTTGTTCCGTCTCCCCCTATTCTCGAGGTCGTCTACTTTCCGCTCTAGCGTCGACACGTACGCTTCTAAGTTGGTGACTTGCTGCTTAACATTTTCCAGTAGCATGAGTGACGCCTGGACGTTCTCAAATTTATCCTCAATTGTTGTCAGCCTTTCTGACAGTTCCCCGATATTAGTTTGAAGGTTCTGTTGGGCTTCTTTTAATTCAGCCGTGCCAGTTTCCATTGATCTCCTATTCTCAAGTAACTGTGACAATATGTCATCTAAAGTAGGTCCTGGGTTTTGTTCAATATCTCCCGACAGCAGCAATAACAACTCATTGAGGGAATTAGCACAATCCTGCAACATGGAAAATAGACACTGTGGGCTTGGCGTAGATATAACAAAATGACTGTACTTCGTACATGGGAGGTAGTCGTAATTACTGACCTGTAAAATCAAGGCAAACAAGTGAGGCATTTCGCCGTCTGTGATGCCAAGCCCACTGTCTTCAGAAGGCGCACAGCCTGCTTTTATAGTCGGTGTAGGTGTCGCTGAGATAGGGTTCATGCCTGTGCCTGGATAGCGCTGGTGATACACGTGTTGTGCTGTTCTATCACAGGCGATAGCGTTGAACGATGATAGAGGCCCATCGATCCGAAACGTGCTGCTGCTCCAGTTGGTTGACAGTTCAGTCAACAAAAGGTACTGTAAAATCAAGGCAAACAAGTGAGGCATTTCGCCGTCTGTGATGCCAAGCCCACATTTTAATTTTAATTGAATTTGAATTTAATTAATTGAATTGAATTTGATTTTAATGCGGTTACAGAGGTATTGAATTATTAGTGGTTGGAAATGAAACGGGTAGCCCGATTCTGCATGGCTCCTATGGCGTCGCAGATATACTTTTTTGGGAGGGTCCCAAATAGGTTATGCATATTCCTGCTTGCTTCGTACAAGAGCCGTGAAGGTTAAGAGCTTAAGGTGGAGGGCGCCAACGTGAGGGTGCGTCTAACAAAGCCTAGGGAGCGAGAAGCGTTAGTTATTATGTGGTTGATGTGCTCGTTCCAAGTTAGGTTGGAGGAAAGGTGGATTCCAAGATATTTGTAAGAATCTGCTCGGGTTAATGTGATATCACTTACAGTGTAGGGGAAGGGAGGAAGAGAGGAGACCCGTCTTCGAGAAAACGACAAAATGCGACACTTTGCAATGTTCAGAAGCATTTGCCACTCATTGCACCAACGCCGGATTAGTGAAAGGTCGCTTTGTAAGGTTAGTTGGTCAGAAGGAGAGAGGATTTGCCTGTACACTACACAGTCGTCAGCAAAGAGACGAATCGTGGAAGATATGCCTGAAGGAAGGTCATTTATATAGATAAGGAAAAGGAGAGGGACGAGGACTGAACCCTGAGGGACAGCAGCAAGCACAGGTACATTTGGGGATATGTGGTTGTTGCAAGTAACAAATAACGTACGATTAGTCAGAAATTGAGCTATCCAACGGACGACATACGGGTCGAGGTTAAGCCGATAGAGTTTGTATAGACGCTTAGAGTGTGGCACCACGTCGAAGGCCTTGCGAAAGTCTAAGAAAGCGGCGTCAGTCTGATGATTATTGTCCGCGTGGAGAAAGATGTCGTGAACAAAACTGGCTATTTGAGTTACACAGGAAAATAGCTTTCGAAACCCGTGCAGCAAGGGATAGAAGAAACATTTTTCTTCAAGGTACTTAACTACGTTGGAGAAGATTATGTGTTCGAGAATTTTACATACTATATAAGTGATTGAATGGGGCGGTAGTTAATAACGATGTGGCAGCTGCGTGATTTGTGAATAGGGGCAGTCTTCGCCGTCTTCCAGTCCTGCGGTAAAGCAGAATCTTGGAGTGACTGAGTAAATATGCAACATAGAATCTTGTTGGAAATAGATCTCGTGTTCTATAGAACCTTCGGGTTAAAAGAGTCCGGACCAGCACTTGACGTCAGCTTAAGTGACTCAATGATTTTACAAATGCCATGAGTGCTGATATGTATGGGGACCATAGGTGAGGAGGCGATTACTGATAATGGAGTTTGGGTGTACCCGTTATCGGTGTTGAAAACGGATGAAAAGAAGGAAGCGAAAGCGTTGGCGCAGTCGTTGTCGGTGGGTGTCAGTTAGACTGATAAGGTGGGATTTTGGCGGAGATAAAATTTTCCAAAATCGTTTTGGTTTATTCGTCAAGAGAGACGGGAGGTCGATGGTAAAGAACTTATGTATCACTTCCTTGATCAAGCGCCTGTATTCGGAAGTTGCAGCTGTATCTGCGCGCTGAGGTCCACCTTGATCTTCGAGAAGGCGGCTTCGGCTTCAGCTGACCAGGGAAGGGGCTTCAATCCGCCGCGATAACTGAGGAGAGCTCTTAGTGGGCGCAAAATGGTGACACAGTGAGGGATGAATCGCCGGTGAAAGTTCACTAAACCGAGGAAACGTCTCAACTGGCGGAGAGACTGAGGCTGCGGAAAGCTGGTGATCGCGTCGACGTTGCTTGCGAGAGGAGCGATGCCGGCGGAAGAGACCATGTGACCACGGAATTCGGTGGACTCAACGCCAAATTCGCACTTCTGGACGTTGATGACGATGCCATGAGCGGCCAGTCGCGCGAATAGTTGACGGAGATGGTCGGCATGCTCCTCAGGGGTAGAACTTGCAACAAGCAGGTCGTCAATATAGGCAAAGACGAAGGGAAGGCTTCTGGTGACGGAATGGATGAACCGCTGGAAGGTATGTGCTGCGTTGCGCAACCCGAAAGGCATCCGTTCGAATTCAAACAGACCTAATGGGGTGGTAATGGCGGTCTTCTTGTTGTCTTCGTGGGAAACGGGAATCTGATGGTATGCTTTCATTAGGTCTATTTTAGAAAAGATGGTAGCGCCGTGCAAGTTGACAGTGAAATCTTGCAGGCGAAGCAAGGAGTAGCGGTCTCGAACTGTGGTGAGGTTGAGGGCACGGTAATCGCCGCAAGGTCGCCAGTCCCCGGTCTTTTTGGGGACCATATGCAGCGGGGATCACCAATCGCTCGAGGAAGGTCGGACGACACCAATAGCGAGCATGTGCTCGAACTCCGTGCGGGCGATTTTGAGTTTTTCCATGGCGAGACGTCGAGGTCGAGCAAAAACAGGTGGTCCAGTGGTGCAGATGTGATGCACAATATCGTGCGTGACGGGTCTCGTCCAATCCGGTGGTTGGGTGAGAGAAGGGAACTCTGGAAGGATCGAGGCGTACGGCGATGTCAATGCAGAAAGCGTGACGGTATCGGCGCAGGGAGGTCGGTTGCCGGTCATGACGTGTACGGGAAGCTTCGTTTATGTGTCGAGAAGTAGCTTGTTCCGGACATTAACCGTGAGGCCGAAATGCTGCAGAAAATCTGCCCCCAAAATGGGTTGGCCGACACTGGCTACAAGGCAAAGCCAGGAAAAGTTCCTGTGTAGGCCTATGTTAAGGCTGAGAATCTGCTGGCGGAAAACTGGGATGGTGGTATTGTTGGCCGCCGTAAGGTGGAATAAGGCCGGGAGACGCCGGTCAGAAGGTGTAGCAGGGAGGACGCTGACTTCTGCGCCTGTGTCCACCAGAAGGCCTAACTTGGTGGCACGATCTGTGACATAGAAGAGGCGACCTGTGGGGGTTGTCGGGGTGCTGCTGGTCGCCGTCAGTGCTCCCCTTGGGAGTTTCCCGACCATCCGCAGGGGCGGGTACAGCGTTCGGCCCTGTCGCCAAAACAATGGTGGTACCAGCACCACGGAGTGGATGTGGAATCTCCAGAGCGTGGGGAAGGCGAGCGTCGGCGAGATTGGGAATTGCGGCATCTTGAGCGGCGGCGACGGAGGGGTTGTCGTCGACTGTCTGTACGGGCGTTGGCAAGGGCGTCAATGCTTGCGCGCAGGTGGGAGACGTCGGCAGAAAGGGTGTCCAGACGTGCGTGGACGTCGTCTTGCGGTGCACAGGCGGGGCCTTGACGTCGGGGGGCCGAAAGATCTGGCGATGGCTGCGTGACCCTAGAGACACCGGGGCCGACAACTTCTATAATTTTGCCAGCCTGTTCTGCGAGGTTGGCAAGCGGCAGGCTTGACGCGGCAGCCAGAATCATTTGGACCTGAGATGGAAGGCGCTGCACGAAGAGCTCGCGAAGAAGCTGTGCGTCGAAAGTGGGGGCGCAGTCCCCGAGCAAAGCTTCCGTGGAACGTAACAGCTGGGATGGGCGGCGGTCACCCAGCTCTTCGGTGTTAAGCAGCTGCTGCAGCCGTTTCCGCTCAGTTCGCGTGGTGCGATCCAGGATGGCGGTCTTGAGATGGGACTACTGATCACGAGGTGGTGGGGCCTGAAGAACGTCTGCCACTTCCATCGCAATCTCTGGAGGAAGGGCAGCGACGATGTGACGGTACATGGTAAGCTGCTGTGAAATGCCAGCCAGCTGAAACTGGGTCTCCGCTTGGATGAACCCTATCGACGGGTTCCTGTGCCAGAACGGCGGAAGGCGAACGGCGACGGAGCTTACGGCTGCGGGAGGAGGCGGGGAAGGCGGTTGACTAGGAGCCCCGTTGTTGTCACCTGCTACTGTTGGCTGCGTGGCTGCTGCTGTCCGTTGGACGGGTCACCAGTGTAGGAATGAGAGTGTATTCCAAGTTTGGGTACAGCAGTTTATTGTCCGAAGGCTGGACTGGACTGAACTTCCGTGAGGATGAGAAGCTGCGAGCCAGAATGTTACGCTCGCGCCGGGTGGCGCTGCTGTCTCGTCGGCTTATTCGCCCAGCGGCTGGAAGCGCCGCTACATATTGTAGAGGACGATAGCCTTCTTCCACATGAGTCCCGACCGGCGATGATGGTATGCCACGGAGAGGCGATGACGGTGGCCTATCTCCATGGCCGCGCCGGTGGAACTCATGTAGAGGGAGACCCAAATTTAAAGACCTATATATAAAAAAGATATATAAAAATAAAAGACCTATATTTGGTGACCCAAACTTTGAACACGACGTTCGGCGCAATTAGGCCCTTGACCATCCCAAATTTCTGACAACACCATCGACTAGCGCTACCACGGCACGCTCTCCCTGGAAGCACCCGCCATTACTCGACTCATCACGACGACATCACGACCGCTGGTCGCCTCTCGATCAACACGCCGAAACTGCTACACTGACAGACCGCAGTGTCCACTAAAAATTTGAGACCGGAGTTTTTGTCGGTGACAAAGAAGAGGCGGGTAGGCAATGTGCCAGTGTCACCAGCCGCCATCTCTACTGACTGGCGCGGTCCTTTTCCGAAAATGTGCAAGGTGAAACGCACTTGCGAGCTCTTGCACGAAAACGGGAGTGGTAGCAGCACATGCCAGCTGGGGATGGAGACCGGCGGCGATGCGATGATTGCGAGCGCTGCGGGGAGCGGGAAGACCGTCGGAGGGCTGCGACTTCGAGCTGAAGCGCCGCAATCTGGTCGGCGAGCACGGAAAGATCGACTGGTTGTGCCGAGCTGGTGGTGGCGGCATGGGGTGGACGGAGCTCGGAATGCCGTTCCGGAGCTACGGCAGCAATCTGAGGTGGTGCAGCCAGGGTGCAGTGAGGGTTGGCATCAGCCAGAACCATGCAGACATTCGCTGGCAACCTTTGCAAAAAGAGCTGTCGAAGGAGCGAGTCGTACAGGGCGTCAGGTCGGTCACCCAAAAGTTGACGCATGCGGCGGAGGAGCTGCGATGGGGTGCGATCTCCAAGTTCTTTTTGCGTCAACAGTATTTGATACCGCCTCTGCTCCGACATTGAGGTCCGACGAATGAGCTCAGCCTTGAGGGTGTCATACAGCGTATGCGCTGGAGGCGAGGCGACCAGATCTCTGACTTCAGTTGCCTCTGTTGGAGAGAGCGCGGCGACGACGTGGTAAAACTTCGTCAGTTGGTTGGTAATGCCTCTGGGGGCAAACTGCGCTTCCGCTTGCCCAAATCAGACCACCGGTTCCGCGGGCCAGAAAGAGGGCAGCTTGAGTGACACGGCAGCGTCGTGGAGTGGGACCGGAGCTGAAGAAGGAAGTGCAGTCTGGGAAACGGCGTAATGGAACGCTGGATTCGGAAGGGCTGGCGAAGGGGCCTGTCCAGGAACCTCAGGCAGCGGTGGCCGGGGGACGGCTAGGGTAGGAGGAGATGCTGGGGCGGGAGTTGTTCCGGTCGCCATCCTACCGAAAAAATTCTGTGCCGCTAAGGTTCAGAAGTCGTCCAAATCAGGTTCGGGTCACCAGTTGTTGTGACTGACACGACAAATAGGTCTGGAGAGGAAGTAGCCTTTTAATGTGTCGAATGGTCCTAAAGTCAGAGCCGAACTAACTGCTCTCACGCCGGTGACGCGTAGCTTAAAACAAAGGCGCGGGACGAGAATTGGCAATGGTGCTGCCACAACGTCGTTTGAAGTGCAAATTGTTGCGCCCACCACTAGCACCACAGCTGTGGTGGTAGCAAGCTGTGGTAGCGGCAATCAGCTGTTCTCGTTTTCTGGAGTGTACACCAAACTGTTTACAGTTCAATGTACAGATACTTAATCCGTGTGGGAAAGCCTCGGCGGCCTTCCTGTGGATTCGTGGGTGCATCAACGAAGATGGGCATAGTTTTGGGGATGGCCGTGTGTGCGACAGCTGATACCTTTCCTCTTCTGTGCCTGTGTGCGCCCTGACACATATACAATAATATAAATGGTATACTACTGTGCGCAAGTGACGTATGCTGTAGGTTAGGGGGCCCGTCATGACACAGTGAGAAATAATGCGGCGGACATAACGGAAAGCACGTTTGCTCGGTTCCCGAGTGTTTGTGCGCTGAACTGAACTTCTTTTTTTTTGTAAAACAACGTCAATACATTGCAGTTGTAGCGAGATAGTTTCCTTGGTTTTGTCGCATATTGCGTTCACTTCAGCTCCTTTCTCTTTTTGCCAAGTGGTGTAACCCCCGCTTTGACTATTGCGGCCTCCCTAGGGTTTATGTGTCAGTTTTGGAAACACTGAGGTATACTAATATTGTTGCATGTGACACATTGTAGTGTACTGCAGCCAGCTTCACTGTTCGACTGATAATTTGCACGGTTACTTCTTTAATATTATTTGAATAACTTTTATCTGATACTGTACCATTAAATAGGATAGGAATCCATTATGGTTTAGAATTATTTTTCCTTTGCAATGTTCCCACACTAATCTTGGTGACAAGTTGTCTCTCATTAAATTCCTTTTAAGTTGTATTTCACACTGCTTACAGCATAATGTGAGAATGAGAAAATGTATGCTTCACATGTTTTCAGCATCCTCTACAGCAACTGCTCTTGGGCTTAAAGTCCAGAAACTGCACACAAAAAGCAAAACAAAAAACAAATGTAGAACAGACGACACAGCAAAAAGGACACGACAAAATGATTGGGACTGTGTTATGCTATAATTTTTTTTTTGTGTGTGTGTGTGTGTCTCTCGGGTTCTGCATTTTTGTGAACATGTGCCATGTTGACGGCAAGCTTGCCCTCTGCCTGCTCTCTGTCACAAAAACAGCCTCAGACATAAAAATGCATACAAAAAAGTAGAGAACTCCAACTTAACATAACAAGAGAGAACAAAGATGGGGACACAGGAAGCTTGAAGAGTTTTGGCACATACGCGGTGACCCCTCAGTTTGTAAAAAAAAACCGTGGCCCCTCCCCGAACAATACTCCCATCTGCTTACATAGCGACTCGTTGTGCAATCTCTCATTCAGTTTGGCACCGATGATGTCCGTCGCATGACGGATGAAACGTCTGAGTAATTTTGTTCGTCTGAGTGTTATGTTGTTATGTTAAGTCGGAGTTCTCTACTTTTTTGTCTAGTTATGTCGTCTCCCGGCTTTTGGAGTATTTTTGCATAAAGATGCAGGTTGTGAGAGGCACATAAACACTGCTTACATTGCTAACCTGTCTAGCACAAGACATGTGAAAGGATTGCCAAATTAAAATTCTATAATACAAAAATGATTCTGAAATACATGATTCCAATAGAAGGGAGAGTAAACATTAGAATAACAGGTAAAGGTAAAGCACTGAAGTGTTGGCATTCTTCTGATGTGTATGATATACTGCTCTGTTTAACCCATGACATATATGTTGTCAAACATTAACTTCTTGCATTCAACATCAAGATGTTATACCTATTCCATCTAAGCGAATCGTCTTTACACGGACACGTGGCACACCATTTTGGCACAAAGATTTGATATCTCTGCTTGTTGGACATATCAAGCAAATACTGTGCCAAAATTGTGTTACCTACATGACATGCTGCATCTGCTGAGGTATGTTACGGGAGAAATACTCTTGAAGCGATTAAAGGAAGTGCATACGAGTACATATGCTTTGCAAAGTTGTTCCAAAGTTCCAAGTAGTTGTTACAAAGTATGTTCGTGTTGAATTGGCAAAGCATTGGTCATCTCATAACAAAGCGATGAAAGAAACTAGCGAGAAATGCAAAGCCGCAAGCACTGTTGCATGGCCATGTTCACAATGGGCAATGACGCTTTTCACTTTGCGTACCGCGGACTGACTATGCTCAACGAGTGGTTAGCAGTGTTTATGATTGATGTAGGCCATGGCAACTACCGATGAACTTTGCGGATTGTGCAATGATATATTTTGTGAACAAGACAAACCTCAATATATTCCCATGTAATTTTGACCCTACAATTAATTGAGTTGAAGGTTTCAGGTATCTAAGTGTGCACCTCTCTTCTGATATTTAGTGGAAATCACACAGTAGTTACGCATCCTCTAAGCCTCTTAAAAAATTGTCTTCTTCAAGTGGACACGAAAACTACCTTTCGCAGACAGTACACTGCTGGCATACAAAACCCCTTGTACAAAGTGCCTTGGAAACGGTACAAATGACATCGTACTGTTCATCATAAAAACAAATGACATCATACTGTTCAACAGAGCCACCAATTTGGTACAGTTGAGCTACGCTCAAAGCTAGGGCGGACGAGTTCGCGTCTAAAAGGCACGGTCTTGAGGGGATTACGGTGGTCTTTGAGAGAGCACGCGACTTTCGGTCCTACTTTTCTTTCAAGAGGAGGCAGCGAACAAGTGCCCATTCGTGGAACGCAGCCGTCCCCTTCCGATTTGTTTCGGTATCAGTCTGTCTACCAATGTCATGATGGCATTTATATTCTGTTGAGTTTCTTACGTGCTGTCCGGGACATGTATGTAGGTAGGTATGCCAAGAAATTGTTTTATTGTTAACCTTGAATCCCTCGAAAAACCATTGCACAGCACCAGAACACAAAGCCTACATAATGACCCAGTTTCACCAACCTTTTCAGCATCTGAACTAAGATGAACGGTCATTAAACTATCTGCTTCACTAAAGGAGTTATTACTGAAATATTCATCACATCACCCATGGAAAAAAAAGAAGTGTCTGTTAAGTTCAAGAATTGGCAACCCTTGATATTGGTTCACTTAACAAGAGTTGGTGAAACCGGGCCTATGGAAGTCACCGAAACATTCCTCACATCACAAACAAAAAAAAAAAAAAAATTGAGTGCTAGTATGAAGTTTTGGCAATTGTGAGTAGCATTTTAACTGCTGCCTATGTAGCTGCAGCATAATTACAAGTAATTCAGAAAAAGTAGTACAAAATTTGGGGGTACTCTACTCTATCTTCCTCTGCATGGTACTAAAAACTGTGATGATTCCAAGTGCTCATCCATCGTCTTGGCCCAGATTCTGTAGCAGATTTATCAGCCATTTGTGTTCCTATTTGTGGTACTGTGGCAAACTAGCCACTCCACCCACATACCAGCATTCCTAGGTTACACATAACATGTAGTTGAAGTGTATGCGAAGAGGAGTATGGAGGAGTAGGAGTAAAGAAGAGTATGGAGTCAAGTCCTGTAGATCACATAAACAAAATACAGAAACCGACACTGCAGATTTTTGTTTAAGTTTAATTTGTACAAGCTTTCGCGTGGAGGTTCACGCTTCCTCAGGTAGGACCTGAGGAAGCGTGGACCTCCACGCGAAAGCTTCTACAAATTAAACTTAAACAAAAATCTGCAGTGTCGGTTTCTGTATTTTGTTTATATAACATGTAGTTATAAGAGTGGTTTAAACCACCTCGCAGAAGTCGCAGATGCTGTTCATCAACTTTATTTTGAGTTGGACAGGGAATTTCATTGCCGGGGGCGATACTCTACCCTATAGCTGCTTGTGGTGTGAGGAAGGAAATAATGTCCCATGGAGTCCGAAATTGCCAAAAGAGCTTTGAATGCAGGCACTCGTGGGCTCGATTTAGCCATAGGCCAAGCAATTTTAGAGATAGGGGCAGGAGTTCAGATTATTGGGAGATGTGAAAATGGCAGTTTGGAAAGCTTGGTAGTGTGGGCAATGACAACGAATATACTCTGGGTCTTCTACAGTACTGCAGTGACAGTATCTGAGAGAGTCGACTTGCCTCAGTCGGTAATGACACTGAGCTGTAAATGCCCCATTGAGTCACAGTCCATGAGTCACAGTGCACCATCTTGGCGAGAAGTGTTTTGTGGCATCCAAAAACCAAGCTCTGGGTCAACATTGCTCAGTATAGACGGGAGGGAAATGTCAGTTGTCCATTGACAGGAAGGCTATTTATACAATCCATTGATGTGTTGGTGAACGAGATCTGCCGTCTACATGACCAATAACAGTCTTTTGCTATCTTTCACTGTGATTTAATTAAACACCTCCCTCATGTGACGGTGTTCCCGGCACAGTTTTACCTTGCTGAACCACTTTTCGCGGCTCTTATGAAACATAACATTAGCGGTTCTTCGTAGGCTGAGGCCGAGGAAAGCAAAAGAGTTTACATGATGTTTACGTGATTACCGTCGTGACAAATGGTCGACAGAGCAGTTTTGCGGTACGTTTTATATGTTGTTCATCCTGGACATTTTTCGTTACGACTGCATCAATGTCACTTCACCCATGAATTCCTTCATGAGTTGAACGCGCGTGTTAGCACACCAAGTCGTTACACGTCTGAAAAATACCTGACGAAATCGGCAGAAGAAACATATGCTGCATTAGAGCTTGCAGTGATTATCCTTTTTATGCAGCACATCCGCAACACCATACGGCTCTGTCGTTACTCCATTTTCTCAAATAGCCTCGTCCCCAATGGTAGCCGAACGGCCGAACCGCTGAAGCGTTGTTTTCCGAGTATTCATACGCGTAGTCATTTACGCCTGTAACTTAATTAAATTAATGAATAATTGAGAGATGCATGCGGAATACGACACAGAACTGCATAAAGACTCGTTATTCTGGAGTGTGACCTTCTTAAACACTGATTTTCTCGCGTAAAACCATGCTTAACTCTGGACTGCATAGACCCATTGTGATTTATTTTGACAACTTGAATTTCAAAGGATTGGAATTTGAAGGGTGGATTTCTTAGCGTGGATTTCAAAAGATTTATTATTAAGAGTGGGTAACAGGGTACACCCAATTCTGTTTTGTACCTCCCTCTGGCTTCGCTCTTCCCGAAGATCAATACCACTTCGTATGCTTCCAAAATAATTCATTGCTCAAAATTTCTGTTACCGGTCGGGTCTCGGTGGTGGTGCTAATGAAAGGGCTCGCCGTTGTCGGCCTCACAGAGGTGGGCAACGTCACGACTGACGCCCTGGGGGAATGTGCGTCCTGGGTCGACTTCTAAGGGATCCGTGCCGACGTATCTCTGAAAGCGTCTGAGAAAACACCCCAGAGAGCAAAGCCCGCACCGGAATTGGAGCCCGGGTATCTCCCAGTCTCGACGTGAGATAGCCAGCAGCCATTGAGCCACGGGAGCTAGTGGGTCGGGTCTCCTTTGTAATGTGAATATTGAAGCAATGCCCACTGATGATTTCTTTGTTATAGCCATCGAAGATAACAGGTGCGCATCGAGCGCGAGGGGGCTTGGCGCATGGGTGCGAGCCGATAGAAAATGATTTTTGCGTGCGGTTATTAATCGGGCTGGTCGCTTGTCTTGTCCGCTCCTGCAAGGACTAAAGCACGGTGTCAGAAACTTCTAGAACGTAACTACGCGTCCACAACGATGTCTCTTTCCGACGACGGCGACACACAAGTGCGTTTGACGTTTACGGCATCCTTGGCTACATTCAACATAACGTTACCGGAACCTTTCACGTTCAAGACGCCGAATGGGTGGCCCGCTTGGGGGGAACGCTTTCTTCGTTTCCGTGCTGCCTCTGGCCTCAACGACAAGGCTGAGCTAATCCAAGTAGATGCACTGTTCTACATTATGCCCTAAGAACACGCCGTCGTCCTCCGGATATCCGATGGTTATCACACGGGACAGGCTGGACGTCCGCGGGAAGGCGAAATCGATCCTCCGTGTATCACTCATTTGCTAAAATGGGACTCGCAGCATTGCCTCCTTTGGCCTCGGAGCTGTCCTTCGACAAACGCAAGACGATAGGAAGTACCAAGTCATCGCCTACGCCTCCAGAATTCTCACTGACGTCGAGCGTCGCTATGCTCAGGTAGAGAAGGAGGGCTTGCACTGCTTTGGGCAAGTGACAAATTCTGACACCACCTCACCGGGAAAATGTTTCTTCTCGAGACCGACCACAATCCCCTGGTGAGGCTGTTCTCGACAAAACAACTTGATGACTTGACGCCGAGGTTACTGCGCATGCGGATGCGTCTCATGCGATATATAGTTATGAAATAACGTGCGTGCCAGGAAAATACTTTCTAGTGGCAGACGCTCTGTCTCGTACACATTTCTGACAAACGGACAGCCTAGACCTTTCAGAGGAGATTGAATCGTTACGTGATCGCCGATCCGTGTAACATTCGTAATTTACTAGTTTCGTCCCGTCTATCCCGACCAAATCTTGGTTGTTCCCCTTGTGGTAACAAACGCTGCCAAACTTGTCATTTCATTAGTTCATGTACATTTATCTCGAACACCTCAAATTATTTCACTTTCGAAATCCGACAGTGGTTGCACTGCAACTCTTTTAACATATGTTACCTTATTATGTGCACTAAATGCTGTATTCAGTATATCGGAGAAACCTCGAACACAATTAGGGAAAGGTTTTACGGACATAAGTCCGATATTGTTCATGATGATGATGATTGGGAGTTTAATGGCGCATTGACAACAAAGATATTGTTCATAACCATACTACACCCGTTTCTACACATTTTAACCTCCCGGGACACGCTTTGGATACAGACCTCATAATCGTTATCCTTGATCGGGTTATAACAGTGACATGAAGCGCAAAAATCGTGAATCCTTTTTATTCCCAAAATTCCAGTCTCTGAAGCCGCACGGTTTGAACATCGACGCAGGCCCACTACAATTATTTAACCCGTAAATATTATTTATCCCATAAAATAAAATAAAATAATGACAAACCGGCACACATGCAAACTGTAAAACAACTCAACATTTTTCTTCGTTTGACTCTCTCCTGAGACCCCCCAACTCTGTCTTCACGTTCTCACGGTCCACTGGTCACCTTTGTACTCCGCACCTGTGTCCTCATTCCGTCGCCATAACCCCCCATTTATATCCTTAATTCCTGGAACGCCACCTACATGCGTTCTCGTTAACCGTGTAAGCCTTTGGACTCGCGTTATGTTGCGCTTCTGATACCCCTTCGTTTGTATTTATGTTCTTTTCATTTTTACCTGTACTTACATCCTTTCCATCACCCTGTTACCCTCTCATACGAGAACTCCTTCGTCAACTGTATATATGTTCCTGTACCATGTTCATATTTTTGTAACCTGAAGAAGTGCAGTCTCGTGCACGAAAGTCTTGTTTCCATGAGTAAATAAATAACTTGCTCCTACCGTTTAATATCACTATTTCATCTACTCATCACCGGCAACTTGACATCAGCTATTTTTCGGCCGTCGTATCTTCTAAGTTTTAACAGACAGAAGGCGTTACCACGAGGTGAAATGCATTGCGAAACAACGTTTTGAACTATACTAGTGTTCGGATTGTTCATCACAAGTAAGTAGGAATTTCGTGGTCATTTTTGTGCGACCGTATCAGTGTGTGATGCCGAAAGTAGAACAGCAAATATATTTTAAACAGCATTAATACATTCTGGACAAGCAAAGTCGGAGTTTCGGAACTTTCTTTCTTAACAGCGCTTGGTTGAAATCACCCGATTATATTTTTATTCGATAGCAATGTACCGATACATTGCACAGAAAAATGCCATAGGTCATGTGACAAATATATGTATACAACTTTGACAACAAATTACAGCTTGGATGCCATTACAATTACTTGCAATTTCAACATGCGTTCATTGATTTTGCTGCCATGAAATTTGAGGGGGACTTTCTTATATAATGTAGATCTCGCCGAGACCCGAAATATATCACCAGAGTTTATGGGTAGCACTGCCAATTATACATGCACAAATGCCCTCTTGCCTTAGCTTCGAGGAACTGTGTTAGTTCGTTTTCTGCCCAAAACAATGAAGTAAAGGGCACGAAGGTGATTTGCATGAATTTATCTGGAAGGGTGCCATCACTGGGTCTCGTCCCTGGCGACCGTGTTTGCCCAACCTGCAACAAACGGTGCCTCAGGTTTATAGAGGATGGTATGGGCGTGCAACCTGTAGCTGAAGTCTCTTCCATATCCGAGAGTGCCCATGATGATGAGCTGGTATTGCTGTTAAATGCATCACTGCAGGTGGTGAAACACCAGTGAGAAGAAAGAGGCCGATGGCACTACGAAAACCACACGCACGAAAAATGTTCATGAGATTGCAAGCCTCTGCAGAGGCTATCATGACCAAAGGGTTCAGGCTAGAAGCACCAGTTGCCGCAGACACAGATGACAAAAGAGACCTGGCAAACGATCACAAATCTCCTGCATGAACTTACGAAAAAATACGATGATGATGTTTCTGTTGTTGAAAGGACTGCCCCGTGGTCAAAACAGCGAATTATAAACTTTTCTGGAGCTCCGGAAAGAATGGATCGCAAAGCCAGGGAATTAAAGAGAATAAAAGGAGATCTGAAACTAAATGTCAGCATTGTTCAGACGACCCACAGTTGTATGGCCAGAAAGGCGCAATAAGGGCGTAAGTATTGTATAACGTTCGCACTATGGCCCACAAAATAGAGGCGTCATGATGGTCGTGAGGTCCTCCACTCTACAACTAATTTGAGTGATACACATTACAGGTTCGATTAGTATAGATTAATACAGGTCCGTTGTCGGGAGCCACTATCGTACCAAACGATTTTTCGAGATGCACGCAATGCACCCTTCCGGTGCCTCATTTCCCCACACCAATGTTAATTTGCGCGATTTTTAACACTAAAATCAATATGTCATTGTAGAAAACACTTTACTGCATGATAGTAATCAGCTACATGGGTTCCTTATGGCATCACTATACCAACAATGAAAGATTGAGAGTTACATTGAAAATATACTGTCATCTGTCCTGCATATGTAGTATTTACTTCACAAATATATACTTAACAGAGGTTATATGGAACAGAGATAGGAAGTTACCCGACGAAGGGAACCCGTTGCCAGTTGAGCTACAGCAGGAACTGTAACTAATTTACCAATGCAGTTACACATAGTCAAAAATTAACTTCCTCGGATACTTTAGAAATGGAACGAATTCCTTTGAAGTTACTTACTGCTCAGTGCATATACTTTTTAGTTATTGACCAGTCTATGGTTAATTCAGACCTCGATCTCGCAATGGGCGATGCAAGATGTTTCAAAATAAATAAAACACCTCAATACGCAAAAACTATATAAACATTTGATAAGACGAAAGAAGCCTACATTTATAGCCCGCTTTACCGAGGGATTTGATGATTTTGATCTCGCAATAAAGTTCGTGAGAGAATAAAGTTCGTTCACAGAGCAAGTTTATGTTCCATGAGTTGTCCTGTACACGCATATTGTAGAAACGCGCTAACTTTTAACTCTGCTACGCAATGGCCTCTATCCTTGTGAATACAGTGCTCGTCTTTAAAGGGACTATGAAATTTCCCAAACCCCCATACTTTTTTTTTTCGCTGGAAACTGTTCTTCCTGCCGAGAGACTAATACGCCACAATTTTTTTTCGGACGAAATCGCTCCACTCCGTGAAGGGCGCGCGCTTGAAGTGTCTCTTCCGCGTTCCTCCTCTCCCGCGCACATTCTCCCGTCGATGATGTAACTGTACGGACCGCACTTATGTGCCCCGTTACGTCACCGGTGTTGCGCAATGGCAAGTAATGCTGCGAGCCCACTGTGGCAGTTCCTTCCAGTCGCACATAGCAGGTCACAACGTCACGTCTGAGGGTTGAAGTTGAAGCATTACGTTTTCTTGGCTGCAGGCGTTCGGATATCACGCTATAATGAACAGCTTTTTGTGTAGGAATATGTTTGCCAAACTTGAGCTGGAAAGTATGACATGTGAGTTGTACTTTTTCATTGAATGCATTCGTCCTCTGCTCTGCGGCCGTTCACAACAAGGAACTCAAACACCTCCGTGGCTTTGAGAGTTTTGCTGACGAGTTACGTGGCCCTCTAGCTATTCACCGCAACGTGTATTGGTTGTATCGCCGTCACCAATGGAAAGTGTCTGGCGGTTGCTTGGCGTCGCAGTTATACTTACGTCAGTTGCATATATGTTTTTAGGTGTTGACAATCTGACAACAAACCAAGTGCGTTGTGAAGTGTGACTGATACTTGGAAGATTCCCGCTTTTTTGCTCGATTTGTTTCCACGAATTATCGTAAAAGACTGGGTGGTCTAATGCTTTGTTTTACTTTGTTTCAACTCATGTTCTTCGTTGTCATTACTGTTATTGTTCAAAGCAGCTTCGCGCCTTCTGGCGATTCTGATTTACTCTGCATTTATTGTTCTACAGAGAGGACGGGCTGGCTTTATTTCCTTCCGTCGAATGACTTGTTGTCTGCCTAAGAATATGTTTCACGCAAGAATTTATTTATGCGCACGTCACGTATTATGTATTCAATGTTGAGCATGTTGTAAATCTCAACATTTAGTATTGCCAACCACCACGCCCGCAGAAACTCAACTGCAGTGTATTGTGTAAGAGTATTCTACAAATCGTATTTATTTCTGATAACTGTTTGTCGTTTAACAAATTTACTGTTCAACCAGGTTTCCAATACTGTGTAATACATCAATAACCCTAAGACTCAGGACACAATCTAACGACAGCAGTTCGCCTACTTCATTGCCATCTTATATTACTGTGTTACATAACATTGAAGTCTCTAGTTGAGGTAACTGGAAAGAAGCAAAAACCCCCAGTAGTCAAGTAACATGCCCTACATTTTGCAATTAAAAACAACAAGGAATTTGTACTATATCAAGTAAACTGGTTGTTGGTCTTCTTTCTCTCTTTCTTTGTGAAACAACTGTTCGATTTGCCTCTGGGACAGAGTCCTCAGCTGTGCAGGCTCCTCGGAGGGTGTGGGCACACTTGTATGTGCGTCAAGGACGAGGGCATCAGGCTCAAACAGCTGAAATGTCGACATTTAGCTCAGATAGAACAATAACTAAGACCTAACATCCAAATATACAGAATATATGCTATACATGTATAACTTTTATTTTTAATAAAAAAACAGAATATGTTCTATTTTACACTGTCACCCAGCTAATCTAACAACTGTATTGGCAAGTGTTGCCAGCAAATAAGGGCTGAAGTAGCTGCACGGCCTTGCAGGATGCCCAGAGCAAGTTGAACTCGTTGAACTCAGCAGTACACCACTGGTATGATAATGGTTCGAAGGGTTATTTTTTGGTAATGTGAAACAAAGCACAGAGTTGTAACAGGAACAAAATCTCATGAGGACATACTGCATCAAAGGTAGGTTCGTTTAATTTAGAGGTGACCTGCAGAGCACTTGCTTGGGTTGTTCTGGCATGTAACCGTGGTGAAAGACTTCAGCTGCCATACACATTTGCTGCCCTTGTTTGGGAGTAGAAAATCACACTGTATACAACTCCAGTTCCAGTGAATGCAAATGATGTAATCCAACTGAGCAATGCTTATAAGATAAGAAGTGTAAACAAGAAAATGTCCCCCTCAATATCATATTTGTGCACATGATATAGCAAACTGTAAATCAAATAACAAAAAAGGTAAAATAAATTGTGAACAAGATACAGAGCCCGAATGGTAAGCAAGTCACAGCATCAAAGATGAATCTGGAAAGAGGACGCACAGCATTTGCCTGCTCTGAATAGTGGGTTGCAATGATCATGCTGTCTCACCTAAGGGGTTTCAGGCTCCGCTGAGGAAGTCACCTGTAAACATGAAAGTAGATGAGTGAAGAGAAAAAGACGGATACGTATGTTCAATATATTACATAAATATTCTGTTGAAGTATGGTTTCTAAGATTATGCTGAACGAAGTGTACGTTTATCAACAGTGCACCACCGGAGTTTAGCGACTAGATTCGGTAATTTATATTTTGTATTTTTTTTTTTTACTCTCTCGTGTGCCGTAAGCGGCCGCAAGATTCCGAGTCACGCAGATGAGAATTAACCCATTTACGCAAACCTGAAATCTGTGATAGCATTTGGACCACACGGACTGAGAGGCCATTGTTAGCCCCAATAACGAAACACTCACACTTTTGTGCCGTTTCGGTGGATGTTCTTTCCCTGGTGTGGACAGGTATTGTGATGGTGCTACACCTTGATTCAGACGACACTGAGCTCGTTATCCAGTACGTTGAAGATATTCAGCGTACCCTTCGTGAATTCAATCATGACAATGTCCGCTACAAACACGAGCAGTCGATGGGAGCGCATCGTCTTTCCACTCCCTCGGTCCGATTGCTTCGTGGCATCAAAAGCTGTCAGTCTCGTCACTGGGAGGCATATTTCATTAGATGCAAGGCGAATATTGACGTAAATTAGGGCAACCAACTATCCAACATCGTCTCGGCATGTCGACGAAAACCACAGGATGCGACTGCGATAGACTGCGATCAAGGAGATTTTCACTCCCGATGAACACATACGCGGAATCCTACGGCGCATGCTCCTAGCGGGACCACGACACGTCAAGATGACGTGTAGCCGATCCGGCCGTCGTCCCGTCAAGTTGCTCCCTGTGTCTCCGCTCGGCAGCTCGCCACGGCGCGGCGCCAGCTATGCTTCCTTCGCCGCTCCGCTTAAATTCGCTCCTGAGAATACTCTTCGCATGACGAAGCTAACATTTTGGTTCTAGACTCAGAAACAGGGTTTCTTCTTTTTTTTTTCTGATGAACACAAGAAAAGAATCATTTCATAGTCCCTTTAAGATGAGCGACACCTGAGTCCCCAATGTACGACCAAAGCAGAAAGTGCAAGTTCCCAGAGTAACAACGAGGGAGTCAGACGCGCAGTGCACGTATCACCGACGTGCACGTAGCTTTCGTGTCAAGTTGATAATTGATGAGAACACATTGAGAATCCGTATGGGACATCTCATATATCTTGTAGTGGGTACCTTTAAGAGAATAAAAGAAAATATTTTGGCATTTTTGCTAACAGAAGTGTAATATACATATAACCCCAGAACCAGTATGTCACATATACTGCGACTTGTACTTTTGTCTTGAAGAGAACTGTGAAAAATAATAATGTGTCAAGAAGATACCTTTTCTTATACATTGGCTTTCTTGCTATGAAAACGTCTGTTATGAATACCCAAATTGCCTTACAGTTACTAGGACGGAACCGAATTACAAGAACCTCATTATTAAGAACATATGCATACCCGAAGTACCTTTGAAAGAAAAACAACGCAGTATACCAGATTGTATTGGAGATTATTTGGGAGCGATGCGATTTTCTTGGTCACATGACCAAGATCAGACCAGGCCGGGAAATGATTAGAGCAGCATCGGGGAGTGATACTGTAGCAGCCCCAGCGCTGCCACCATCGTCATCCAGTTTCACGTGCGACATAACCCGCGTAGAATAAAATCAGTTGGGCTCCTGCCACCAAACTAAGCGGTTGTCTCTTGCCTGAGTCCAACATTTGGTGACCCGAACACTTCCTTTCTGGAACTTCGGCCCGTGCCCCGCCATGTCACTCGAGGACCGTCAATCTGATCCGACCCCTTGCCTCACATGACCAAAGCCAGACCAGACTGGGAAATGGTCAGGGCAACGTCGGAGGATGGTCTTATCTTCTCTTGCGCTCTACCTCCTGCGTTCCCTGGTCGCTGCCTTCATTGATTTCACACCAGCTCGCTTGCCTCCTGCTGGGAAATGATGTTTGGGCCTGCCCATTTCAGTTACATCGGAGTCCGTTGTCATGCGTTGGGGCGAACGAAAGTGAGCTGTCGTATTGGATGTAGCGCTTGTTTGGATTTTTTTCCCGCCTTTTGTGCCTGATGCATGCTTGTTTATATCGCGGAGAGTATACATGTCGTTGATGTAGTTGTTCCTTTGGCACGCACTTGGGAATAAGTTTTCACCCAAACTGGTCATCCGTAGCGCTATTGTTTGAATGAACAGATTGAATGAGAATAAGTAAACTTTATGGACAGTGTAGTTTTGTGTCAGAATCAGGCAGGATGCAGGGACGATGGCGATACCGACGGTGCTAGCGAAACTGTATTTACGAGTACTGAAACAAAGAAACAGATGGTACTCTCACATCCAGCGTTTTGAATTAACGAGAGTTTTCGAGAGTCCATCGGGTTTACCACGTACATATTTGCGTGCATGCCGGCACAGTGTCACGAAACGTCAACAACTAAACGGTCACTTGCAACAGTTCAGTGGTGACAGGAGATATGATGTTGTTGGTGGCGGTAGTATGATGTTCCGAAGCAGAGGAGCGAGGCCTGCCCGCCAAGACAAGGCGGCAAGTTTCACTCCTTTGTGAAAGGGGAATGAAAGAAGGGGGAGGGTGCAAAGGTATAGTAATCCCGGTTGAGAGGATACTAAAGACATCTGAGCTCATGCTCTCGCTCTGCGACAGGGCCGTGGAAAATGAGCAATAATGCACTCGCTGTACTGCCTTACTGATAAGACTATTCCGTAGCATATCCAGGCAGGATATTTCCCGTAACCTATATTCACGCTGTCCTGGGTGGCTTTTCTCTTTGTCTAATTTTCCGTTGGACAAGTTCTTCCGTGCCCGCAGTCCAGCGCGCAATGCAGGCGTTCACAGACGAAGGCTGGATCAGGGGTGTCCCTGACCACCCAGAAAGTAGGTGAGTGTTGTAAATTACTATTTCAACGGCAGAGCAATAATCTTATACGACACAGAATCAAGTGGGCCCTTTGCCACTACATAACGATTCCAATAGAAATACACAATGACATACCGCGCCTCTAACGTGTGGAAGCGGCCTAAATTTTATATCGAGTGTTTGTGTAACTTGTATTTAATTTGGAACTGCACTTTCCCTACAGTCCATTTTCAATAACGACAATATTTACCTCAGTGCTCTCCGTGTAAGAACATATTCAAAGTGTCCGATTGACCAACTGAGTGTGAACCTCGCGGATGTTTCCGTTCAGACATTCATGTAATGATGCTCAATTGAAACGAGTGAGGTTCTTCTAAAGAGTCTTCACTTAGTTACTGATACGGGCGACAATTTGGTGTACTCGCCCAGACCGCATGGACGTATTTAATTTGGGTGAGGGTGCACGAAAAGGGTGTAGAGGTGTTCGAGTTCTGCAAACTGCAACCTTTGTAGTTACGAGAAAAGCACGGACTTAGTTGCTCGAATAAAACACTCGGAATAGGCTCGTACATTACGGTTTAGTTTGTAGCTAGTACACTCTAAGAAAAAAAGGTCTGATTTTCTACCCATTTCGGTAGATCTGCATTGCAACCACATTTCTAGTCGAACCAGTTTTACCTTTTGGGTATAACTGCAGAGTAGAAACAAACTACAGAGAAGAATCTGTCGTTCCAACATTCCAAGTGGGACCTGTCCAATAAACCACTTTGAAGAGATCCCGCTCCAGATTTTTGCCTAGGCAAGCAAGCGGAGTGCTTTTTGGAGTCAATAATCCACTTTTCAGCGCCATGCAGACACAAAATATTGACCGCCCTTGCTGAGTACATCGATCACACAATGGTAGTGTCCGGTTCTTGTGAGGAAGTGTTCGTCCACTCTACGGCGGACTACTGTGCTTTTGACTGCAAATAAAATCGACAACTATAGTCAGTGACAACATCATACATACACTTGGCCCTTCCCCCACACAATTATTGCTCCGCGCGCGTGAATGTAGTGTGGCGGGGCCAGTCCTCCTCAGGTACCCGAGGGTACGGCTGTAGAATACTTACCACTGCGCCCATTTACAACGTTGCAAGCTCACTGACTGAGACTGTGTGCACGCTCCGATTGGTCGTCAATGTTTTAAAATGGCATTTTGTAGCGCGCATGTTCGTCAAGTGTCCCGGCGGCCGTGTCAGCACGGTTTCGAAATAGCACATATCGACCGGCACGGCGTCCTTTTGTGTTCCTTGCTTCGGTGGTGTCAATCGACAGAACAATTTGTAGAAATATGTTCGCGAGTTTATTCGTGCGTCAACGTGATTATACGCGTGTTGTGCTGTTTCTGGACACGATTATTACTCCACGAAACTGGAATGCTTCGTGAGTTGGAACGATTGGAGAGTGAAGAACACGTTCGGGCGCCGTCAGATTTCGAGGGCTGACAACGATGACATCATCAGACACATTCAAAGAGCGGAACAAAATTCAAATAGTAACGCCATACAGAATAGCACATCAACCAGGTCATGACTGATAACCGGCAGAGAGTGATGTAATACGGGACAAGGCGTACCCCAGTCATGCACACTGTTAGGCGGCAGTATTAAACGCCTGACCACTGACATGCATCATACGTTTGTCTGCTTACCTTTCATTCCGGCGATAGTCTATCTCTCGAACATTTTCGAAAACTATGAAACGAAATCCCCGTCTGCCCACATAGACGCCAGCCGCACAACGGTCAGACGGGTCGGGGCCTCGGAGGAAACGAACGCGAGCGATTCCACCGGTTAAATGACCCTGAACCAATCATGATCGAGAAAGGTCACGTGGGGGACCGGAGCCAATGAAAAGTAAGTAGCCGGAATTTGGCGGGAAATGCCAGCGGCGACATTATTTTCGCGGCGGCGAAGCCAGCTTACTGTGCCTCCTCTGCTCTCGCCAGTGTTGCCGAAGCAGCTAGCAGAAAACTCTCTAGAGAGGCCTGGCCCTGGTTGATCACCAAGACCGTCCGTTGCGGCTTTGTCGCGGGCACCAAATATAATGCAACCGGCACAACCCAACCACGCTAGTTTCACCCTTTCCCAACCACCGTGTGGTTTTGCTTGCTATTATTACGGGATTCCGGGTCACACCATTCCAGTGTGCCGAAAGCGTCAAAGGGACGAATTTTGGGCTGGGACGTCTCTTGTCCAGTTTACGCAGCCATATCGTGATGAACGGTATTAAGATCGCCCGGTGGGTTACGTCCAAGATCTCTACTATTACCCTACTTCGCATCGCGAAGCTCCAAGTGGCGCATTCCGACCAAATAGCGAATATTCTGGTACCCGACACCGCTCAAGATCGCATGGTCATAACCGAAGATCGGTTTCACGCAGCCCTACGTGTTTCACACGTTTAACGTCTCCTCCTCCAAGGGGAAACCCGTAGCTGCGGTGCGTGGAGGTCGTACTACACACTGTGGAAACCTAAGTTCCCACAACCTCGGGGCGTCAGCCCGTCCGTTCCGTGCGCGAAGGAACAAGCAGCACAACAGCAGATTCAAGCAAACATACCAGGTTTATTCTCCGTTCGGAACAAAGCCTCCCGGCAGCAGGCAATCCAAACCAAAAAGAGGCCCCCGAGATAACGAACCCCCCACTTTTATCTCATCCGGTTACGCCCCCGTCGCCTTCGTCGGATGCCCAGCGCGCCCTCTGTCGGAGGGTATCCGGACGCTTGATCCGACACTTCCCCTCCCCCTAGAGGGTTATCAGGTCGTCCGTCAGTTCTAGGACTGCCTCGTCGAATGGTGACTGCGGGGCTGCTGTCTGGGGTGGAGGAGGCCTTGCTTCTGCGAGTAGTTCTGGTGGAGGCGACGCAGCGTGGCCAGGGCGGTGGTGACGTCCGAAGAGGTACGGGCCGCATCAAGGCGGGACTGGTGCAGGGATCCTTTACGGTGGGTGGCCCGGTGTATCTCTGGGACATGGCACACCGGGCACAGCATCCTGCGTTCTTCATTTGTCAAAGGTTGAAGGGGTCTGCCGGGTGCCTCTCGCCTAGGGTAAGACCCTTGAAGGGGACTGGGGTACGGGACGGATCATCTCCGCGAAGAGGGCGCGGCTGACCGCTCCAGCGGGAACGAGAAGCCCACGCCACTGGCAGGCCGTTAGCAACCACCGTCCTGGCACCGCTGCGTCGCCGCGAAGGAACGGACGGGCTGACGCCCCGAGGTTGTGGGAACTTAGGTTTCCACAACTGGCGCCCAACGTGGGGCCCGAGGAGCACGCACTTACCTCGAAGGGGCCATCCCACCTATCCGCGAGTGAAGCTGCAAAGCCTCGTGACGCATCACTTAGCGGGTGAGTCCGTCGAAGGACGAGGTCACCGACGCTGTAGGTGAGGTTCCGACGTCCACGGTTGTACTGGCGAGCCTGGTTCAACCTTGCGACGTCCAGGTTCTCCCGAGCCGTCCGGGCTGCATCGTCCAGTCGACTCCGGAGGTCCTCAGCAAACCTTGAATAAGGAAGCCAGGTAGCACCATCCCGGAGGCCCAGAGCATTCTCCACAGGAAAAGGGGCCTCTCGTCCCAAGTTCAGGAACGCCGGGGTGAAGCCTGTAGATCTGTTAACCGTCGTCCGTGTAGCGAACGCCAGTTCAGCCAGGCGAAGATCCCAATCACGGTGGTGCTGGCTAGTAAAAGCAACCAACATCATTTTCAGGTTCCGATTAACACGTTCGGTAATGTTAGCCTGAGGGTGATACGGGGAAGTCTTCTTATGCTGAATGCCTAAGACAGCGCAAGAATCTGAGAACACCTTACTTGTAAAGTAGGTTGCGTTGTCGGTGATCAGCTGTGCGGGAAACCCGAACCGACAAAAGGTGTCGAGTAGTTTTTCCCACACTCTCTGGGAAGTCAGCGTCCTGATAGGAAACAGCTCAACCCATTTCGTGAAATGATCAGTAACCACGAACAAATACTGGTTACCTCTAGGACTACGGGGAAATGGTCCCATCACACCACAAGCAACTATCTGCCAGGGTCTATTGCTCTGAACAGGCTGTAAGCGTCCAGGGGGTAAACCACCACGAGGTTTTGCTCTCTGGCATACGGGACAAGTACGAACATACTTTGTTACATCCTGCCTCATTCCTGGCCATGTCGCAACACGACACAACTTTTCACAAGTTTTCCTGCCGCTGCTGTCACCTGCCAAGGCCGAGTCATGAAAGTAACGTATGAAAGACTTACGCAACTTCCGTGGCACCACGACTCTGAACGGGGATGAGCCGTCGTCCTCATCCGCCTGGGGTATGTATCTGAACCGGATGCCATCCTCGCCCAGCAGATAGGAGTCGTGCCGTCCGTCAGTCGTTCCGGTGTCCGCCGAGTCTTGCTCAGCTATCCACTGCGACACCCGCTGACAAAGGCCGTCCGCTCTCTGAGCGTCTAGGAGCTGCTCTCTGCTCACTACCGTGCCCCAAGACGAAGATACGTCTCGTGCCACCTGTGCTGCTGCCAGGACCTGGGAAGGCGCCTCGGTGCCTTCCTCTCCTCCCTCCGGTAGAGGCGCACGGGAAAGCGCGTCTGCTACCACGTTCGTCGAGCCCCGCCTGTACTCCACGTTGAAGGAGTAGCCTTGTAGCGTCAGGGCCCACCTGGCAAGTCGACCAGACGGGTTATGGAGCCGCTGCAGCCAAGAAAGTGCTTGGTGGTCAGTCTGGACAGTGCAGGTACTGCCGTCCAGGTAAAGGTCGAACTTCCTGAAAGCGAATATGATCGCCAAGCACTCCTTTTCCGTCACGGAGTAGTTCCGTTCTGCCGGATTCAGCGTGCGACTTGCAAAAGCCACTGGACAAAGAGTAGCGTCATGCTCCTGCAAGAGAACTGCGCCAACACCATAATCGCTTGCATCTGTTTGCACAACAAATGGTTTGCTGAGGTCGGGCAGATAAAGCCTAGCCGTATCAGCGATAGCTTGTGATAGAGCTCGAAATGATCGTTCCTGCTCTTCTCCCCAATTCCAGCGCGTGTCCTTGCGCAACAACTGGTTAAGCGGCTGCGCTAGCTCGGCACAATTAGGAATGAATTGTCTGTAAAAACCAACCATACCTAGGAAGCGCTGCAAGGCTTTGACGTTACCGGGAACCGGAAAGTCCGTGATCGCCTGTAGCTTGTCATCGTTAGGACGGATGGTTCCTCCGTCCACCACAAAGCCGAGAAGCCTGATCCTAGACGATGCCAGCTGCACCTTGCGGGGGTTGATCGTTATGCCCGCTTCGTTCATCCTTGCAAGGACGATTGACAGGTGTTCCAAGTGTTCCTGAAAATTTCTAGAAAACACTACGACATCATCCATGTATGCCATTGCGAAATTGTACTTCGCATCTCCCAACACTGTATCCATCAACCGCTGGAAACTGGCAGGTGAATTGGACAGTCCGAAAGGCATTCGTACAAATTCAAACAAACCTCTATGACACGTAAAGGCTGTTTTTGGGACATCCTCCGGGGCAACTTGGATTTGCAAAAATCCTCTACTACAGTCAAGCGTTGAAAACACAGTTGCATTGCCCAGGGAATACAAGATTGACTTAATGGACGGGAAGGGGTAAGAGTCCCTTACAGTTACTGCGTTAAGTCGACGATAGTCGATGCATAACCTAGCCGTACCATCTCGTTTCGGAGCCAGAACAACAGGAAATGCCGAAGGACTCTGGGACCTTTGAACTGCACCGGTTTGGAGCATTTCGTTAAGAGCAGCGTCTAATAAAGCACGCTTGTGCACACTCAATGGTCTGGGATTACAACGCCAGGGCCTAGCGTCACCGGTGTCTATGCTATGCTGTAACACAGACGACTTACCCGGTTTTCGGTAAAGATTCCGTCAAACTGCCGCAGTACTTGTTCAAGCTGACGGCGTTGCTCCTCGGGACCATGGAATGACCCCAAGACAGTCGGCAGCCCAGACGTTTCAACGGACGCTGCCACAGCTTGCTGTGCTGTGCAGTGTTCCCGTGCTGCGGCGAAGCGGAAAATTCCCGACGAGCCGTGGTACACGTATCCTCTATTGGGCAGGTCCAGCACCAACTTCTGCCGGATGATGAAGTCTCTGCCTAGGATAACAGGAACTGCCAGGCCAGGAAGGTGCACGAAGCGCTGCTTTCGTCGTCTCCCATCCAAACGTACCCAGAGCACAACTGCAGCCTGTGCTGGAACGGCGTCATTGGAAGCAAGACGAAGAGTGACATCTGTGGATTGCAATTCCACGTGCCGTGATATGCAATGCTCGTAAACACTATCCCCGATAAGGGAAAGCGTAGCTCCCGTGTCGATAAGGGCGATGTAATCTTTGCCTAAAATTCGAACGGCGATGTTTGGTTCCTTATCCTCGATGTAATCGCGGACAGAAAAAGCAAGAGGAGCCAAAGGATCTCATTGCGTTATCTTACCGCTTGCAAAGCTAGTTTTTTACTGATCAAGGCCACGAATAGTAACCGTCTGCTCGCTTCCTTCGCAACTTGCCGACGTCGCTGAGGGAGCATTCATGGACGCCGGCTGCGACCGTTTCTCGATGGCACATTACGGGTGTTCGGTATTTGTCGCGGGCATTCCCGACGAAAATGGTCAGGGCTGCCGCAATTCCAACAGCCGTTGGGCGCTCGTGGCTGCGGGGGCGCAGGATGATGCCGCTCCCGCTGCCGTGGGGTATTGCTAGCTGAAAGGCCAGGTTGACCGCGACTTCGGGGCGGGACGGGTCTGTCCAGGCTCGTTCCCGCGGGGATCGTCCTCTGGTCATAGAGGAACGGATCTAGGGCTCGGTGGGATGACTCCGCATTGTATGAATTACGGGGGTTGTCACCCAAACCTGTTGCATGCAGGCGTTCGACCGAGGCGGCTCCTCCTGACCACGCGCAGCGCGGTTCCAACGCTAGCTCCGGGGGCGGAGGGGGCCGGAATTGAAGCTCTGCCAGGAGGTCGCCTTGTATTGAACGAGCCTCCTGGGCCAACGCCTCAAGGGGTTTAATGCGATGGGCTCTTAAGTAGGGCCGAAAGCGCGGGTGGCACTGACGGATCGCCCGTGCGATGCGCTGCTCTTCCGTAGCAGTGGGATCCGCTCTGCTGTACAGATCCTGCAATGCCCGAACGAATTCAGATAAGCTTTCCTCAGGGTGTTGAGTACGCTTATGCAATTCCTCTAAGACACGGTATTCGTAATCCGGGGGAAGAAATTCGTTTTTGAACCGCTCCTGGAAGTCCTGAAAGGACGTAAACTGCGATTGCAACCGGAGCCAGCGGGCGGCGTCTCCGACCAAGGCAACCTGCAGGATGCGTTGGATTAGGACTTCATCCGAAATTCCCATACCCGTCTGATAGGCGGTGAGGTCATCCAGGAAGTCGGCGACAGACTTCTTGTCGGTGTAACCTGAGAAGGTAGGCACCGGTAAGTTGAGTCGTAGAGGCGCTTCTGCCTGCGGCGGCGAAACCGACCCGGCATCCAGGCGTTGAACCACCAACGAGCACAACTCCGTCATGCGTGACAGGAGTTCTGCCGTTGCGATGGCGTCTGACTGCGGCGTGGGCACCTTCGCCTTGTCAGCCATCAGCTCCGAGGGCTCGTCCACCGGGTGGGAGCTGAAAAACTCAAAGACAAACAAACACACGCAAGAACACACAGCAAAAAAACTAAGAGCAAAAACTGTAAACTAGAAGAATTACTAACTACACAAACTCACAGTGCCGCGTGTTCCCCGCCACGGGACGAACGAGCTCGAACCCCAAACGTTGGGCGCCAGTTGTGGAAACCTAAGTTCCCACAACACATGGTCGCGCTTTCTTGACAGACGCTCTGGACGCCATGCAGGGCGCTGAGTACTTCTCATTTCTTGATCTCCGTTCCGGATATTGACGGGTACCGATGGCTGAAGGTAACAAATCCAAGAATGCTTTTGTAATCCCAGATGAGCTCTTCGAATTTAATGTCATGCCGTTCGGCCTTTACAACGCCCCCGCACACGTTGGAGCGGATGATGGGCACCGTACTGAGAGGGCTTCTGTGGAAGACGTGCTTATGCTACCTGGATGATGTAGTTTTCTTTTACGCTACCTTTCAAGATCACCTGTGTCGCCTGAAATCGGTGTTCACAGCGTTCGAGAGGGCAGACGTACAGTTGAATAGGAAAAAAAAAATGTCACTTTGGCTTTGAGCAAATTAAAATGCTTGGCCAAATTATATCCGCTACAGGAATATCTCCAGACCCGGAAAAACTGAAAGCCGTCGCAAATTTTCCAAAGTCAGCCTGTATCAAAGAGTTTCGAAGTTTCCTAGGGTTATCGTCATCCTTCAGACTCTTTATTGAGGGATATGCTTTTCCCGGGACAAGAACTTCGAATGGGATCCCTAATCTGAAGTGTCGTATGAGTGCCTTAAAGCAGCCCTGACATCCGCTCCCATGCTCCGGCAATTCTCTCCGTCAGTTCCAACAGAACTGCACCCAGATGCTATTATTTTCAACTATTCAACAAGATAATATTGGACGCCAATCGCTCTCTAGACCTTTCGCGTCGTTCCCTTTCTCTGGCTCCGCCCAAATTAAAGCGCCTGGCCTACACTACGCTTGTACGTCCACGGCTGGAATACGCGTCTCTAATCTGGGACCCGCACCTATCCTCTCTTGTTACCTCCATCGAAGGCATTCAAAATAGGGCTGGCCGCTTCATTTGCACTAATTATTCTCGCTTCACGAGTGTCTCATCCCTCAACTCTTCTGTAGGACCTCCACTTTTGTCTAAAAGGCATCAGATTTCCCGGCTGTCGTTGTTCCATAAAATATACTATTCTAATCACCTACTTAAGTCATCCCTTCTACCTGCACCTGACTACATCTCCCGCCGAACAGATCATCTACTTAAGGTTGGATGTTATCATTGCAAAACTACCACCTTTCTTTCCTTTTACTTACCGAAAACCATCAAAGACTGGAATCAGCTACCTTCTCACATTGTATCCATCAGTTCTAGACCTCACTTTCAAGCTGCCATTACAGAGTTTTTTTTTTCAGTTTGATTGTACGCATTTCAGTTTGACTGTACATGTATGTTTTTATATTTTGACTGTGTACGCTTCTTACTCAGAAGTGCTCATCCCATTTATGTGTGTGTATGTGTGTGTCTTTTCTTCTTGTTGGATTTCGTTGTTATTCCATGCCCTCCCCATGATATAATGTCCCTTAGGGCACCTTCAGGTGCGATAAAATGAAATGAAATGAAATGCTAGAGGCACAGGACTGGGCACTGCTTTTGCACCTCCTGATGACCTCCACCTCCTGATGACCTCCTGATGACCTCCAGACCTCCTGATGCACCAATGGAGCACGTCACTGCGTGTACTAGCCGCACGTTGACGAAAGCTGCGAAGAATTATTCCGCAACTGAAAAGGAGTGCTTATCAGTTACTTTTACTACTTAGAAATTTCGCCCCTACCTCTATCGCCGGCACTTCTCAGTCATATCCGATCATCACGCGTTATGTTGGCTTGCATCGTTCAAGGATAATTCTGGTCGTCTAAGGCGCCGGGCTCTACGACTTCAAGCATTTCACTTCACCGTTCGATAAAATCCGGACGGAAACACTAGGATGCTGATGCCCTATCCCGGTGCTCGCTTGGAATCGGGATATCTGACGCACCACTTTCTTGCGCAGATATTATGTGCTTATTCCGCCTGGACTCACAAACCTTACCCTCCGAGAAACTTAAGGACGAGTTACAAACAAAAAAGTTCATTCGTAACAGTGCACTGTACAAAACGAACTATTCCCCTGAAGCCTCCCGACTTTTGTTAGTCGATCTCCGCCACCACCGGCACGCTATACTAAATACGCTTCATGATGATGCGACACCTGGTGATTTGACATTTTTCAAAGCCTACGATCGTATTCGTCGAAAGTCCTTCTAACTGTGCCTATACAAAACCGTCCAGAAATACGTACCGTCGCGCCAGCTCTGTCAACAACGAAAATATCCCACTTCTTCCGGTCCACTTCAGCCACTACCCCCCTTGAACATCCATTCCACCGCTGCGGAATTGACCTCTTTGGGCCACTTCCCCTATCAGCTTCTGGCAACCGCGGATTGTAACTGCTATCGACCACTCCACCAGGTACTTTGTAGCGTCCGCTCTTCCAACGGCTACGGCGGCCGAGGTTGCTAACTTCTTTATTCAAAGAATATTTCTCGAGCACGGGGCGTCAAGAGTCCTTGTAAGGGACAGCTGCTGCCAATTTGTCGCCCAGATCCTTAAAGAGATCCCCTCCAGCTGCTCCGTTTCTCACCGTTTGACGTCACCTTATCACCCACGAACAAACTGGCTCACCGAACGAATCACAGACTAGCAGATATGACCTCATTCTACATCTCACTTCGGCAAGACAATTGGGACGACTTACTTCCTTATCTTGTTTTCGCCTATAATACCGCCACGCAGTCCACGACGCGGTTAAGCGCGTTCTACCTATTATACAGACGTGAACCGGTGCATACAATCGACACCCTTTTCCCTTATGTTTCTGACATTATCAACCCCATCCTTGCGAACGTAACTTGCCGAGCAGAAGATTGCCCACAAATCGCCCGTTGCTGGACATTCGACGTCCAAGCTGCAGCCAAAAATCTCTACGAAGAATCCCACACGCTCGTAGTGTACCATTCGGAACAACTTGTTTTACCGTGGGTTCCCCTACGCAAGTCTAGCCTGCGTCCTAAGTTTTTGTTGCATTATGTCGGCCCCTACAAAGTAATTCGGCGACTCGCTCCCGTCACGTACCTTATTCAACCTCTGGAACTTCCCACAACTTCACCGTCGTTGCCGCTCCACTGAGCCTGCACATGTGTCACGCCTTAAGCCCTACATAGAACGTTCCCCGTAAATTCGCCAGGGTGGTGGGGGCGGGAAGTTGTGAGACAGGTTTCATCATCACAGTCGTCATCCCCGTCGTCATTACAATGAAGTTTGTGTTTCGAACCCCTGACATTATTTCATTATTCTGTTTCTTGAGAGCACGTTGGCTGTTGTCCAGTTCATGAAAGCGACCTTTAAAACGAAAGGAATGGAAACCCCATGTCGAGGGACAAGAAGTGGGACACTGTGGGATTTGTTTTGTGGTGTTGTTGACAGGTGTCGCGATTGGATTGGTGGCGTGTGTCGCTTGCCGGTAAATTAGGGGTCCGATACCCGAAGAATGTATTTAAGATGTGTTGGCGGACCGGAGAGGGTCGCTCTTCTTCTTCGGGGAAAGGCTTGGCTTGCGCAGTTTGAAGGTACGAACTTTGTTAATTGTTCGAACTTGTGTTTGCCTTCCTTGCGCGGGTCGGATGAACGGGCGTGGTTCCCCGTGGCGGGTTAACCGGAAGGTTTCCCACAGCTGGCGCCCAACGTTTTGGTTATGAACCGTCCGACCTGTGGCGTGGAACATGAGACCGGTATGTGTTATTATTTTTTTCATTCACTATTACTTGTAATGGTGAGGACGAAGAGGACAAGAGAGAAGAAGAGGAGGAGAGCATTTTTTGCTTCGAGAACCAGACAGAATAAACGGTTCTCCCAAGAGTCTCACAATTGGCGCAGCCGAAAGTCGAAATGTGTGTGGAATTCCAAGTTCAGATAGACCCGAATGTACAGATGACGTTCACAGGGTGTACTCCAGCGGATGAAGACCCATTGACCTTCCGAAAGCGGTAAGCAACGACGCTTTCCGAACATTTGTGCTAGCGAAAACGAAGAAAACAGCACAATATTTGTCTACCGACGGTTTGGTGAAGATCAATATGAAGGTGACGGACTACGGAAATACGTCGGAAGCCTCGTTCATGAGACCCCGCAGCTATCTGAAACTGACACACTTCTCCGTTTAATAGAAGCTCAAGGGCAGCAGCTGATGAAATGTCAGGAAGCTCTGACTGCACTTATGTTGGCACCACAACAACGTTGCAAAATGGTCAGGCCCGACGTTTTTGACACTCAGTCTCAAGCCCAGACGCATGGGTAACGTTCTATGAATATGCATGTGAATACAACCGATGGTTGACCGACAGCGATAAGATAAAGAACATACGCCTCTTCTTGCCGGGATTATCCAAAAAATAGTATGAACTGCGTATGACCTGCATCTGAAATGCAACGGCGACACGTGGAAGGCGTGGAAAGAAAGTTTCCTCAAGTACTTCCGGGAGAACCCAATTGAGAACTGGGACAAAGCAATCTTCTTTAAATTCAAGTCCGGTTCCATCCTTGATTATTTCTATGAAGAAAGCCGCTTACTGCACGTGGCGGAACCGAGTCTCCCAGAGACTGCGATCATCAATCTAGTCATCCATGGTCTGCCCAAGGATGTCGAACCTCAAGTGCTCGTTAGAGCACCAACTACAATCGAAGACTTGCTCGACTGTATGAAGGACATAACGGTTCGCCATTTTCAGCCTCGACCTCCGGACATGTCATCTCCAAGCCCGCCACTCGAGAAACTACGCCAGACTCGTTCCGAAATGGGCGACAAAACGCAGTTGAAGTCGGTGTCTGGTGCGCGACAAGTAAATACAACGACGATCAATACGTCTGACATTCCCGAAGGGAATTTAAACGACTAAAAGAGGGTGAATAGTCCCACCTGACGACACCAACGGAGACTGTCTATCTCGTTCATACAAACTTGATATTCATCAACGTCACCATAAACGGCAACCCTACAAAGGCGTTTGTGGACACGGGAGCGTCCATCTCTGTGATCAACAGCGTCATGGTAGATCCAGCTTGAGCCAGCATCGGCAAACCCATGTATGTACAGGGATACGACGGTCGAGTGTCCTTTCATCAAGCTTGGACGGACGTCGAGCTGATGTTTCAGGGGAAAACTATCACAGTACATGCGCTGGTCATGCCGGATGTTCAATACGAATTTTTACTCTATCGTCCTGACATGAAGACCCTGAAATTAAACCTCTATTCGAATGATGAGGTAGCCATTGACCCACCACAAGGAATTCTTAGTCCACTACTTCGTGTCCTCCAAAAGGACGACATAAAGCAACTGCACCCAGATGTGGTGTGCGAAGAGGGAGGTTACTGAAATTCACCATTAAGAATAAACCGCATAAGAATAAAACATCAAGAATAAACCATTTAAAAAATACACGGCTAAAAATATATCTCCTACAATAAACCGCTTACTATCCCCGCTTAGAGATCACCGTTCAATAACCCACCATTAAAAATAAACTGTTTCAAAATCCCCTCACCATCTAGCACGGAGGCGGACTGATTGCAATTTGCACCGGGTTAGATCATGTTATGTTAGGTTAGCTTAGTTTGGTTTCAGTTAATTTGGGATAGTTTAGGCTAGTTTGGTCCTGTGAGGTTAGTTTAAGCCCCTATGTTGCAGTTCACCTTGATTTGGGCCATACCACATGACTCTAGCAACTGTAGGGTGGGTTTGGGGGATTCTGAAACGATTTATTTTTAACGATATATTCTTAACAGTGGATTCCTTAGCGTTTTTATTTAAACGGGGATATTTCGGTGATTATTTTTGTGCGTTGATTTTTAAGCGTATATTCTGGGAGATATATTTTTAACAGTGGGTACTTACGCGTTTATTTTCGTTTATTTTTGAAAGATTATTTTTAATGGTTTCAAACGGGATACACCCAGTTTGGGATAGTTTAGGCTAGCTTGGACCTGAGAGGTTAGTTTATGCCCCTTGCTTGCAGTTCACCTTGATTTTGCCGTACCACATGACTCTAGCAACTGTAGGGTGGATTTGAGGGGATTCTGAAACGATTGATTTTTAATGATATATTTCTAACCGTGGATTCCTTAGCGTTTTTATTTAAACGGGGATATCTCGGCGATTATTTTTGTGCGTTGATTTTTAGGCGTATATTCTGGGATATATATTTTAAACAGTGGGTACTTACGCGTTTATTTTTAAAATATTATTTTTAATGGTTTCAAACGGGATACACCCGCAGAAGCCTTACCCGATGTCTAGAGAAAACAAAAGTGGCTTGCACAGGAAACTGACAACATGTTGCGCGCCGGTGTCATCAGACGTTCTCCATCTGCTTTCGCGTCACCTATCACTATTGTGCCGAAGGAAGATGGGTCTCTGCGGCTATGCACAGACTACAGGAAGATCAACAGCCACACTGACCTATTCCCCTACCCTATGCCACGCATAGACGACATCAGGGAGACTGGGGGGTCAGCATGCTTTTCTCACATCGACTTGTGTAAGGGATTCTCTCCGGTGCCGCTGACGGAGGAAACTAAACAGTACACAGCGTTCACTGCCTTGTATGGGCTGTACGAGTACAACAGATTACCGTTTGGAAGGAAAAATTCGCCTGGATGCTCTCAAAAAATGATAATTGAGGTTTTGCAACCTTTCCTGGGAAAGTTCTGTCAAGTATACATCGACGACGTTTTGGTGTACTCCAAATCCATCTCTGACCACACTGAGCACCTGCGACAAGTCTTGGATGCATTGAGGGAGGCGTCTGTCAAAGTTAACTTTAAAAAGAGTGAGTTCTTCAAAGATCGGGTCATCTTCCTCGGTAGAGTGTATACGGATATACAAAGACAACAAGAGCAGAATCTGTCGCCCGAATCACTCAATTGGCCAAGCCTCACAACCTACACTCGCTTCGCGTGTTCTTGGGACTGGCCGGTCACTTTCGAGCTCACATCAAAGACTACGCCAGATAGACCAAGTGCCTCACAGCTTTAGCACGGAAGCATGTACCTTTTGTTTGGACACCCCAGTGCGAGGATGCTTACAACCACATAGTTTCAGCGATTTCATCAGACCCCGTATTTGACCTTGCCAGACTTCGAACTACCCTTCGAATTACACACTGACGCTTCCCACTACGTAACTGGCGCAGTCCTTTACCAGCGCGACACCTCGGCTGGTCGCAACCAGCAGTTACATGCCATTGGATACCATTGATACACGTTCAGCGACGCCGAAGTAAACTACACGGTGACCGAGAAAGAGACCCTTGCGGTCCTCCTAAGTCTTCGATACTTTCAGCCTTACCTCGATGGTAGAAAATCATTCCTCATGACTGACAACGACGCCCTTACCCACCTGCTGCGGACAGCCCGTCCGAAAAATCGGATAGCGAGATGGATACTGGAGCTTCAACAGTACGACTATGAAGTTACGCATCGCCGAGGTCAACAGCTCCAGGATGCTGACGGCTTATCAAGGTTGTCTAACGGTCACCATCTCACCGAACTGAAGGTCTGGGAGGGATTGGAAGAGCTCGACCTAAGAAACGGGAAATACTTCGTCCCACCGACACTACGACCGAAAGTGCTTTCGCTCTATCACGACTGCCCACATTCCGGAGGCCACGATGGGTTTGCAAGGACGTATGGAAAAATCAACCAGCGCTTCAGCCAAGTTCCAGCCGCAGCCCGACATCCTGACGCTCCCTGCTCATTCCTCTATGCCGTTTGAAGGCGTCCACTTGGATTTTGCGGAGATCAGGAAGAAGTCGGACACTCACAGCAGGACTCAGTCCTTCCTGCTAGCTGTTGATGAGTGTACACGAACATTAGCCACACGAGTGGGAAATGAGAACACTCACACTATCATAGCTCTCATGAATAGGGCCATGTTCAAGAACACCAAAACCATCGTGTCTGACAATGGCTTGGCGTTTAAGAGCAATCTTCTACAACAGTGGGCGGAAGAACGAGGGATCACCCTCAAGTGCACGTCACCGTACCATCCGGCTGCCAATGGTCTGGCGGAACGTGCTATTAGAGATGTTAAGCAGTACATAGCCGCATACCACGCATTTCCGGGAGGTTGGAAGTGTTATCTCGAAGCAGCAGTCCACCATCACAACCGTTCACAAAGTGCTGCTCTTGGATGTTCTCCCCACTTCACGGTCACGGGGCAGCCCGCTATTCTCATTGCTGACAAGCACCTAGGCATTGACCTGGAAATACAGCTCCAAGAAAGACGGCACACCCCTCAGCAGGAACAAAACTACAGACTGTCTATGAAGAGGTCATATGATAAGCGACACTCAGCAAGGATCCCGGGAATCCAAGTGGGCGACCAGGTGCTCGTACGGAAAGAGGGCACATGCACCTCTTAATTTTAAGAGGTACATTTTTTTTAAATGTACCTCCTGGCCAAGCGGTACTTAACCGTTACATATGCGTTACTTGATTTAGAGTGTAGACTGGTGTCAAAAACTGTGTTTTTCTCTTGTGCGTGTGTGCCTAAAAACCGGGGTTCTAATTATATAACAGATGCCTGTCTGCCTCTTGAACAGCACTAACCGTGTGCCAACCTCCACCGGATGTCTATGACACACCAAAGTGATTAAAATGCACCATAGCTGTTTGCAATGTTGGAGAAGAATGTGAACCTGCTATGGCTATGGCAAAGAAAAGCACTCTGATTTGTAAATAGTGTAGTGCTTGTGGCTTCACAATTCTACATAAAAGCATAACGTTTCAGGGAGAAAGATGTCATGAAGGTTCACATGGATAACCCCCTAAACGAGGGATCCCTATTGGAAATTCCTACTTGACTCCATATGGTATTATGACACCAGGTCCTACATGATGAAGGAACCTACATACAAATAGGATCCTGTTTAATTGTGGGTCCTACATGCAAATGCGATCCTACATATAAACAGGATCCTATTTGGTTGGGGGACCTACATGCAAATGCGATCCTACATATTAACAGGATCCTATTTGATTGTGGGACCTACGTTGGGTCCTACATGCAAATAGGTTCAAGTCTCTCGTTGTGATCCCGTATAATTTGTGCACCCTATTGTGCTGTGTATATTAGGAAATAACAAATCATGCAGCTTCTATTTTTTTTTATTGATATCGTTCATCATCCCTGTGACATGTCTGTTGAACAATCACACTCTTGCCTGATGTACAGCGTCTTCAACACCTTTACAGATCATGCTAGATGATAGCTCTAAGATATATTTCTTGTAGGCATCTGAAACAATAAAGTGAGTTAGGAAGCTAGATTTAACAAGGGATAATACATTATGTGTCACATAAAATATGCCAAAACTCGTGCACAGGTTAACCAGACTTCCCACATATGCTGTTACTTGAGGTCCAAAGACAATGGCTTTGTTTGTTAGCAGTAAGATCAATTAACTATGACAACTGGGGCTACAGCAAGGGTGTCAGTAAGGCATTACCTGAACAGGGTGAAAACAATGCACGTTGAGTTATAATATCCGCAACTATTTACATTCTGTCATATTCCTTCCACACTCGGGGAAAATATGCATGACACAAGCTGAGTTATTATGAATTAATAACCAAAAAAGGAAGATCTGTATCTTTAGAGCACCGGTACCCTGTAGCAGGGCCGCAGAAGCATCACACATTATATCAACCTGATGTTAAGTGATGATACAGGTTAACCAACAGGGTAAGAGCACAAGATTACAGATGGAGGATAAGGAAATAGGTAACAATAGGGTAATAATCGCACTGAGCGGATAAAGTTATAGGAACCCACACGCTAGGAAGAATACAAAGCAAAAGGTGCACGAAACATGGCATTACATGCACACAACTAACCTTCAATTCACGAAATCCAACAGCTTTCGGTCTTCCAAGGTACACACACAGAAACAGGTCCAGATACCACTAGTAAGGCATGAAATACAGTCACAGCACTGCGGGGCACCAAAACCACCAAAACTACGACGAAAGACGCTTCCCGAACGAGAGCTCTCTGGACATGCGTCCGAACGCTTCTATGATTTCCCTTCCAAATGAGCTGGAGGAATTCCAAGCTCCAACGGCGCCGCCTGGCTGTAACGGCTCTCTCCACCATGCTCTCCTCGCGCTACATCCAGAAAGCAGAAAGTCGCGCGTACGGGTGACCAGTGCCATTGGAAAGAGGACGTTTTTCCCGTCAAAATAAGTCTTCAATCACATTTCTACGCCAACAAACAACCGACATCGAAAAAAATGCCCCCAGCCCCATGTATAACGAGCCGCTTTTGCCATGTTTGTCCTCACTCGAGAATGGAGAGAGATAAAAAGATCCCGCAAGTTTCTAGCCGTTCGGTGTTCGGAGTGCACGAATCCATTAATAGGTGATTCAGATCTCCCACAGGGTTCAAACCTAAAAACAGGGACGAAGGTGCGCAGAAGGAGAGTCAGCCTAAGGAATTTCGGGAATAACGCCATAACCTGTAGTAAATAGACGGAAGGTGCGAATTGAAAAGTTGTAGAGCAAAGAACGAAGAACACGCATCCAAAATTTCCAGTAAATTGGACGTTAGGTAAGCGAGATTACGGCACTAAAGGAACGGCACCCACGGAAGCGTCTCCGAGCGGCGTCAGCCAGACTTGCTGGCGCCAGTGCCATGACCCTCCAACTGCAAAGCCCATATCTGGGGAACGGAGAGTCTCGCGCTTACGGGATTAAAGCGGTTGGAAAGAGCACGTCAAGAGCTTCAAAACTATGTCAAACACGACTCTGTAGGTGCGATGGAAACGGTTTTAGGGGAAAAACAGCCGGCAGTCCCATGTATTGGGAGGAGTGTAAACACGGAAACCGGTAGCTCGAGAACCAGAAGACTTTGACAGCTGTAGTAAATTTTGCCACGTTCACCGAGTTGAGGCGAGTACACTCTAGAAAGGTGAAAACTGTCCGACGCGGGCTTCCGTCCGAAAAAGGGCATCAAAGCTTAAAAAAACAGAGTTACGAACGCGTCTCTGCCCACAACCCCCGAACCGCTAAAGACCGACTCATGGTTCCATTTGACCGATCGTAGAGCGACTCATGTCCTACTAGGACGGAAATTCTGGCGTCGACATGACCACCGGGGCGGATGTTACGGAGCTCCGAATGTATCGGAAGTGCAGACGGAGGCCTGGAATTTTCAAGTATCTCGACTACTCTTAGGATTTCCTGCGAGCCGTGAGCGTGCACGTGAAGGCGAAGGATTGGGGAATCCGTCACAACAAGCCGCGTCCTGATAGAACCGGTTTAGTCGTAGAAATTAGACCGAAAACCCCATCGACACCGCAATGTCGCTCGATGGCGTTCAACCGCCACCTCGACCTGTTGCGCACTGTTGTCGAAGTTTGTGCTTAAATAGTACTCAAAGGAATGCACGCATCATTGTATGCTTGATGTTTCGTCGACTAGTAATGGGCATACTCTATGCATGTTCCATAAATGAATGCAACCAGTCCATTCAGTTGTTTTCAACCTAAAAAAATATATTCATTTGCAGTGGTTCTAATAGAATTCGCACTTGATAACCTGCCGTATGTGTGCGCGTTGGCAAACATGATTGAATATGACTAGTTCGTTCTGGGCCCCTGTTTTGAAGGAATCAAATAATGTTTGTTGCTGTGTTAATATATCACTTCCATATCTCAAAATAATTCCCCACGTCCTCCCCACATGAAACCAAACAGGCCACGTAAGATCTCCCATAGCTCCTTTTTGATGCCTTGTAGGATCCTACAAGTCTGCTACGTAGCCGGATATAGGCGATGTAGTGTCCTACAACTCTCCTATATTGCCGAATATGGGACAAGTAGGACACCACAACTCTCCTACATAGCCTAATATGAGACATGTAGGATCCTATGACTCACCTATATGTGAATTAATATAGGACATGTAGGATCCCACAACTCTCCCACATGATACAAAATAGGACATAAAGGATCCTACATCAATTTGTATAGGATAAATAGGATCGCATACAACCTATTTGGCTTTTTTTCAACAGGGATAGGAAGGGGCATACACAATGTATCAACGTTGTATGTTGTGGGAACTCTTCCGGTTAACCCACCACAGGGAACACGCAGATACAAGCTCAAACAATTAACACAGGATTTATTTCGCACTGTCAAACTGCGCAAGCCAATGCTTTCCCCCAAGAAGAAGAGCGACCTTCTCCGGTCCACCAACACATCTTAAATAAGTTCTCCAGGTATCCGACCCCTAATCTACCGGCAAGCGACACACGCCAACAATCAAACGCGACACCTGTCGACAACACCACAAAATAAATCCCACACTTCCTCCCTCCCAAAACCCGGCGTCGGGAACTTTGCGCCCCTATCGCCCGACAGCAGCCGCAGTAGCCCCCACCTGCACCAACGGTTGCCGCAGGAGGGAGACCCCCGCGTATAGCTGCGCGTGGCTTTGCCGTGTCTGAAGAAAGGGGGTTCCTGGCAGTTGAGTGGACTTGGAGGTTTGGTTGGACCCTTCGGGGCCCCTCCGGGAAAGTCAACATCACAATATCACCACGGCGGTGTCGACACCACAATATCACTAGACAACGGCAACCTCATCACAACCCTGTACAAAAAGCCAACTGACAAACAACAATACCTTCACTTCAAGTTCCACCACCCGCTTCACTGTAAGGTTGGAATTCCTAATGGGCAGAGTGTAAGACTACGCAGAATTTGTTCAAACGACACAGATTACGCTGAGAAGCTAGACGAACTCTGCAGTACACTTGCCCAAAGGGACTATCCAGACTCCCTCCTAACCGAATTCCGTCGCAAGGCACTCACACTCGATCGAAACGAGGTTCTGGAAAACTGAAAAAATCCTGACGCGTGCCAAATAAGCTTCATCACAAGATATTCCAACGCACTTCCAAACATCAAAGCCATTCTACAGAAGCACGAGCCCCTCCTCCAAAGCAGTGACCGACTTAGCAATATATTCACCCATCCCATACAGGTGACCATACCGACGCGCAAAAAACCTAGCAGACTCCTTGGCCAATGCCAAAATCAGCAAAACGAGCACCCCGTACACGGGAACACGACCCTGCAACCTCCCGCGCTGCAAGACATGCAAGCACGTTCAACACGCTAACTCCATCAAAAGCACTGCGAGCAATTACACCCACCCCGTTAACCACGCATTCACATGCACAAGCTCCAATGTCATATACTGCATTGAATGCGGCGACTGCTCTATGCAATACATTGGTGAAACTGACCAACAAATGAACAACCGCCTTACCGGACACAGAACCGACACGTCCAACAAACTCCCCAAAGCAGTCGCCGAACACTTTAACGTTCTGGGTCACAATTTTGACAACATTAAACTATATATTCTAGAAACCGGGTTTAGATCCACACGTGACAGGCGTGATAGGGAGTCTTATCTCATATACAAGTTCAACGCTCTTCACCTGTCCGGTATCAACAAATCACAAGGCACCCTAGAAACACTTCACATATAAAATATGCTTTTCCCTTCTACCTCCATTATCATCTGTTATGTTCTGCATGGCCACTTCTTTCTGCTTTCTTTGTTGCATGCCACAACTTTGTATTACAAATATATATATATATATATATATATATATATATATATATAAACCTTTGCTCGTTCTGGAATTTTCCCCACGAAACCACTAACCCCCTTATCTTTCGCTATGCTTGCCAATTCTTGCCTGTTGTCCCGTTTCGTCTGCGTGTTCGTGAACCTTCCATTTTTCTGTAACCGGTCTGTAGCCTAGATCACTACGTTCACATAATCCCCTCCACACTCTAACAAAGCAGCCATTCACTCCGGCCGTAGAAGCCCGTACGGACCCTTTCTTCCCTCCGGGCTGTTGACCCACAATTCGCATGAACCTTTAAACACGTCACACCTAACCCTTTAAGTACCATGCCAATGATGAGGACGGTGCCAAGAAGAACAGTCTCTGTTCGAAATATCGGCTGCTTCTGTCCTGAGGCAACTTCCTTATTTAAGATGTGTTGGCGGACCGGAGAGCGTCGCTCTTCTTCTTGGGGGAAAGCCTTGGCTTGCGCAGTGTGACAGTACGAAATAAATCCTTTGTTAATTGTTCGAACTTGTGTCTGTGTGGTCCCGGTGGTGGGTTAACCGGAAGGTTTCCCACAATATACAACCTTGAGACATTGTGTATGCCCCTTCCTAAACCTCGTTTAAGGGGTTATCCATGTGGACCTTGATGACATCTTTCTTCCTGAAACATTACGCTTTTATGTAGAATTGTGAGGCCACAAGCACTGCACTATTTACAAATCAGAGTGCTTTTCTTTGCCATAGCAGGTTCACACTCTTCTTCAACATTGCAAACACGTATGGTGCATCTTAATCACTTTGGTGCGTCATAGACATGCGGTGGAGGTTGGCACACGGTTAGTGCTGTTCAAGAGGCAGACAGGTATCTCTTATATAATTAGAACCCGGTCTTTAGGGACACACGCACAAGAAAAAACACAGTTTTTCGTACCAGTCTATGTTGAGACAGACTCGTGACATTTTGGCATGACACAAATATATGCTGCATTAAATATGCGTAGTCTACTTTATTATAGTTATTAGTGAACGCTGTCGAGAATGTGGAAATACAGTCTTGTACCACCTATATTCTTCAAAATGACCTTCACGCAGATTACAGTGCGGGCCAACAGAGTTCAGAATGGTATCCTCTCTCTCCCCATTGACTTAAAACATTTGGTACGACTTTGCATGACGAAAAGCTAGTGCAAGAAAGGCATACACTACTTATTTGAGCTTCCCCGTTATAATGGCTCTCTCCCACAGTCTTTCAAAGTGCAATACTAATTTATGGTATGATACATTGTTTCTAATTGTGTACAGTACTTTACCAGTTGCGGCAACAACAAATGCCACTGTTTTCGATCCCAGCACAGCAACACTGCATCATGCTGCTTAACAGTTTTCATTGCATTTTAATCATGTAATCTATTCTGCATGCACCCTACCATGGCATGCAGTGTGCAGGATAAATTCCATGGTTAGAACGTCCGAACATAAACAACTATTAGTTTTACCTGTTGTAGTATTGCTTTAGAGTATTTACGGCCCGTGTGCTGGGATCTAAGACAATAGTATCCGTGTTTACCCATGCTGCTCAGCACGGGCAAAATGAGTTGCACATGAGAAAAACATCATGCAACCCGAGGCACAGGGTGTGAGTGTGTGTGTGCGGGGGGGGGGGGGACTACAATCTCTGTGTCCGGTTTCATGTTGTAATCATGTTCCAGCTCACCTGTACACTGGCCCATCTGCAGATGAGAAAAAGGGCTCATGCGTTGCACATGCACCGTAGACACGCAGCTTGTTGTGTATTTTGATAGAAATACCTTTGGGGCCACATGAAAAATAATGCTCCAAGTGGATTGTTTCGATACTGCAAGCTTGAACTAAACATACCAAGACGGAGGGCACCTGCATGACGCTTCAATTATTTGATCTCAAATGTACAAAAGGTACAAGGGCGTTACATGGGAGAGTGGGGCAGTTAAATCTCTCCCGGACCTACAACTAGACAACAACGTGAGAGTGTGTTCAGGGTTATTTCTCCCAGTTTGCTGGCTCGGTTCCCAGGCTCGAACTGCCAGTCTCTTCTTCCGTTCTTTTCCTCGTCACCTCGCCACGAGCACTCCGTCGATGCCACTGCCTCGTCGTCGTTGCTGTTCGCCGGAGCTGACAACATGACACCTCCCTCCTTCGAGTATGAAACCGTGTCCAGGTTTCATGCGTGCTGATGAAGGCTGGCTGGTGAATACACGTGAGACGACACGAGACACTGTGGACTTAGAGGCGACATGACTCTGAACCGGTTAGCACCTCAACTGATACGTTCCACGAACGACCAGTATATAATTTAAATTCACCCTCATAAAGTTAAACCCCCCGAAGAAAAAAGCGAAGCAGTTAACGCTATACTAAAATCCCGCAACCGTCCCGAGCAGGGAGCACACGTTATTTCCCACAATTAAAGCCTCGACCATTGCATACATTTCTCCAGCCCTCGGCCGGATCAAGTACATGACCTAGACAAGAAATCGGCAGGTAGATTATCCTTTCCCCTAATGTAGTCCAGCTCTACGCAATACTTTTGCAATGCGAGTGCCCACCGGGTTAACCGCGCACTGGAGGGGGCGGCACGCGTGAGGTAAGTCAACGGATTGTGGTCAGTCTTGACCTTTACCCTGTTCACGAATACCCACGTCTCCAGCTGCCCGAGTGCCCACACAATTGCGTATGCCTCGCGCTCGATCGTTCCCCACTTAACCTGCGTGGAAGTTAGTTTTTTACTCAGAAACGCTATGGGCTTTTCGGCCCCGCACTCTTCCTGTGAGAGACAGCCAGCTACGGCCTTCTGAGACGCGTCGGTAGTGAGGATAAAATCGAGGTCTAGCCGGGGGACGGCCAACTCCGTCACTGCTGCCAGTTTTGACTTTATCTCCTCGAATGCCCTATCCAGTTATTCATTCCAGAGCAATGTGTTGGGAAACTGTTTTTTGGTTAGGTCTGTCAACGGGCCTACAAGTTCGGCGAAGTGCGGGATATAATTCCTATAGTAATTCAACATTCCCAAAACCCGACGCAACTCTGTCTTCGTCGTAGGGGCGCGCAACCGGAGCACCGATTCGATCCTAGCAGGGTCCGGTGAGTGGCAACCCGATCCCACCGTGTGTCCTAAGTATTTAACCTTGTTCTGTGCGAATCTGCACTTTTCACTTCACTTCACTGCGCTACGCTGTCTTCCAATTCTACGCGCTCATTCATCGTGGTCATCCCTGCACCTGCATCCACCTGGCGTTCTATAGCGAACATGACTTCCGCTTCAGATTTGGCCCTTCGGACAACCCTGGTGAGCTCATCGTAATCTTGAGGCGTGATCAGGGCACCGACGTCATCCGACAACTCACTGGTAACCGCACACAAGATCCTACATTGAGGAGAAACTCCCACTCCCCCATTTTCCCCTTTCAGCGCGATATCCAAATATCGCAGTTCTGCCTCAACCGGAGCTCCGAAAACCCCCTTTAACTGTACAACACCCCCCGCTTGTGCCCAACATTCCGCTGGTACATCTCTCGGATGCACCACCGCTACATCCGCGCCTCAGTCGACTCTGGCTGTGACCGTTCTACCTTCTATGGCAATGTCCACCCAGTCCGCACGATCCCGAACTGTTCCCTCCGTACCCTGGAACCCAACCTTTGCGACTAACCTCCGTGGACCATCCATCTGGGATACAGACCATTGCCCCCCCCCCCCCGATCCCCGCTGAAGCTCCGGGCACGCCCTACGCATGTGGCCGGACCTCCCGCACTGGAAACAGCGTCTCGGGTTCCCATCGTCACTGTCCCCTGTCCGACGAGGTCGTGCGGTATCCCTGTCCACCCTAGCATGGCCGTTCGGATAATCTCGCGTGACCCCACCGCGTCTTTTCGCGTCAACTAAATCCTGCCACGATTCCTCGAAATTCTCTGCAGCTGAAACCAGCTCCCTAAGAGGTAGCCACTGATTTACTTCACCCTGCAAGACAAACCTCTGCATTTCCTCAGACATTTCCTCCTTCAATCTGTCTGATATCATCGGTTTCCTGAGGTCATCCAGCGTCTGAACGCCTCGACTGTCCAAGTAATACCTGAACAACGTCTCTACCCTAGTGGCAAACTGATTCCAAGACTCGTCCGCCGTCTTCGTAGCGCTGTTAAATAAACGCTTGTACGTGTTCGCCGTTAGCCTTAACTCTTTAAGAATTAACGTCTTCAACTGCACATAGGTTAGGATTTCTGTGACCGCCTGGGAAGCCACGAAAGCTCGCATCCGCTCATTCAAGAAAGGGAGGATCACAGCACCCTGCACAGACTCAGGAATTTCCAGGGAAGTACATAACGCGTCAGCGTTACGAAACCACGCTGGCACCAAGGCATCCAGATCGGGCATCGGGGGGCAAGGTAGCCCGTAGTTCTGCAGCGTACTCGCCCATGCGCCTTCGCGTACCTCCAGTCGCGCTTTCCCCACGAGCCTGCACCTCTGTCTGCACTGTCGCCAACCTTAGCCTTTGCAACTCAATCTGCAACCTAAGCGCCTCCAAGTCCCTTCGATCCACCCCCAGATCAGCGGTCGCATTTACCATCTAACCACTACTCTGCCTCACAGGGGCTCCGTGCATGCTGTCCTGCTCAGAGTCGATCAACCCTTCCATATGTCCAGGAGACAATGGCGTCTGATGTGCCCCTTCAAGCGCGAGATCCCTATGTGGCGGCCCGTGGAAGACGACGACGACGCGCCTCTGCTGCCGCGCGCTACTGCGCCTGGCAGCCAGTTCTACCGGCACCGTCCTAGCGTGAGGCCACGCACATCTGCCCGCTGGGACATTCCATCATCGCCGGTCAGGACTCATGTAGGGGAACACCACCTCCTCTACATTTGGTGACCCTAACAACGAGCATCATGTTCGGCGTAATTCGGCCACTCAACATCCTAAATTTTTCGGCGGCAAACCAGCAGCGAACCACCCTCTAGCAGGCAAGGCGCACCGGGACCACTGTTCCACCGGGGACCCGCACGGAGACCACAGTAAGCTGGCTTTCCGGCCTCCACCTGCTTCATGATGGTCCTCCCCGGCACTTCTCTGGCGGCAACCGGCATTCACGCTGTCGTACCGGTCGCGGTACTGTCGCCCACTCAGCAACTCATTCACTCAGCAACAAACAGCTCTCAACAACGATCACTCAACGCACTCCCTCATCAACAAGCAACGCAGCAACTCAACGCCACACAACGCACTCAAGCACCCAACCACTCAGCACTCACAACTCATCTCTGGAACCCACCCGGACCGCAGCGCCTTGTTCCCGCCATCCCGCTGCTGCATCAACAGCCACAAGGAGTGTGGCTGTTGATGTGTTGAGTTGATGTGTTGTGTTGAGTGTGGCCACAGACGCAAGCCGTGTCTCCAATCGTCCACCACCCACGAGTCGTCTTCATTCTCCTCTTCATGGTATCGACGCGGACCTCAACCGCATGCACCGCTCCGCGTCTGAGGGGGGGGGGGGGAGTGATGTGGCGGCCCGTGGAAGACGACGACGACGCGCCTCTGCTCCCGCGCGCTACTGCGCCTGGCAGCCAGTTCTACCGGCACCGTCCTAGCGTGAGGCCACGCACATCTGCCCGCTGGAACATTCCATCATCGCCGGTCAGAACTCATATAGAGGAACACCACCTCCTCTATACCTACCCTATTCTGCCTTTTCCATTCCCCTCGTCCTCACCATTGACCTGGTCGTTCGGGAGAAAATCAGTTGAGGTTCTCACCCGTCCTTGGGCTCGCCACCTGTCCGCCACTGCAAGAATTATGCTGCTGCAGCCGATGCCACGCAGCCCACGGTGGTTGCCCTTGCCTTAGATCGGTAGGCCAGAGGTCCGGTCCGCCGTGCTGCCCCTGCTTCGGAGTGGTCCGAGTAGTGACGTAGGTTGGCCGTGACACTCCGTTCACACAGGAGCGTGAGGTTGGGTGATCCTGTAGGGTATCCTGTCGAGTGCGCCAGTTAAATCTCTCCCGGACCTACAACCAAGTTCCCAGTTACAAGTCCAGGCTCGAACTGCCAGTCTCTTCTTCCGTTCTTTTCCTCGTCACCTCGCCACAAGCAGTCCGTCGATGCCACTGCCTCGTCGTCGTTGCTGTTCGCCGGAGCTGACAACATGACAGGGGCACAGCTGACAGCATATATACATGACAGCAACAACATTACAGCAGCGAGAAAGTTTATAATTGCATTCGTGTTGTATCTGTCCTTTCGTGTTCCCTAGTCTCGGGGTTTTACATTATGCATTATAATTGCTGTTCCTTTTCCACCCCTTGCTTGTTTCGAAAGAGTTCTGGGTGTGCCCAGTGCACCTGGAAGTAAGAACATAAATGTTAACTTAAGTTATTTGATAATTCACATTATCCATATACTGCTGCAGAATGTACCAACTATAGCACACACCACATTCTGTACTTGAATGCACCAGATTGCAAGCCTCTGAAAACACAACAGCTCATTCGTGACCAAAACTCAATAGTTGACAGATTTATTTTACGTAAACCTGAGAAAAATAATATGCTCTTGCACACATGATGCTGCTTGAATGTAATTTCTGAAGCCTCTGGAAGAAGAACAGCTGATTTGCGACCAAAACACATCGGCCGGATGATTTCGATATCCGTAACACAAAACTGAGATGTGCTGTTGCGCACATGATGTTGTTTTAATGTAAGCCTTGAAGATCCTGGGATAATGCATTATTTGAGTGCAAAATACAACAGCTGAAGCAAGATTTAAATTGATGTCTTACGAAAAACAAAAAATGTGCTTCCGTGCACTACTTAAAGGGACTGTCTGGAGGCTATCATGCAAAGTTTGTGGGCGTTGTTATACGATTTCTTATGTTCCCAGGAGCCACCATGCGAAAGCTTTCCTTTGGATTCGGCTCCGGGAATTTTTTATTGAATTTTGAACTCTGGACACTACCCCCGATTGAAAGCCGCACGCTGATCACTGCTGACGTCACCGGTGTCGAGTTCCGGTGTCTGCTTCGCCGTGTCTCGGACGCCTGTCGCCCGCCTAGCTGTCGCCTGTCTAGCAGTCGCCAGTGGCATTTCGTACTTTCAGTATTTCAACGTGCCACCTTTTTGCTACTTCGACGTCGCTGAACGCATTTGTGGCAATGGGAGGACACAGGTGATGTTTTGTTCACTGCAAGAACAACAGAGAGAACACAACAGGAGTATCGTTTTTCGGTTTTCCAAAGTGCGAGCGTCTAAGACAACTATGGATCGCGAAGGTTCGTCGGCCGGGGTGGCTTTTCTACAAATCAAGTACCCTCTGTTCCGAACACTTTACCGCGGATTGCTTCGAAGAGTCTGACTGACTTTAGAGGGAGCTCGGCATATCTGGTCCAGGAAAAAGACAGAGCCACACCTTGAGATCTGAAGCCGTACCTTCAGTTTCCAGCGATCTCGCCGTTGGTATCAACGCACCATCAACTTCTTCGAGCTACGATAACCTAAGTCCCTAACTTTCCTGATCATGTAACTGGTTCACATATTGTTTGCTCCACTTCTTTAATTGATGCGCAGGAGCAAGGCCGCGGTGCAGTGTCACTTCCTTTTGAAGAGACAAGTGAGTACGGTGAAGGTCAATTTTCTGCTTTGTAAAAATATGAAGATACGTATTGAGCCGTAATATTTGTCATCGGCACATTTCCTCAAATTACGCGCTCACTGCCGAAGTGACACTCATGAGTTTTCCCGGTGAAATGGCGTAGTCAAGATCGCAGGTGAACTGCATAATCAGTACGTGGAAATCTGTACTGTGTTTTCCTAGTTCAGTTGACGGAAGGAACATGGAGGAAAAATATACAGAAGAGACAAAGCCAGCGTGCACTGATGTGTTTTGTTTCTCTTTTTCCAAGGTGCACTGCAACTCTCTCCACCTGCTTCCCCAGAGTCTGGTGTGCATTACTCCGCATCTTCAGGTAGTGACAGAGGTTGCACAATTTCTATTGATACTGCATCATTAGGTTTGAAACTTTCCAAAGACCCATCGAACATCTTGACTGACTACATTTTGCATTCTGGCTGTCAAATGTATAGTGTTCATTTCACCCTTGCATGTTTAACCAAATCTACCCCAAACACCAGTTTGGTTAAAGGCATTTGTTAATGTAACTATAACTGGGTGTTTGTGCATAAGTGGAATATGCCAAGTAATAGTTCTGAAAAAAGTATTTTGCACACTGTCGAACTATATAGTCACTCGCTTTACAAATGTAAGTTGCTCACTGCAATTCCGTCCCCAATCATAGGGCCTCAGCATGCAATGAAAGATGCAGCAACCCAGGCGGATGAGATACACTTTGAGGAAAGCCCCACAATCAAAAAACGGAGACCACCTGCACAAGATGCAACCACTCAGACAGAGCCTATAGAGAATCCGCCTCGTTTGGTCATAGTGGAAGTTCCTGAGCCACCAGATAGTGTCCAAGCTCCACCTAGATCATCAACACCTGCTGCGGAGCCCCCACCTTTTTCATTGACAGTTTCATCACCAGGGCATGATGACACAGCAGATATTGTCAGTTTTGAGGAGGAGCCCAGGTAATTAACGGTGCAGTTATGCAAATTTGGTCAGTACTGTTTCCATTGCACTCATAAAGCCTGTCGTTGTTGGGCTTGTCATACTGATACATATGTTCATCATAATGACTTTTGTGTCACAAAACTAACGAAGGCTATAGAGTGGCAATCCACTGGTAAAACATAAATATGGTTAATTTTATACATCAGTGCATGAGGCTGTACTGATGTCTCACTTCCGTCTGATATAGGTCAGAGGCTTTGTGTGATGACCCATCATATCAACTGAGCTCAGAGCTTGGCTATGACAGTGATGGAGAGTGAGTGCACATTTTTTTACTCCCTGTACATTACCTAACCTTCTGCCACCAACCCTTGGTTTCTTGCTTCCCTAACAGGCCAATAGATGTGGTTCATACGCGTCATCTTGTTGATGAGTTGGATGGTGATGGGTAAGTATTACTATACATTGTGGGAGGATGCTCTTTACCTTCACTGTGTGCTTCACTATCTGCTGCAAGAAAGCAGTTAGTACTTACATTCCTTTAAAGCAATGGGATTTTGCCACCTGACTCCCCACTTGCTTTTATCAATAGAAATGCAGTAGAGATGCTGTAATAAACTAGCCAGGGCAGGGAAGCATGGTGTGATACATTTCCTGGAGCCTTGTTTTGTTCACAGTGTGGGGTTGTATGCAGAGACCGATGACTTTTGAAGTTTCTCCTGTCATTAACATTAAATATTACTCTCAGGTCCGTAGCACAGCCTTCATCAGTGCACGACATGTTCATCGTGGCACGCTCCAGCCTCATGGAACTCCTAAAGGTGTGCACCATGTGCTCATCATCACTCACAAACGTGCAGCTCACAACAATGGAAACACTTGCAAGAGCCACAATCACTTGCGAGAATGCCCACAGGAACCAGTGGAACAGCCAGCCACTTGTTCACGAGAAACCTGTGGGCAATATTGCAATGTGCTCGGCAATCCTTTTCTCTGGTAGCAGCATCACCAAGTCACTGCGCCTGTTCGACATCATGGGCCTTGCTCAGTACTTGCTCAGTATACACCGGAGTCAGTACTTCCTCTACCAGAAGTGCTATTTATTTCCGGCAATACAAGATGTGAGTTAATGCTGGAAAATTGTGTGTGCTTTGTGCTAGGATTACTGCATGTCCTTCGATAGCGGTACACAGCACATGTCTAGGCTGAAAAGTCCATGAACATGTGATGGTGTCTTTGAGCTTCTCATTGTCCATTTCACGTATGTTCAAAGAGCTAGCTGGCACATCACAGAATTCTCCTGATCAGTCACAGGTCAATGAAACTTATTCTTTTGCCTAGTTTGCATACAACCTCATCAAGAAAAGACATATCTATTATATCTCAAGGAAATCTACACTCTAGTGTAGAGCCCTGCGCGGATAACATTTTTGGCATCAGCATCCGCGCACATGTTATCCGCATCCGCTGCATACACAACCATCCGCCGACCAACCAACCGATCCGCTGCGCAAAACGCAATATCCGCATCCGATCCGCAAAACCGCAAGTTTCGAAGCATGCGTAAAAACCGCCAGAAGAATGTTGGTATAATTTTGGATGCCTCCATGGTGTCACGGAAACACTCACGATGACCAGCAAAGGTGAACCTTTCAAAAAACGCAATATGGAGAGACTTTTAGAACGCGTGGAATGCTACCTCGCCGGTGCTCGCTGTCGACGCGCAATACAAATAAATTACTAGTGGAAAAATTACAGCACGCGGTATATCCGCATCCGATCCGCTGCCTTCGTATCCGCATCCGACCTCGAGCCATCCGCATCCGATCTGCACACCGCAGAAAGTGATAAATTTTCATCGAATCCGCAAGTATCTTGCGGATATCCCTCTTCCATTCGCGAATGGTGCAGGGCTGTACTCTAGCGGGGACATATAGTGATGCTGTGTTTCTGCGAATACACATTGAAAGAAATAATCTATTATATACTGCATGTTGTCACCCATAAACTTCTTCAGGTCTGGGATAAAGAACAGGCAGCATTGGTGGAGAAGCTGGGGGACAGGCCTCTGCACCTTGCTGGAAATGCACGTTGTGATTCTCCTGGGCACGCCGCACTGCACGACACATATACGATAATGGAGACCACGATCAACAGGACTGTACAGTTCGAAGTAGTTAAGGTACGTTTCCTATAGAAGTTTCTTCTTTGTGGATTTCCTAGCCAGTAACACAAATTTGTGAAATCCATTTGCAGGCAACAACCGTGTCTTCCAGCTACTGCATGGAACAGAGGGGGCTCGAGCTTTGCCTTGACTACTCGACAGCTAAAGGGTTGGTCGTCAGCACACTGGTCGCTGACAGGCACTCGCAGGTGAAAACCATTCTGAGCGACAAGCACCCGAGTACCAGCCATCGTTTTGATGTGTGGCACGTTGCAAAAGGTTAGATGATGAGAACACTGTGTATGGAACTGATATTCAATATAACATTATCATCATTGCTGTTGCTATGCAGGCATCAAGAAAAAGATCGCTGCAGCATCACAATCTAAGAAGCACCAAGTTCTTCGACTGTGGTGCGAAAGCATAATCCGCCAGCTATATTGGTGTGCGCGCACCAGTGACAGTGGCGATCTTTTGCTTGCTAAGTGGACGACGATCATGCGGCACGTCATCAATATCCACACCCACCCAACTAGCCTGCACCCTGCCTGCTTCCATGATGATTTGGGCGAACGAAGATGGCTTGAGGAAGGTAATTTTTTGCGTGATTTCACCTGAGACTCAAATACAAAGAGCTTCCAGTTTTTCTATTCATTCTTTGGGACCTGTCAATATTATGTTTTCCATCACTGATCTATCCGTACATTAACGATACAGAAGCTCAACAAGAATAACTGTAAATTGTAACACATTGGTGCGAGTCAAAGGAAGGATTATAATTATGGAATTCTTACGATTCAAAGACATACATAAAAGAAAATTTTGAAAAGCTACTTTCACAATAAAAATTGTGCTTAGGGACGGAGACCTACAAGAAGCTCCACGACATTCTGTTGGCAAAGCTCCTGCCGAAAGACATTCCCCAGCTCTCATCAGCGCAGCAGACATTTGCATATGAAACATTCCATGCTGTCCTGATCCACTTTGCACCTAAATCGTACAGCTTTTCGGATCAAGGGATGGTTTCAAGGTATGAAATTTAATGGAACTCATGTACTTAACGAGTTTGACGTGACCAGTTTGGTGTATTTATTTACATTTGTTCGTTACCAGTGTAGCGTAAAAAAAAATTCCCCAAAAGTCGTGGCTTTAGATGTACGTCATCCCAGAGAGAGGGAACAATACGTGTACAAAACTATAATTTATCAGAATCATGATATCGCAGTCACATGATGCCCTGATGTGCTGATGTGTTGCTAAGAGAGCTTGTCTTACTGTAACACATGTTTGTGATTATACTCATCAGTGCTGCATTTATCTCTTTGCTCATAGGACTGCTCTGGCAGCACTCCACTATAATGCGAATGCAGATCGTGTTGCCCTTCTCAGAGATGGTGCTGTGAAGCACCGGCTGAAGCCATCAAAGGTGCGGAAAGGGTGGATCGCTGTTCCCGTGAAGGAGGATGCCACATACAGTAAGTGATGCCAAACAGACCATGGGGAATCCAGGAAAGCTACTGTAACCTATGTGTGGCGACATTGTCTTGAGTCTATGATGCGCATGAAACAATACAGGCCAACACTAGAAAGTATTTGCACTGCTGATCTCGTCTCTTGCATGACCACCACAAAGTCATGGTAATATTGGAGAAGTTATTGCTTTAACTTGTTATGAGCAAGGAAATTACAAAACTGGTTTATATTTGGGTGCTCTCAGAAGTACAAAGGGTGGAATAATTTATTCTTGATCTAACCATTTTTATATTTGGCAGGCTATGTCAGTGACCTGAAGTCTGCTGTTTTCGACCGCATCGCTCGCTACCCATCCTTCAAAAAAGCAAGAGATGCGCTGGTAGAGGTATCACTGCCTACCAGAAGCAGCTGCTATGGGGACAGGCCAGAGATGAGAGCTGTGTTGGAGTCGCAGTACAGCAGGTTTTAGAGGACAATCGTTTAGCTGTACTCATCAACTGTTGGCACGCAGGCATAACTGGTCAGGTAAATCAGTGAAATGACACAGGAGTTTCGGGCTTCAAGACTTCGCCCAAGCATGATCTTGAGCCAGGACGGGAAATGTATAATTTTTGCTGTGTACCAAAAGCATCGGATGCAATATATGTTCTGGATCCGTGTGACACACTACCAGTAATCACAAATTATGACCACAGGCCAGGTATGACCAACGTCAGCATTTGTGACCCCTGCTCATTCATGATCAGTTATCTTCAGCTCATCTGCTTGTTTGCTGACTCATCTTCAGTTGAACTTATTTTCTCACTCATTGTTACTTACTTACTCAATTCTTGTTCAGTTCATCATTTGTTTACTCCCTGCTCAGCTCCACTGCTAAACTCATTTGTAACATTGTGTGTGTGAGCATGCTCATGAGTACATTCTGCCGAGGTATATAGTTGACTTTGTGTGAATATGTGCCAGCCTCCAAGCATTGTATATTTTTACAACTAACTGTGATGGACAAGAAATGACTGCAGCAAAGTGTGCATATGTGCATAACTGTGTGTGTGTCTCTACGAGCACGTCTATGTGTCATGTTGTTCTTTTTGTATCTCTGTGCCTTTCTGCCATGAGACCGAGGGCCCTATTCTCCTTGAAAGTAATCTACCTGATTACTTTCTCTGTAAGCTGCCATATGTTATCAAAGAAAGAAGGTATTGACAACAGAATGGCGGAACACGCTCAGTTGCGACAGGTCGGAAACTGGAACCAGACATTTTAACAGAAATCATGCAGAACTTTGAAATTTGTGTTATTTAATCACGTCTCTAATGTGATGTTGCAAAGTTCTTGCAACATTTCTGCAAGAAGACAAGATCATTGACATAATGGCATGCCAATACTAGTGCAGATGATGCTTCTCAAGGAATTAAGAAATAACCATTCCTATAACCACTTTAACTGAAAGTGAAATTACAAATTTGTGTGTTCATGATCACTACATGTAGATATACGTCAGTAGAACCTCAAAACAAACAGGAATCATTGAATACCTCTCATGGGAGGCAACGTCGAAATGATGTTCCAATATTAATAAGCTTGCACTTGATCTTGAGAGGAAATGGCAAAACCATGTCCCAAAATCATTTCTCTTGGTCAAGCCACAAACCTGCTTCCGGTAGCCAATTGAAAGGCATACTACATTACTTATGTTGATCTGCTTCCCAACACAAAACTTATGTATGTGGATAATTGAACCTCTATGTGCAGTATGGGGCTAAGTAATAAAATCCCAACCCGAGAAAACTAAGTGAACGTTTGTTAAAGTAATTGCAGCTGGTTTTCCTGGAATAACAAAAAATACAAAAGTTGTAACATGTATGTAAGATGTATGCTCTACATGCATGTACTGATAGCATCGTTTCGGGTGTGTGACTTTGCAGAAATCGAGCAAAATCCACAGGCATGACCTATCACCTTTTTCACTCTGACATTGATGGTGATGTCAGCTAGGTAGGGTGAAATCACCCTTGTGTAGTGGGACAGCTGGGATTGAACTTATTGTGCTGCTAAGTGAGCACAATTTTGAAAATAATATCCTAGATGGCCAGCATAATAAGTTGAAGTTGTTGAGTTGTTAAGTTGAAGTCAAGTGGAAGTTGAAGTTCTTGTAGGCTACTCCATTTGCACGAGTACGTAAAAAAAGGACCTGCTCTGACTATCTGTACCATTTACACACATGGATTTCTTGTTTCTTACCGTCCTGTAGCAGGGCAATAAATTGCAATGCGGTCCTAAATTTTTCTTGGTAGGTACATACTGGTATGTAGATTTCATTGCAATAAATAAAGTGGAAATGGGATAAGTCAACTGATCCCACTCATTGCAAACAGAAGTTCAGTTTAGCACATCAACAAAGCTCAGGAGGTACTGTAAGTACTGGAAGTACAGGAGGTAAAGCTCAGGAGGCACTGGTGGCGTTGGCATTCTCCCGCGAAATAGTATGTTCAGTTACTACAAATAGAGGATGATGTGTAATGCCTAGTAATTGCAAGCCCAGCATTCCAGTAAAAATTCTTCCCCATGCAATATGCTTTAAATGCTTTGCCTTACCACCTTGCATCGAGTGTGATTGCAAATACATCACAACAATGAAATTCATTTACTTGTCTTACATGAACACCAACGTATGTTGCACTTTGGTATTTGTTTTGCTGTCTCACTTTGTACTACAATTGTAGTCTTATAGAGCTTTCGCATGTTGTTGATGATTAGAGCCCGGATTCCTCGGCAAATGCCTATTTTTTCGTGTGATTCTAATACTGTCCTTTTGATATAGGAGCACCAGATGGGTGCTGAGGAACATCCTGTATTGATTTAATAGTGCCTATAAGTGCCTATTTTGTGAAAGATGCCTAAAGCTCAAATTAAACATTGAAGAATACCTAATATGACCCTAAAGCGGTAGCAAAACTCCATTGTCCATGCGAAACTGACATGGGTCACGTTGGACGTCCTTTTGGAATCCTCGCTTGTTTAAAAGAAGCAAGTATCGAAAAAGTATTGACATGTAAGCTGTGAATTGAAAATTGATTACTCGATACAGCTTTGTTCTTTCTCCATTCCAGCACTGTAGCGTCTTATGGGTCGTTATTAAAAATATAGGTGCCTCTCGTAACGGCTTTGTCGCAACCTAGAACAGTGATTTATCCAGACCCCCCCCCCCCCCCACAACACTAAAACACTAACAACTCCCAGTTATCGTGATGCCCCCGGGGATAGAAGTGACTTATTCACTTTCTCTTTGCGTATTCAGTGCTACAGATGAAAAAATAATGACCTGCCTGTAGTGACATTTTTAGGATTTATGACATTTCGGATTTAAAATCAGGATTCTTAGCACCTTTAAATTTTTAGGCACCTAAAAGAAGGTTTTTCATGACTAATAATCTGGGCTCTAATGATGACATTCAAAGTTATTCGAGGTCTCTGCATCACGGGGAACCTGTACTGAAAGAAATAAAACTGACATAAAAAAAGGAAAAGAGAGAGAGAGAGACAGCCTAACAAGAAACAGGTTACCTCATACTCAATTTAAAGACATTGCGAGAACCTAGCTGTGTATGACCACAGGACTACTCTATAATCAGGAGTGAGTGACTCTGCTTCCCAGTAAACCATAGACGTCCCAGGGACGTCCATGGAATATTGAAAAATGGATATTCGGATATCCATGGGATCTACCCAGAAAGCCTGGGGATTACCATGGGATATCCATGGGACTATGCTTTTACCCCAAAACGGATGTCCCAGGAACATCCATGGAACGTCAATCACAGGATTTGAGACATAAATAGGACTTTGCTAAATCATGCATTTTTCTTTAAAATTACATAATTTTCTTACTTCAATAAATGGCACAACGGATCTTAAGCCTCAGACATTGTTTATTTCGTGTACACACCTCATAATATCAGAATATATATATATAATGCATATGGAAATATGATGTGCAACCTGCTGGCTGGCGGATGCTTCATTTGAAGGAATGAGTACACTGAAAAAGAAAAGTCTGCATTAGTGTCCACGTGGCAAACCTGCAGAATTCCAGGCATGCCACTGTGTACGTGCCTCTGTAATTATATCGCTTTGCTATTGCACCAAAATCATCTGCTCAATGTACACAATATTATGTATTGGTGTTACTGGGGATCAATTTCACGAACAACGTTCTTTCAGTAAAACTCTCTAACTTAACACTTTCTAACTTAAATTTAACTTCACTCAGCACGTACCAATGCACGCAGCTGTACCATGACTTGCTACGTGATTGCTAAGTACCGTTTCAGATGAGAGCGGAGGGACGTACTGAGCATGAGATAAGATAAGCATAACTGTAGCACAGTGTTAACTGGCATGAATGAAACGAGGAAGCAGAAAATGCAGTAAAAGCTTACGGTTAAAGCACTGTGTCGCGTGCTGTGTGTGGCATGGTGAAGGTTCAATCCGCAACCCGCTTGAGTCTGTCGGCTGAGTGACGAAGCCAGGCCTTTGTAGCCTTTTCTAGGTCGTAGTTCGTGCACTTTGACAGCTGTTTTTGCGCGTGAACAGCACCTGAAAACGTTAGCACATTTTTAGCTATCAGCACACTCTTGCATGTAACATGACACACTTACGCATCATAATGTTAGGTAGACGAAGGTCGCGGAACACATTCTTCCCCTTACGTCCTTCCCAGCTGTATTTTTCCGCGACCTGGTCGGTCATAACGTATTCCAGGATCCGCTTAACGGCGGCCTTAGGTGTAGCTCCACCTAGGAGTGTCAGCTCTTGCACCTGGATTATTCAAGAGCGTTGTATTTGCCATTGTGAAGTGTCGAGTGCAGGCATAATTGAAATGGTGACCAAAATTTACAAATTGTTTCTCCAGGGCGGGGGTTAATGTGCTCTCAAACTGCTCGAAGTCTTCAATACGACTGAATGGTTGTGCGACAAGCTGCTGAACATCACCGACAGGGTCCCTTGAAGGCGGCGTCAGTTGTGATAGCAAATCACTTTGTTGTTGTACGGCCAGACGTATAACATTTAAGCTTCGTAAGACCTGGAGTTGAAATTCTGAAAACAAAAGATTATGTGAAATGCACAAGAAAAACTTCAGCGCCGTAATTTTCGTGATCTTGCACATTAACCACATACCGTGTTCTGGCATAGCGTGACCAGGAGCTGCATGAGCGCGCCTCAGTGATGCACCTGTGAAATTTCATGTATATCAGGAATAGTACCGAACGCAGAGCAAAAGCTAGAGTAACTTCCATTGGGTGAGACATAACAGACTGCAAGATGCATGACAAGAGATGCTCAAATATTCTCGCATGAGGAGCCAGTCCATAGCTATGTTTATTGTTGCACAATGAAAATTCACATGTACCTGCTTCGAAGCCTCTCTCGGAAGCAAGTGGTGCTGGACCATCTGTCAAACGGAATTCGGTATCTTAGCAATTGCATAATTTTTGTAGCTACTCATAGCTGCCCAGGTCCCATAACACATACACATTCCCAAGACGAGAAAATTCATGCACAGGGTCAGTGTCAAAAGCTCTATTATGGCAAGGAAATGGTGTATAGAACTCTAGTAGCAATTTGCAGTATGTTGCTTGTTTGTTTATTTGTTTTCATGAAATCCAGTTTTTTTTTTAAACATTGCTTATCATGCTACTCAGTTGCTCTAGCTACCTTTGTTGAGTTCAGCCGCACGCACCAAGCTGCGTGATGGAGCCAGGGGGCTACCTACAATAAACCGTCCGTACTAGTCAATGCAAAGTGCCCTTTCATAAATCCTACTGTGCAGTTTGTACACTACTCTCCTACTCTCTCACATACATTGCCTATCTTCGCGTAGTGAATCACGTGTACTGAAGGGGCGACACTGTTGGTGCTCTGGAGAAATGAAATGGGTCACAATATGACGATATAAAACAGTATGTACTATAAGCAAAGTGATATACCTCCAGGCAAAGGCACTGTGTCGCTGCAGCATGAGGACGACCTGGATTGACCTTCGGATAAAACAAGGATGACCACTATACTAAGACAAGGCCCCATGTACTGCAAATGTAGCACTAGTGTAAAGGTATTAGTATGGTAGGTAGTGTAGGTGTTTGTTTCTGAACATTACTGTAACTTGTCAATAGCTGCATGGTGTTGCATAGCGTTCATCTTACTTGCAGAAACAGGTGCGGAGTTGACAGCAGTGGCAGAATACTGTGACCAACCTTTACAGAAACAATACAATGTATATTGCAGTTGAATCATTACCTCATAACCTTGCAAACTTACTGCTGGAGGGAGGGGGGGAAGGTTCTGTAAAATGCGAATTAATTGTAGCACACAAAATAAATCCAGACCACATGAACAGAAATGGGAAACGTGCCTGAAGCCACATCTACAATCCGGATATCCCTAGTACGATGGTTGAGTGACACAGGCGGTGGGATGTTGCTACTCTCGTCGCCTATTGGAAGAGTGCATTACAATGTGTGAAAGCCCTTCAGTATGTTGCATACCGCAGTTGCTGGTAGCATGCGTAGTCAAAGGTTCACCCCCTTCAAGCTGCTGTCTGTCTGTGTCTCCGGAGACACCGGCAGTTGTCCCTCGACTTGTCCTGCCTAACATAAGCAATGGGTTGTCACCAAGGTATTACTAAGCTAGGTTGGACATCACCACACAGAAAATGACCATCAAGCTTGAAGGACACAGGAGAGGAACGATGCACACCTCAGGCTCACATGTTGTGCAGCCTGTTCTGTGTGCCATCAAGCTTTGTTATTTTCTCCGCAGTGAATGTGCATCAGCTAGCTAGCGTTCATTCACTATACTTCCGATAGGGAAACGTAAACAGGGAATCATGTCTGTTGCTAAACGGCGTAACAAATAAACATTAAAAATTAAGTTGTTGTTGTTCAGTAGAAACACAATTTTGGAAAGCAAATCCTATACGTACTTTGTGATTGAAAGGTGCAAGGCACAGGGGGGAAATCATCGTCACTGTCAATAACTTTGGGACGCCTCACACGTTTCGCAGGCAACTCATCTGCATCATTTAAGTCAGAGTTGTCCACTGCGCGGGGCAGCATCTTCCTGGCTGCATTCCAGCCCACTGGAATAGTAAAAATAAAGAGCACTAAAAGAGAAGCAGCACAATGCACCTGGCTTACCAAACACGCCCTTCACACTAACAGGTATCTCGGTACAGTTGTCCCCAGGTGGCACTCCCTTTTTGATCATTTTCTCGACGGTTCGCGTTGGGAGTGACGGCCATGTACACATGTCGCCACAGAGCCACGCACAAGGCACAATGTCCACCTCTCCACGGTCCAGAAAGTGTACGATCGCGTACAAAGTCTATGTATGAAAACGTAAAACAGCATTAGTGAAAAATAAAACAGAAATCTGGAACGCAACTAGAACACAGCATGCAGCACACAGTGCATTCACTAAAGCAAGTGTATCAGAGGCATGACGACGAACTGTTCTTTGTAAGGCAAAGCAACAAGCTTTATCACATTTTCCATTGGCCACATGTTTAACTTCCTGTCTTCTGAAACAACATGTATGCCTGCCAGCGAGGAGCGGAACGGTTTTTGGTAGAGATCAGCAGTAGATATTAGCTCACGCCCAACAATGCAGGGCTGCCTGGACGAGCGCATCGTTGCAAAGTTTTCTATCGCTATCATGTGCCCGTTAACCAGACAGTACCTGTCTGATCCCTTCGTAGTCAGTACGAATTCTCCTGTTAAATAGCTGCGGTACTGTGGTGAACAGCACATCGGCGTGACAGGGCCATCACTGTGGGAATTCCCAAAGCCAAGTATCCTCCTGTCCTTTCCCTTATTTGCAGCAGCATGTTGTTTTTCATGAAGGCGATTATACAGCTGGGCTAGTGTTGTCCCCGGTTTCCTAAGCTGTCGCTTCAGTATCTGCATGTTATTTTCGTATGGAAATGCACTAAACGTGTCAACAGGACCATGCACTTTGACGTCATCAGCAAGATGTAGCAGGCCATGTACGTTGTAGGACACGAAATGCTCTCCGTACAGCTCTGCAAACATATCCACAAAATGAGACAGCAACGATGTGGCGTAGTCATTCTGGACGTGACACAGGTCGCACCGGGCTAAGATTGTGAGAGCACAATGTAGGGTGAGGAAATTCTTGTAAAGGGGCTTCGGCAGCACACTGTCCAATATGACAGGCCCAGTATAGAATAAAAAGAGTCGAAATTCGGTGGCCTTCCACCTGTCGACCTCCTCGATGCCCCTTGGCTTGCGTGAAAACTCCTTTGGAATATGCTGCTGAAGTGACAAGCTTTTCTCAGTAAACGTATTCCTCTGTGCAGGGCTTAGCCTTACAGACAATGGACCAGAGCACCACAAGACAATTAGCTTCTTGACAACGCCTAGGCAGACAAGATGCATATAATCCAGTGGTGCTGTCTGCACTATGTCAATGGGCAATTCTGTTAATACTGAGGTATCTCGATGGTGGTCCGTATCCTCCTGATCACGGAAGGACTTGTCTGTTCTTTTGGTATAAGTGGTTGTGGAGTAGTGCAGTCTGTTTTCACTGTAGTTGCCCTCATCTACACATTTTGGACACCCTGAAAAGCCTGTGTGCCCTTTCGTGCAATACACAAAGGAACGGGCTGGTGCATCACACACCATTGACCGAAAGGACACGCTTACATTTGAGTCACGAGCTGTGATTCCTTCCTCGAGAATAACAGCCACATCATCTACAAACTTTCTGACGAAATTGTTTGACGAGCGTGGTTTTGCAGGGCCAGCGTATGCTCCCACAATGAAAGGAGGTGTGCTCTCGAACTCATGAACACGGCACTGTATAGGCCAAAGCTCTTGTCTTGAACTTTTTGATAGTGGAAGTCCGTCAATGTTGAAGGATAGTGAAACTCGTGAAGGGATTTCATCGGCACATTCGATAATTTCCTTCAAGAAGGTAGACAAACCAAAATGACAGTACTGTCCAGGTGGCATTGTGGAAATATGTGCAGAGCTTTGTCGTGGCGTCTCCAAAAGTGTACGAGCATCCTTTGGTAGATCCTGATAGCACACGTGCTTTCTGAGCGTCTTTAGCAGGTCAGTTAAAGCAGTGTGCGTGATGTTATGATGAATTGCCCAGGTTTGTAAGCCCGCGCGTAAATCGGTCGTGTTTAGGTCGTTGCTGTCACTTGCGTCGCTACACTCGTTTGATGTGCTGTCACCACAGTCGTCACCCATTTCGGCACCCATGTCACCTGAAGGGTCAGACACCGCGACTGATATGTCTGGTTCATCATGGTCTGAGATTGTGTTTGGAGAATTTTGTGTTGTGCAATCGCGACCACTAATATGTTCAACTTCGTCAGATGAAACGCATGAGCTGACTGCAGAAGACGTTGGCGTTTCTGTCTTTTGAGCTGCTTCGCTGAAGGTCGCAATTGTGAAACGCGCATAGTTTTTAGCTTTTTTCTGCATATACTTTTCCTTATGCTTCGGCATGGTGAATATAGGAAGGGCGAAACCTCAACATCAAAGTCACAGCATGCGCGTAACACTTAGACGCTGCTCATTTTGAAACGCGACACAAGATATGATGAATATTTACGTTTGCCGGCTTCATGATTCACGATGAGTGTTTTACCGGTGCTGCAAAAGAAACTACGATGAGTCTTCATACTGACACACAGAAAATCAGTCACCTTTTTAGTGGTACTTACGTTTTACGTTTCAAACCGAGACGCCGGCAGCTCGGTATCGCAAGTTGCAGGAATACAGACTTGCTTTGGATACGATTGGGGATTCCTGCAGCGGAAAGCAGCGATCGCGACGCCGCCACGGCGATGAGTGTGAACAACATTAAAATTCTTCGCCGCTATCAAACCACGAACGCAAATGTATTAGTACGAGTGTACTAAAAAACGAGTGCTGTTTTCGAGCTGCATTAAAACAAACTGTCCGTGGTGATCATCATTGGCGTCATCTATGATGGCTGCCCGCGGCCAGTTGCCAGTACTACAGTTGTTGTTCGCGGCGTGTTACCCAAACTTCAACATGAACAGGATTTCTTACCCATCCAGTCCTGCTCAGGACATTTATGCAATACCACACGAACGTGATGCGTGCTGTACCGCTACAAAGATCAAACCGCGCGTTGAAGTTTTGTGTGAGCGTGAAGAACCCTAGGTTTAACGTGTGCGCGAGAGTGCACTAGGTTATTGAACCAGTGCGAGATATGGTTGACCGTCTCATGCCTTGATTTTTGTGTTGGAATAATAAAACAACGACAGAATTAGGCAAACGTTCTTGAGAGGTGTGGCTTTGAATTGATAACGAAGTTCGTGCTCGCGCATTTGAAACGTGCACGGATATAAGCACGAACGAAAATATATTTAAGACCCCTTCCATCCTTTTTCTTTGTTCGAATAAATATATCTCCCCCGCATAGTTATGACTTCTTATATTGCTCTGCCAAAAAAGGGAACAAAAGCACACCAACTTTTCCACATTAGAGAAATATATGCGGTGCTAGGAAAGTATCAAACGAATATCCACGGCACGTCCAGCTTCGGACATAGACTGGACATTCCCCTACGCGAATGTCGCTTTGTGATATCCGTAGGACGTCACCGGGATATTCGGATATTTGCGACGTTCGGGACTTAGTACGGATGTCCCCTGGACATTCGTGGTTTGCTGGGTTCGGGTACAGCATACTTTTTACGTGATCATGCGACGATACAACCAGCATGAAGCCTGAAAATGACAGCGTTTGCTTTCTTGCAGAGTGTATCCTTTATGTGTTACTTTGTGAGATCTATGTAATGATTGTTTAATATATGTGGAGCAAATTATTAGTAAAGTTGTTGCACGTACATAATTCACTACACTTCCACTGATGACAGACTTCGTAAAAGGACGTACACAACACAGAGCACCGAATTCAACCAAGCATTTATTTAGGTCTCTATTCATGTTTATTCTGTTGTACAGTGATCGACAAAAAGTTCACGGAACATGCTGTGAAGCACTCCTTCTTCTGAGTGACACGCTTTGCAGCGAATGGCGGTAGGTAACCGAGTTACCTATAGAGGCACATGTCTGTAAGTCCGTACTGTCCTGTTCCCTGCTGGCGTATCACTTTGAGGGAGGAATCCACCGTAGCACGTTCCGTAAACTTTTGTTCAGCACTGTACCAACAAGTCCAAGTTGTAACCCTGGTTGTTCAACAGTTCTGAGATATGGTGAGGTCTTGCCATCAAGTCTGCAAACTTGTTCGTGCCTTCCAGTGCTGACGACCCCGAAATTCAGATTCAAATGAGCATGGAAAATGTGGCTTGCCTTTCATTGTTTAGCTTACTTGTTAGAATTCGAACACACAACATGGGTGTGTATTCATGCAGAACTGTTTTTCCTTTTCTTTTTTTGTTTGCTGAACATCACTTTAAATATCGGTTTGTGTCTCTATTGTGTCATATGGGAAAAATAAGTATATCTTGCATTGTACGCTATCATAAAGGTCATTAAAACAATGTTCAAATGTGGAGAAATTAAATATCACAAATATGCTGAATAATAATTGTCCTCTCCATTTATTTGCACAATTAAAATATAATTATATGAAAATAAAGTGTTTTCACAAATAAATTATTCCACAGCACTTGCTGCAAATGCACAAAAATAGAATATCTACAATCAAATGAACAGACTGCACAATACCCACCAGCCTTACAACTTACATACTGCACACTACATGCTGATGAAGAGTCTTACGACGCATTATCCTGCAATGAGAAAGAACATGATTATGCAGAGCAGGTAATGACAAGACAGCTTCTCAATTCCATAAGTGGTTCAAAACTGGGCACTGTAAACACATGTAATTCTCTTACGATTTAGGATGTCTAGGACAATGTGCTAGACATGCAATGCCTAATTTAGAAGCCATGGATTTCATATATGTTGTCCCTGCTAGTAATATTAATATTTCTTTTCAGCGCAAGTGTTCCACATGTCTGTCTCAGTTCCATGCAGAGGTATAGGCATGCAATGTTAAAACAATCTTGTGGTATTTTTCAACGTGGGTCCTTGGATGGACATGTAACTTCTGCTAAACATCCAAAAGTCCTGTAATCTCTGCACCATCACAGGTGTGTGTTTTTTTTATCAATGTAAATAAAAATTATTTCACGGTTGGTTTCTGTGTAGCTTGTACAAGAGTACAGCCAGGTTTCAAGGAAGGCTGCGCAGCAAAATCGTTCTCCAATCATACAGCGAGCAATCTGTGAAAAAATTCATTGGGTGGTCAATACAAATCATAGCAACTTCAATAGATTGCACATCGGAACTGTTTGTCGCATCTCTCCCACCTTGAAACCCGTGATAGACTGCTGATGGAAATGCACTGCGAATAGCTAATACGCAGTAGCCGTGTATTTGCCTGCGATGTCCACGGCCAAGGCTGCCCCACACCCAACATACAAACAAGGTATATGCTGCAAACCTGAGTCTACTGCAGAAAAAGAAAAAGGAATAACTCCAGTTTCTTCGTGCGGTCCCGAAACTTAGTTCGGTATTCTAGAAATTTTACATGTACTCCTCAGACTTTCGTGGTTTTCGTACATCTAAACTAACATGGTTCAGTAAGTGTAAACATATGGTTATTACAGTACCTGTTCTCGTCTCTGTGTTGCTCCAGTTGGGTGGGGATGTAGTGCCTCATGTGTCGTACGAAAACGGAGAGAATTTCGCGGTGAAGGCACAATAGTGAAACATATGATGCTGAGCAATGCAATCAATGCTGTTTTCGTCACAGATTTGGGAAATGATCACGACGCTTCGGCAGCACAGAAATTCATCTGGGCGTTCCGGATTGCAGCCCAAGCAGCAACACCTAAGCAAGATATACAGAAAGCTGGCTCAACAACATATGCCGTGTAAACAGACACAAAACTCGCGTGAAGACAACGAGCTGTCACCTAAACAAATCTGCTGCTTGAATGGGAATCTCCGGCGACGAAGGAGCCTCATCGTCCGTATCCGTGCATGCTTCCGTGCGTAGCACTGGTAAAGGGTCTGTGGTAAACGGACTTTCGTATTCGACGTAGCTGTCATAGTAAAGGTCGTCGTCGCTCTCTGAAAGCAGGTCTTCTTCGTCCGTAGCGCTCATGCTGAAAACACTTTCGATTTCATTACGTCTCGCGTCGCCGCAGCAGACGCTGCTTTGTCTCGACACTCGTGACGTCACTAGTGTCGGGCGTGGTCAGGGGAGACCGAAACCGGATATGGAATTCGCATACAATTAAATTCATTTTCTCAACAACGAGGAAGAATTAAGCTTTCTCGTTTCACATGTAGCATACACGTCCTGTCTGGAATGTAATACAGTCGTTATTCAAAAATCACCAGACCTCCGGACTGTCGCTTTAAATGTACAGTGTCAAAGCACTGGAGTAAGGACATTTCATGTGATAAAGGCACGGTTGCTCTCATCTATAGCGAGAGACAGCAAGGGCATACAAATAGAAGAAATGCAACGCAAGTGATGCAACCCACCTGACTCATTAGAAAATGAAATGCCTCAGTACGGGCTGCATGTGTCACTGTTCTGTCAACAAGAACATATAACCTTTGAGGAGCTTGTTGGGGTGACAGTGCCCTCCAGCTTAACAGCAGGAGCTGAAAGGTCGGACGCGGAGTGGAAACTTTCCCACGGTGCAAGGAAGTATGCCGGCACAATCATTTAACAAATGAGGTATATTCGAAATATGTAGTGAAATCTAAACAAACCCGCTGGGAAAGAACGCCTGACGCATTTCTTCTTTTGATTGTCGTAACATTCGTACCGCATGCCTTATGACTTATCAAAGGTCAAATATATCAATTTGTCAAAAATCCACGGTCGGCTCCATGCATACACCGGAATAGTCGGTGAAGGCAATAAGAATGGATAATCTCGAGCAATTTTTCGGGCGATTAGTTGATTGATTTTCAAATGATAAGTGCGATATTATCTTAAAGGGACTAAGCAATTTCCCGAACCCCCACATACTTTTTTTTTTTTTTTTTTTGCTGGAAACTGTTCTTCCCGCCCAGAAACTAATATGCTAGAAATTTTTCCGGGCGAAATCGTTCCACTCTGTAAGAAGCGCACGCCTGAAGTGTCTCTTCCGCATTCCTCCTTTCCCGAGCGCATTCTCCTGTATCTTGAGCAACCGTACGGACTGTTTTCCTACCTGCGTTACGTCACCGGTGTTGTGCAATGGCAAGTAATGCTCGCGATAGGCAGCTGGGCCCGCTGCCGCTGGCTCCAGCCAGTCTATCTAGAAGGTCACAAGGTCTCTGGTCGCGTCTGAGGGGTAAAGCACAGTGTTGCCACACCTACAGATTTATCATGAGATCTACCTACTTTTTGAAAAATCTACAGATCTACAGAGATTTCTGAAAATCTCACGATTTTGTGCTCTAACGAATGAGTCACTCAACCCAGTGTTTCGCATTAGTGCACAAAACGGCAACCATGAAAAACGTCAGTAGAGCGCGAGAATGAGTATTTACCGACTATTTTTTGGAATATTTTCCGCAGTTAATTTGATGAAAACGAAGTAAAGAAACAGCCTCTCAACGACAACCATAACTGGCCTCCCGCACACAAAACGCATGCTGTTGGGTCAAGCTGCTACACCGCCGCCGTTGATGGCTAGGAAGGATGGCTAAGAAAGATGGCTAGGAAGCAAGCGAGCTGGTGAGGATGATGCATGATGTAAAACCTCGAGACTAGGGAACACGAAGGGACAGACAAAAACATGAAGTCACTTCGTGTTTGTGTCTGTCCCTTCGTATTCCCCAGTCTCTGGGTTTTACATCATGAATGATTTGATCCGCCGATCACGAAACTGGCAGGGCTCGGCGGCGGATAAGGACGTCTCCAGCGACGGAACCATTGGCGAACGAGGAAGTTTCCTTGAGTGTTTGTGTGCGCGTTACCAGTCTGCCTCACAGACTTGGATTGACTAGCTTTGATGTGAATCCACAACGTTTATAATTCACGACATGCATGTACGCTTTCATTATGTATGTGGAAATAATATATTGAACATTATTGTTTTTGTGGTCCATCGCGATCCTCGCTCACCACTGTGATGGTGGAACAAGAGAGAGAGAAATGTTCCTACTACCCTGCGATACGGCGCCCGTGCGTTATTCTTGCGTTGGAGTGCCACAACTGATGTGAATTCACATGTGAAAGTATTAAAATCTACGTGCAGTGACACTTTTTTTGTGTTGTAGCGGACTTAAGTACGCGACATCGCAAACCGAAATCGAAAGTTCCAGCGCGTAATGGCAGTGCGCCGCAGCAATGAATTCCGGCTGTGATCTTCACCAGTGGAACGAAATAAGCCCTTGCTCTTCCACTAATTTAGAGACACAGGCAGACATTCCAGATTTGAAGGCAAAACGTTCAAGAAACTGAGTTTTGAGTGACTACAGATTTTTAGCACGATCTACAGATTTTTCGGACTCAAATCTACAGATAATTTTAATTTACGTGTGGCAACACTGGTAAAGCATTGCGTTTGTCTTGGTCGCAGGCGTTCTGACGTTCGGATAACGCGCTAATAATGAACAGCTTTTTGTGTGTGAATCGTTTACCGCACTTGCGTTGCAAGATATGACGTGTAAGCTGCACCTTTTCATCGAATGTAATCGTCTTCTGCTCGGGTCCCGTTCAAAACAAGGAAGTCAAGCATCTCCGTGGCTACGTGGTTTCTGCTGATGAGTTACGTGGCCTCTAGGGATTCACCGCTACGTTGTATTGCTCGCACTGTCGTCACCAATGAAAGTGTTTGTTGGATGTCTGGCGTTGCAATTATATTTACGTCAGTTGCAGTGGTATTTACGTGTTGGCAATCTGACAACAAAGCAAGTGCGTTGTGGTGTGCGACTGCGATATTTGGAAGCTGTCTCCCTTTGTTGCTGGATTTGTTTGCACGAGTTACCGTACAAGACTGGGTAGTGCAATGTTTTGTTGTACCCTGTTTCAACTCGTGTTCCTCGGTATCAATTATCATTACTATTATTATTCAAAGCAGCTTCGCTCTGTCGTACGATTCTGATTTACAATGCATTTTGGGGTCTACAGACGGGACGGGCTGGTTTTATTCCCGTGAGGTATTCAATGTTGAGCACGACGTAAATATGAACAGTTGGCATTAACAACAACCATGCCTACATAAACTCAACTGCAGCGCACACTGTAAGAGTATTCTGCACATTGTATTTATTTCCGAGAACTGTTTGCTGTTTAATAAATATATTGTTAAGCCAGGTTTCTAATATTATAATTACGTCCATAACCCCGAGACTGACGGACACAAACTAACGACACCAGCTCGCCTGCTAAATTGCACCATTATGCTATTGTGTTACATAGGCTTGAAGTCACCAGTTGAGGTACCTGGAAAGAAGTAAAAGCCCCAGTAGTCACGTAACATGCCTTATATTTTGCAATTAAAAAACGAGAAAAAATTGGTACTATTTCAAATAAACTGCTTTATAGTCGTCTGGCTGAAATCTTCTTTCTTTGTAAAAGAACTGTTCAATTTGCCACCTTGACAGAGTCATCAGCTGTGCAGGCTACACCGAGGATGTGGACCCACTTGTATATGTGTCAATGTTGAGGACACCAGGCTCAAACAGACAGCTGAAATGTCGGCATTTAGTTCAAATAGTACCATAACTAATATACATAAGACTTAATAACTGTGCATCTACATATACACATTATATGCTACACATGCATAATTTTTATGCACATCAAACACGGGATGTATTCTGTTTCACACTGTCACACAGCTGTATTGGCACCAATGTTACCAGCAAATAAGGGCTAAAATAGCAGTACAGTCTTTACAGGATGCCCAGAGCAAGTTGAACTGGTTGAACACGGCAGAGAACCACTGGTACGGCAATGGTTGGTAAGGATATTTTTGGTAACATAAAACAAAGTGCAGAGTTGTAGCAGGCACAAAAACTGCTGAGGACATAGTGCATTAAACTTAGGTTTATTTATTTTAGAGGTGAACTGCAGAGCACTTGCTGTAGGTTTTCTGGCATGTTACCCTGGTGAAAGACTTCAGCTGCCATACACATGTCCGCCCTGGTTTGAGAGAAGAAAATGCATAACACAGTATGCAACTCCAGTTCAGGTGAATGTAAATGGATGTAGTAATCCACCTGAGTACTGATTATAAGATAAGGAACAAAAGTGTGTACCTCTTAAGAGCATCCTAGCTTATTCTGGTGTAAGCAGGAAAATGTCGCCCTCAGTATCATATCTGTGCACATGGTGAAGCAAACTGAAATCAAATAATCGAAAAAGGACGTGTCACAACCCGAATGGTAGGCAAGACAATGCTGCAAAATGGAAAGTGGAAGGAGTCTGAACAACATTGGTCTGCTCGGAATAGTGGGTTGCTGTGATGATGCTGTCTCACTTCGGAGATTTCAGGCTCCCCTGAGGAAGTTACCTATAAACATGAACATAAAAACAGATGAGTCAAGAGAAAAGAACGACTACATATGTACAATACATTACATAAATATTAAAATAAAGTATGGTTTCTAAGCTCATGCTAAAGAAAGTCTGTTTTTATCAACAGTGTACCACCTGAGTTTACTGACAAGATTCGGTAACTTCTATTTTGTCTTTCTTTTACTCTCTCTCTCTCTCCCTCTTGTGTGCAGTAATCGACCGCAAGATTCCAAGTCACGCAGATGAGAATTAACCCATTTACGCATTCCTGAAATATGTGATAGCATTTGGACCACACGGACTGAGAGATGTTTGTTAGCCCCAATAAGGAAAAATCCTCACACTATTGCGCGGTTTAGGTGGATGTTCTTACCGCGGTGAGGACACGTATTGTGATGGTGCTACACCTCGATTCAAACGACACTAAGCTCGTTACCCAATACATTGAAGAGGGATTCAGCGTCCCCTTCGTAATCGCAATCACGCAAATGTTCGCACCGCACCGTTTTTCCATTCGGGCGGTCCAATTGCTTCGTGGCATCAAAAGCGGTCCGTCTCGTCACTGGGAAGCATATGACATTGGATGCCCGGCGAATATTGGGGTGAATTAGGGCAACCAGTCATCGAACATCATCGTCTCGGCATGTCGGCGCAAACCGCAGGATGCGACTGCGATATACTGTGACGATAGCCCGGAAGCTCGTGTCATGGAGATTTCCACTCCCGATGGCGTATTTCGAAACCCTGACCGATACAGAAGAGCGGCGGCGGCGGCGGCAGAAAACCCCGAAAACCCGATGCGTTTGCTGTACGGACGCCGACGCCGACGGCGACTATTTGTAGATTGTACGCATCGCCCACGGGGCAGGGCGGAGAGTGGTGAAATGTGCTGGAGAACAAGGTTAGGTTGGAACATGCACGTAATTTCGAAGTTCTTTACTATGTGTTTGGATTGCAAGCAAGGGTGGGTCAAATTTGACTACCCCTTGGACTGTAGATGAGACGGAACGTTACGAAGTTATAGTTGAAACCAGACAGATATTCGGAGAATGTGTTACGCCATATACAGCAAGAGGGCAACAACTGTTAATTTGAACGTTCGGAAACTGTCACACAAGGAACAGTATGTCCAGTCGCACTGTTAATGCGTTAATGTCAATGTCGTTCTTTCCCTGTCTGATGTAGTATGTGCCTCCACCCACATTCGAAGCACATCAAAACAGTCCCTTGCGTCAAAACAGTTGTCATTTAGGAGCCTCCACTGATAATTCATATGCTGTTCGTAAACACGGTGCGTAGAATTGATCCACTACACTGAACTGTCAATACGATGTGTCGTGCTATGTGTTGCTGTAGAGATGTGTAATGCTAAGGCTGAGACACACACTGAAAGCAGGAACACAAACAGGCTATCTGTATTTCAATGCAAAAGTGAAGACCATGTTGAACTTATTATATCTTCATACAGATAATAAGTACTACAAATGTCAGCACACACTAGTAGACAGGTCCCAATAGTTATTATACTCTAGGAAATTTTTGTAAATTTTGTTATATTTTGCAACATCAACAACCGCAACAAACTTGCAGGCGAGTCAATCGAATGAGAGATGTGGCCTGACTTGTATCGAAGGAAAATGATATTGTGTCAAATAAAGAATAATGTAATGATTGAATATTTGTAATCAAGAGCAATAGATTGTAATCGAGCAGCATCGCTTTGACACTTGCATGGGTGAGAGACTGACTTTGAGGGCTGGCTGTCGCTGCATCGAGCTCTTCTTCTGAGTGGGCATAAAGGACCTACAGGCAGGAAACAAGTGCGTGTTGTTCACACTTGACACATGTATTTCAATCAAAACTGGCAAATTAATTCTTAAGCTGGGTTGCACTAGTGCAGATTAGACCTGCGTAAACTTGAGAGTGCAGTGCCATGGACTGTGCAGGCAATGGCTCATTTGTATATGCTCGCTAATTGAATGAAAATGCTAACATTTAAATTTTACTAGTGACACTTTTGGAATGTCTGTTTTACGTATCGGAACCTTCAGTGAAAAATATTTAAAGAAAACTATGTTGGCAATTGGTGATTGTTTTCAAGCTATCAGTTGGTTACAGTTTACACATTTTTTGTACAGAGCAGTGTCCAAAGCTCTCTTACTCAGCTCACTTGACGTATCTATCGCATGCTCATTTGTCTGTCACACAAAGTGACAAAGGATAAGAGCTTTCACACAGGCCAACTTTCTGCACCAACTGCACATTCATGGCCGACTCAAATTGGAGGGAATCTGTCACTCAACGAAACCTTCAGAAATTGGTTGTGCATTGGCAAGTCGGCGAGAGGAGCATTGTCACATGACTTATGCCCTCACTTCCAATGGTGATGCAATTTTATTTGTGTCATAGTGCCGTACTACTATTATTAGAGTGCAGGTGTAGCTGAAAAATAATAGTCCTTAAGAGGTCATAGCCGCAGAAACATCCCAGTTGGCATTTCTTAAGAGTATGTTGTTCTCTTGGTGAAATAAGATGATGTGAGATTGTTTGTCTGCGGAGCAGCCTAGTTGGTACTTGTGTATACGCAAATGGCACCGCCTCGCAGTTGGTCTGTTGGTCTCTGTGAACACTGCTTAAAGAACAGCCACAAGGCATGCTTTAGAATCCTTCTCTACCTGACTTGTAAACAGCAATGGCTATGATGTCATTCCGCAGGTGAGACAGAACGTTTGCATTATGAGACGACACGAGTGCTGTGCACCAGTTCGGTAGAGAAGACGAATGAAAAGTGCAGTGTATCTTCCATGTGACCCTGACACACAACTCACAGCAGCCAAAGAGCACATTTGCACAATGCTTCACACAAGAAATATGTAAACAGAATCCAACTAATACCTCGAAAAAGTCACTGAGTGTCAGTGCAGTTCGTTCTCCGAATATTTTTTGCTGGAGGTACTGGCCCACATGCACGAAACTTCTGCTAGGATGCTAACCTTGAGGCATTTGCTTTGACACAGCTCTGGCAGTGCATTTCGCTTATAGGAAAGTTTATGTCAGTAGCATGTGATGCAAGTACTAGCAAGGCTGTGCCAAAGGGAATTCCTCAAGGTTAGGACCCTTGCAGAAGTCTAGTGCAAGCAGGTCCAGGTACTTACCCAAAAGTGTCCAAAGTAAAATTCAAAAGTTGATATATATTTAATTAGTGAGTATATATAAATAAGCCACTCACTGCACAACCCATCTTTAGCGATAAGAAAGGTCTCCAATAGCACCAACTCTCTATGAATTATTCAGACTGGGAACCTTCACGAAAAAAGTCAAAAACAAATGGGACGTGGACAACAAAAGGAGTAACAATTAAATGGGGTGTTTACACTTTGGAAGTTTATTCCATGTAGCAGCTGCAGTTTTTTAAATCTAATCTGCAATATTGTAAATTGTGGTAAGCAGACTTCTGGTAGGACTCACATGATGTGAGGCCATATTTAGGTATGTTTGGTATCAGAGTGGTAGTGATTCTATTAGTAAACATATTGATGACACATAACAGATCCTTCTACTTTAATAGACGCTACCTGCAGTAATCAAAATGCATGTAAATTCTGTAAAAATATGCCTTATGAAAGAATATCAGGTGCCCTGTCTAATCCTTATGTATGAAAATGGGGACCGTTCCCCGAAAGCCCTGAGATCAAGAGGAAAGTGTTCTCTGCACCCACCTTCCAACGCCTGCATACATACAAACATACTGTTGCGATGGATAAAGAGGAGGCTATTGGGCCGGGCATGGACACGTGCGCTGGTGCAAGGAGAATTGTGTCTGAGGGGTTTGGACAGAACGAACTTCGAACCCTCCCTGCGAGCTTGTAACAATTGGTGTCAGAAGTGGGATCAGAAGTCAGAAGCGCCCAGCGATTTAATTCCGCAATGCCTCCACGTCGACGTAGGCAGCCTCCTCGTGACGTTGCTCCAGCGGAGTGTTCGTCCAGTGACTCGGGATTCGTCACGCTGGATCAATTACGGACTCTACTTGAGGAGAACACGCGCAGCCTAATAGAACGAATGCGGACGGAGTTTTCTGACACGGCACGTCAGCCTGAAGAGCCTGCCCGTGATGAGATTCATCTACCGCCGTAGTTTCCGTTGGGCAGTGCGAGTACACGCGTTGGAGAAACTTCTGGAACCCTGGGCCTGGGTCGTCTTCCAACGAGGTCTGCTGTCACCACAAAGCCGGATAAATTCAATGGTGATGTCCCGTGGAGCAGCTATTTGGCGCAGTTCGAGGTAGTGGCAGATGCTAATGAGTGGTCAGACGAACAGAAGACATGTCACCTTGTCTCATCTCTGCGAGGGTCTGCACTCTCGGTGCTCCAGGCTCTGCCCGACCCCGAGAGGCGGAGCTTCACGCACTTGACGGCGGCCCTTGAGCAACGTTTCGGAGATCGTCACCAGCGAGGCCTCTTCCATGCGCAACTGAGAAGTCGAGTCCAGCTCCCAAAGGAGTCATTGAGTGAGCTCGCTTTCGTCATTGACAGGAAAGTTCGAGTCGTTTTCGCCGATTGTGCCCAGGATGTCGTATACACGGTTGCCGTAGGCTACTTCATCGACGCCATAGCCGATGTGGATTGTCAGCAAGCCGTTCGGTTATCGGGGCCCACTGGTCTGCGGGCCGCCCTAACGCGAGCACTAGAAGTAGATACGGCCAAGCGTGCGGCCAGGACAACGCAGGGCCTCGCCCGTCCTGTCCTAGGTGAAGCAAGAGCTCTCGCTCCAGTTTCGGACGATGACTCGCCGACATGCGAGGTAAATGCTGTGCAGCCACTCACGTGCTGGAACTGCGGCGGTCGGGGCCACCTACGACGCTCTTGCCCAAGTCCACCTTTCCGGTCACCTACCACGGGAAACACGCGAAACTCGGGATTTCGCAGGAGGCGTGGCCCGCGGACGGGAAAAGCGTATTAGCTGGGCGCAGGGGGCGTCGTCCAGCTGTAGGGGTCTCTCGTCAAGCGCCCTCAACTTCTGGATTTTACATCGACGGGGGGGGGGGGGGGGGGAGGTCAACGGCAAGTCATGCCGAATGTTGCTGGACACGGGAGCTTCAATAAGCCTCATTAGCTCGTCGTTTGTAGAGTCGTTGCCGAACGACGACCTGATGCTAAACACAGCCAGTGTGCAAGAACTGCGAACTGTAGCCGGCGACGTTATACCGGTGGAAGGCGTCGTCGCAGTCTCTTTGACTATAGCGGGACAACAGTTTCGACATGCCATCCACGTCGCCGATATCGTGGATCAGTGCATACTAGGATTTGACTTTATGAAAGACCACCAATGTATTCTTGACCTCCGAGAAGGTACTACACACTTGGGGACCCGGCAGCTAGTCCTTTCTTCGTGCACCACTACTGCACCTGACCCCAACCCCTATGTCCTGTGTCGTCGGACTGTCATGTTGCCACCGTATCCCGAAGTGATTGTTCCCGGAACGGCGCCGTCAAAGCAACTATGCAAGGTCTCCGTTGTCGAGCAGTGCTTGGAAGGGCCTCCAACCGCTGGCATCATCGTTGCTCGCAGCCTGGTTCGTCACGCGCATTCATTGGTACCAATCCGTATTCTCAACGTGACTCCCTCACCCATTGTGCTTCAGCGAGGACAACGCCTAGTGAGGTGTAGTCAGGCCGTGGAGATACACCCCGCTACCGGAGAAGACAGTGCCGCAGATCCCTCCGCCTGTGGTGATTCATGTCTAGCTAGCTATATCGACGAGCTTGTCAACAGTACGGAGCCGGTGCTTTCACAGAGCCACAAACAGAAGATACGCTCCCTCTTTCTAGAGTTTCACGATGTTTTCTCGTTTGCTGCCGCTGACCTTGGCAGGACCACCGCCGCTTCGCACCGTATCGACACTGGTACCGCACGTCCCATCAAGCAGGTGCCCCGACGACTACCATTGAATAGCCTCGGGGAAGTCGACCAGCTCATCCAAGACATGAGGAGTCAAGACGTGATCGAGCCCTCTTGTAGTCCCTGGGCATCGCCCGTAGTGCTCGTCAAAAAGAAGGACGGTTCCACACGATTTTGTGTGGACTACCGGCGCCTAAATGAAGTTACGAAGAAGGACTCTTATCCATTGCCCCGCGTTGACGACACTTTACATACGTTGGTAGGTGCGACGTACTTCTCCAACCTGGACTTACGCAGTGGTTATTGGCAAGTTGAAGTAGCCCCGGAGGACAAGGAGAAGACGGCATTCACCACAGGCCGAGGACTGTGGCAATTTAAAGTTATGCCATTCGGCTTATGCAATGCGCCTGCGACGTTCCAACGACTTATGGAAACTGTCTTGTCTGGGCTACCTCCTGAGGTCTGCTTGGTATATATTGACGACATCATCGTACACAGCAGGACATTGAATGAGCACATAGATCGCTTGCGTCTTTCACAGGCTACGTACGGCTGATCTGAAGCTCAATCCTAAAAAGTGCAAGTTTCTCAAGCCTTCCGTCGTCTACCTGAGACACCGTGCTTCACCAGCCCGAGTGCAAGCTGACGCAGCGAAAGTTGAGTGCATCCAGTCCTGGCCTGTGCCAACAGACAAGCCTGCCCTCAGAACGTTTCTGGGTTTCTGCTCCTATTATCGTCGTATTGTTCCGTATTTCGCGGAATTAGCTGAACCTTTGATTGGCCACCCGCTTGCAACCAAGCGGTTCATTGCTCTGAAATCATGCCTAACGGAGCCACCAGCACTGGCGTTCCCCCTGCCGGACGCTCCATTTATCTTGGACACTGACGCTAGCCAGACCGGCATAGGGGCCGTCCTGTCGCAGGTGAAGGAAGGCGAGGAGAAGATGTGGCATGCTTCAGCAGAGCACTTCGAAAACCGGAGAGGAACTACTGTGTGACACGGAAAGAGTTATTGGCCGTAGTCAAATCGGTACAGCATTTCCATCATTACCTTTATGGGCGCCACTTTACACTCAGGACTGATCACGCTGCACTCCAGTGGCTGCTCACCTTCCGCAACCTTGAAGGACAAGTCGCGCGCTGGATTCAGACGTTACGAGGGTACGACTTTACGCCCCAACACCGTAGCGGGCGGGACCATAGCAACGCGGACGCATTGTCGAGGTTGCCTTGTGCCAGCACCGGCGGCCACCACTGCGCTCAGCATGCCCCCCAAATACCGGTCTCAATCTCACAGGCGCATGTAAGCGGATCCAGACATTGGTCCTATCCTTGCCTGGAAGAAGAATGGATCACGTCCATCCTGGGCGGAAGTCTCACGGGAATCGGAACAACCCAAGAGTTACTGGGCTATTTGGGGATCACTTGAGTTACATGACGATCTCTTGCATCGCGTATGGGAATCGGCAGACGGGCGAACCACACGGAGGCAGCTCATACTGCCTGCGGTGTTCAGGCCGAATGTTCTACGCATGATGCACAGCAGTGCTGCAGGAGGCCACTTCGGTGTTAACAAGACCCTTGCAAAGATTCGTGCACGGTACTATTGGCTGGAATACCGGAGGGACGTAGAAGAATGCTGCCGCTCTTGCGACCTCTGCGGATCTCGGAAAGGACCGCGCACCCGAACAAGATGAAAGCTCCAAGAATGTGTTTCCGGGGTGCCATTTGAGAGAGTGGCCCTGGACATTTTAGGACCCTTACCAACGACAACACGTGGCAACAGGTACGTCCTTGTTGTCATGGACTACTTCACTAAGTGGCCCGAGGCGTACGCACTCCCGAACCAAGAGGCGGTTACAGTGACGGAAGCGCTAGTGACCGAATGGGTAGCCCGTTTCGGGGCTCCCATGCAACTACACTCGGACCAGGGTCGTAACTTCGAGTCACAGGTCTTCCACGACATGTGCAGGTACCTTGCCATCGCGAAGACTCGCACTACGCCGTTGCATCCACAGTCTGGCGGTAGGGTTGAGAGGTTCAACCGTACGATTCTGCAGCACATTAGCCTATTCGTGGCCGAGAACTAGAAGAACTGCGACGATCTCATTCCTCTCTTCCTGTTGTCCTACCGGACAGCACCCCACGAAGTCACCCGGGAAACGCCGGCAATGATGCTTACTGGCCGCGAATTGCGTCTTCCAAGCGACTTAGCCATTGCGTCGACTCCAGATACTGAGCATACCGCAACCAGCGCCTCGGCCTACCTTCATACACTGCGCTCACGACTGGAGATTGTCCACAGGTTTGCCAGGCACCATATGCAACAAGCCTTCACCCGTATAAAGACACACTATGACTTGAAAGCGTCTGCGGTGGATTCTCGGAAGGGCAGTCCGTTTGGTTATATAACCGTACGCGGAAAAAACGGGTAGTAATACTTTATTACAATTAAGATGAACAAGGCTTTCGTGCAGAGTCTGCACTTCATCAGGTTAAAGAGTAGCCGTACAACCGGACGTATATATACCAGTAGAAAAGGAGGGAGAAAGGGAAATAGACAAGCAAAAACACAACCGAAGACACTTACCTAGCTGAGGGAGTTGAAAAAACAATAAGTAAAATAAGTAGCAGACCGGACAAGACCAAAAAATATAGCCCAGGGTCATGTGTCACAGACACATAACAGGGGAAAGTTCACAGCGCGGACAGCCGCAAAACGCAAGGCGACCCTTCCGATGCTCCCTGTAACAAGGAGTTTCGAGGAAGGCTCAAGGTCGCTCCGCGGTCCCCAGCCGGCCGCGCTGCCACCCCGCCGGCGAACACATCCACCCCCAACAACCACACTTCCTGGATAACGGAAGGACGACACACTTGAAGCATAATTAAAAGTTGAACAACTGTAACGGGCCAGCGTATATGTTTAACCCGTGTGGCTGAAGGGAGCAAAATTTAGAGATCAGGTAGGATTCGCGATTTTTCTCGTTTTATGTCATTTGTATATCCGGATTCAAGGAGTACAATTGATAGGTGAGTATTAAAGTCATGTCCCGATGCATTAAAGTGTACAGAGACAGGGGTGGGGCGATTATTAATTATGTCAGAAATGTGACATATGTCACATTTCCATTTCTACTCAGATTGCATTGCGCAAAAAGTTGTTCCCAGAGGTCTAAGGCTTCAACTGTTCGCTACGTTTGATTTCCATTCCCCTCGTAGCTCTAGAAGATGGTGTGATACTTTGACACGTGCGTCTATAGACCTAATCAGAATTCTGCGATCAGAGAGTTCCCTTAAAATTAAGGATATTGACAACCAGCTTCGACAACTTGCTCATTCCCTAACAGCCAGCGAGATTGAAGCACTTGAATTGTTCGCATCTCACAAATTGTCTGAATTACAACATGTTAAGCATAAGAAAGCCCAACGTGACCACATTAGTCTAACAAATATCAGCAATATTAACATATCGAGTGTATTGTCTGAATCTCCATCCGCTCCTATTGCCAACGCTAAGGATGTTGTATTCAATCTGTCTAGCTCCACTTTAGACCAAACAGAAATCAATGTACTCTCTAAAGGATTAAGCTTCGTCCCCACCCCGCCAACAATTGATGAGTTTGATATTCTTAACGATCTACAAAATTTAGGCAGAAGAATGCACCTACGAACATTCTTTCACGGTAACGAACAGATAGGTCGACCTCTTTTCAAAAAACCTTCCATTTGGACCCCGGACCCTTCCAAAACTAGCCATCAAATTGATAATTACATCAAAGCAGTCTTTAATGACATGAAACGCACACTAACGTCTTCAAGTAACAACATAAGTTGCAATTCGTCAAAATCAGAAAGAATTGCATTGAAAAATCTTAAATCTCGGAATGATATCATTATTAGGCCCGCTGGCAAAGGCGGCGGCATCGTTGTTATGAATACCTCAGACTACATTAGTGAGGCTAACAAGCACCTGGTTAATCCTTCGTTTTACAGACCCCTTGATCATGACCCTACGGCATCGTTTTGTAAAATTATCAACAAAAGTATTACCGAGCTCCTTGACAAAAACCTGATTCCACGCAACATTGCAGACGTCATCAAACCAAAGAACTCCACACCTGGTTCCTTCTACCTCCTCATCAAAGTACATAAAGAGAACAACCCTGGCCGACCGATAATTTCAGGCATCAACACACCGACTGAAAACATATCCCTTCTTGTTGACCACTGCATAAAACACATCCCGTTGCTTCTTCCATCATACGTCAAGGACACCAATGATTTCCTAGTCAAAATTAACTCGTTAAACGACCAATTTATGGATTTTAGTAACATGACTCTCGTTACCATGGACGTTGCATCGCTATACACCAATATACCACATGACGAAGGTCTTGGCGCCGTGGAATCTTACCTCTCTTCCTTCCCTTCTGAGATCCTCCAAACTTCCGCCATTATTCACCTTCTTCAACTCGTTCTCCAATATAATAACTTTACTTTTAATGACAACCATTTTGTCCAAGTGCAAGGTGCCCCTATGGGATCACGTGTATCCCCGAACTATGCAAATATTTTTATGGGGCAATTCGAACAGAAAGCACTGGACTCTTTTCCGACGAAACCTCTAGTTTTTCTTAGATACATCGATGACATTTTTGTTATTTGGTCTAGCGATGAAGATTCGCTGCGCTCGTTTTTTGAACATTTTAACTCGGTTCACGATACAATCAAATTCTCTTGTAACCATTCTAATACCTCGGTAAATTTCCTCGACGTTAATATATCTATACACTCTGGGAAACTTATTACCGACCTCTACAAGAAGCCAACTGATAAACGTCAATACCTACACTTCCAAAGCCATCACCCAAATTTCCAAAAAAGGAATATACCGTACGGCCAATTTACACGCCTTAAGCGCATATGCTCTAACGACAATGATTTGCTTGAACGCGCTAGAGAAATGTCAGTTGACTTTCAGAAACGCAATTATCTGCCGAAACTGATAGAGAACGCTCGATTAAAATGTAGTTTTTTGCAGAGAGATACATTGCTCTCCCATCAGCCTATAAAACAACGCGATGATATCGCTTTCGTCACCGTCTACAACAAAACATTGAACAACGCTAGATCCATTTTTGAACGTCATCTGAACATATTGCACAGCGATGAAAAACTTAAAGATATTTTCCCAACTGCTCCAGTTGTAACTTTCCGCAGATCTCGCAGTATTCGCAACATCCTCACATCCTCCCGCTTAGTGCGACAGCAACCCGGTTGCTCTCCTTGCAATAAAACACGTTGTCAAACATGTCATTTCATAAACCCATGTACATCTATCTCTAGTAACGCTAATTCCTTCACATTCAAGATACGACACTCTTTACATTGCAATTCATTTAATTTATGCTATTTGATTATGTGCAAGAAATGCAACGTCCAATATATTGGTGAAACATCAAATTCCATGCGAGAAAGATTTTATGGCCACAAATCTGACATAATTAATAATCGCCCCACCCCTGTCTCTGTACACTTTAATGCATCGGGACATGACTTTAATACTCATCTATCAATTGTACTCCTTGAATCCGGATATACAAATGACATAAAACGAAAGAATCGCGAATCCTACCTGATCTCTAAATTTTGCTCCTTTCAGCCACACGGGTTAAACATATACGCTGGCCCGTTACAGTTGTTCAACTTTTAATTATGCTTCAAGTGTGTCGTCCTTCCGTTATCCAGGAAGTGTGGTTGTTGGGGGTGGATGTGTTCGCCGGCGGGGTGGCAGCGCGGCCGGCTGGGGACCGCGGAGCGACCTTGAGCCTTCCTCGAAACTCCTTGTTACAGGGAGCATCGGAAGGGTCGCCTTGCGTTTTGCGGCTGTCCGCGCTGTGAACTTTCCCCTGTTATGTGTCTGTGACACATGACCCTGGGCTATATTTTTTGGTCTTGTCCGGTCTGCTACTTATTTTACTTATTGTTTTTTCAACTCCCTCAGCTAGATAAGTGTCTTCGGTTGTGTTTTTGCTTGTCTATTTCCCTTTCTCCCTCCCTTTCTACTGGTATATATACGTCCGGTTGTACGGCTACTCTTTAACCTGATGAAGTGCAGACTCTGCACGAAAGCCTTGTTCATCTTAATTGTAATAAAGTGTCCCTACCCGTTTTTTCTTCACTCAGTGTAATCACAGTTAATTGGACTTTGGCGTTGCTTTTTACTTTGTACTATATTGTTACCTACGCGGAAACGTGGACTCTCGCCGAAATTGCAGCGTTCCTGGCAAGGACCCTACGTTATAATGAAGCGGCTCAACGACGTGGTGTACCGCATCAAGCTGCCGGGACGATCCAGACCTCTAGTCGCCCACGCAAACCGTTTGGCACCATACCGAGGAGCTTCCGCTGCGCCAGCTGTGCGCGACGCGGGATGCAACCGTCAACCGCATCCGGAGGAGGGGGAATAGTGTTGCGATGGATAAAGAGGAGGCTATTGGGCCGGGCATGGACACGTGCGCTGGTGCAAGGAGAATTGTGTCTGACGGGTTTGGACAGAACGAACTTCGAACCCTCCCTGCGAGCTTGTAACAATACATTATACCAATGTAAACAAAGGGGTTGTGTTGATAGACCTGGTGGTTATGATGTTTTCGTTGTCATCACGCATACTTGCGTTTCGTCAAAAGTTGACTGCATTGAAAAGACAGAGTTTTGTTAAAAACCTTACACCACTTGTTTTTCTGTGGTTTGTCTTTCCCTTTTTTTTCTTTCCTGGGAATAGGAAGCCGCCATAGCAGAGGCTAACCTTTCCCTACTACTTTTTAATATAATAAACATATCCTCCCCCCGCCACACACACACCACTATCCCTTGCTTTTACGAAAAGTGTGCTTTGCAGCCTGTATGATAGATGAGACCTGCGCTGGGTATCTGCAACCACGTATAAGACTATGCAGTATAATAATAATACATAATAACAGTATATAATTAGTTATGTTATTAATATTAGTTTAACAATAATAGTACATAATAATAAACAACAAATATAACAGAACATGTGTGGGCTTCATCATTTCACTCAACTAAATGGTTGCAGTGTGAAGTGCATTGAAATGCGCCATAAATACAGCCTGACTACGTGTTATACCCGATTACACCCCAGAGCCTGAAGAGTCCCTGTTAAACCAAGTATCGCCCTGAATTCAATCACGCTTCAATCATGAACTAAACTGGGTGCACATTATTTGGATTTGACGCTCAAGACCACTACATGCAACTTTCTCTTCGAGAGAAAAAAAGACAAAAGGAACATAACCTGAAAACGTCAGAACTCTAGTCACTATTAGTGACTCTAGTCGTAACTACACACACAGTCTTTGCGCACGCACTACGCACAGACTTCACTACGGCGGCTTTGCTTTTTCAGATTCACTTCAAACTTCGCTACACGCCGCAAGGACCCATTTTCACTTTCTGTCCCACTTTCGCATTCGAACATTTTCAACTTCCATGCCGTGTATTAATGGCAACGACCACCCAAATAGAAGCACAACATCGCTCTCATCCACTGAAAACACCGGCTCTCTGCGGACTCACGCTTTCAAACACAAGGAGCATAAACGTTGGAAGAACTTGCGCGTTACTTAAGGGCCGGGTCCCATAGCTTTATGCGAGCAGCAGCAGCAAAGCAGCAGCGGTGCGGCAGCAGCAACACGGCAACATGGCAGCAGAGCAGCTTTCCGCTGCCGCTGCTCTGCTGCTGGAGGCGTCCCATAGCTTCGTTTAGAATTAGCGGCAGCAGCGGCTTAGGAAACACAAAACGTGTTGGCAACTGTGTCATTGTTTACATTTCGCACATTCCGAAGGCGTACGCAGCGGCTAAGCCTTTTAGTGCACACACCTAGGAACGCAATCCTAGGTGAAAGGCGTTTGTGTGAGAGATATATTGTGGATTTGGAGCTCATAAGTGAACTTTGAGATGAGTGTGGTGGTGGTCTGAGCCTCGTATTACCTGACTCTTCGTTGATGTGTAGTCAGTTTCATGACATTCAACGTAGGTTCGTCCTACTGCTGTGCTGTGCAGAACAGTCCTTGCTGTGTTGTGTGGAGATTCTTCTACGGGATTTTGTCGTATAAATATTGCCTCGTTACTATAGTATTCGACATTTTGATTTACGGTGACTGTCAAATGCGTACGTTGCTCTTAGTGAAATAAAACTGGCCCCTTCACAACAAAGGCCCCTTCTGCTAGTACTCACTGCTTTCTGCCTGTTTTCACAAGGAATGGGTTCATTATCTATCTCTATCGAACCTTTTCTTGTTGTCTGAACGTTGTCTATCTCCATCTACCCTTTTCAAGGGTCAGTTTCATTTACAACCACCTAGCAAGGTCTTGGAATACCGACCACAAGAAATTTGTTCGGTTTGGTTTTCACACGGCATGGACGTGAAAGTAATTTGCTTGTACGTTATCAGGTCACGGGTTTTGAAGTACTTTCCAGAAAACAAGCGAACATGTAGCTACAACTGGTACACAACATATGTATCACGTAGGTTCGGTCGAACACTTTATTGAACTTTATGAACTGAATTATGTCCTGAAAGCGCACTTCACGCAGTCCCGATGATTGAACACTCGCTCCAAACTACTGGCAATCACAAGCGTATCCAGGTCTTCAGAATCAAATCACAGAACAACCAGAAACAAACCTTCTGCCGTCACTCACCGCCCTGCTAACCCTAAACACCGTCGAACGAAAACAATACCAACCAGCCTCCTGATTGGCTTTCGAGACCGGCTGCTCAGGCTGCAGAGCAACAGGGCAGCACAGCAACCAAAAATTCGGATACGAGAGCAGCAGGGAATTTCTGCAGCTCGGCAGCGCTGCTGCTCTCGCCCAGTGCTATGGGACCGCTCGTGTCGCTGCAGCTCTGCTGCTCCGCTGCTGTTGCTCTGCTGCTGCTGCTCAAATCAAGGCTATGGGACCCCGCCTTAACGCGTAATCTCAAGGCACGTCAACCAGCAAGCCAAATCTATCTGCTTCTTTTCGCTCAACCCATCTGTCCCAACCCAACACCACAAAACGTAACACCGCCTACAGCTGCCATTATGTCAGCAGCAGCGTCTTGCGCCAACGCGACGCATCGGGTTTTCAGGGTTTTCTACCGCCGCCGCCGGCGCTCTTCTTTATCGGTCAGGGTTCCGAAATACGCCTCCCGATGAACGCTTACTCGGGATCCTACGGCGCATGCTCCTGGCGGAACCGCGACACGTCACGATGACGTGTCGCGGTCCGGGCACTACATGCTCGCACGCCGGAATAAGAACCACTCTCTGCCTCTAATATTGTGAAGCCCCAACTCGCTCGCCCACATTGCATTGAACAGCTGTAGTGCGTTCGCTTCTTCTGTGTCTAGTTTGTGTCTTATCCGTCCTGTTTCTCACATCAGGGCTAGATTTATTCAACAATCATACACAGTTTCTTTTTAAAATTCTTTAGAGGATTTTTATAAAACACAAGCAGGGCAAAACAAGTGCCGTTTTAACAGTTGAGTTATATGGCCAGGCGAACGTTCTCTAGCAGAAAGCATGTATCTACTAGATAACTAATTACCGAAATTGATTAATTAGCGTTTGAATTAGGAGATTTCGCGCAAAAGCGAGACAGCAGAACAGGAGACGTTCCTCGTTGAAGGGCATTTCATCCACTTTTGAAAAACGCGTACGTGTTTTGAAATACTCATAGCTGAAATTGGTTATGCAATTGACCCGAAACAAGAACTGCGCACTTTTGGAGCGCAGAAATGACGTGACTTTCGCCTAATCTGGGTCGGCGAGCGGTCTGTCTTACCAACAGATTAGCGCCTACACCGATCACCTCTATCGTTCCAAAGCACGTGGCTCTCTCACGTAGGTTGTGTGTCGTTCTTTGTGCGCTCGAAAGGTGCATAGTGTTGTTTCGGCTCATTTGTATAGCAAAATTCAAGGGTTTTATAAACATGGAATGGCTTTTAACAAGAAATATATCCCGTTCTAATATACATACTGTTCTAACATACGGTCATAAAGCGAGTATTCGAGTAAGTGAGTATAAACGAGGGTTCACTTTACCGCTTTTTGCGCGAAATCCCCAAACGGAAGAGTTAATCAATTAATTTTATGTAATTAGTCATCTTGCAGTTACATGCTATTTTCGAGAGAGTGTTCGCAGGTCATCAACTGCAACTCATATTTTGGTCCGTTGGTTTTTAATAAAAATTATGTAACGAGTAAAAAACACCCTGTATAGAAGTTGGCACAAATACTCAGATTACCATTGTACATTTTCCGCGGCAGCTGTTACGTGAAGAACTACTGCTTGTTCCGTGACCTGCGTGGCCTGCACAGAACTGGCAAAAGCCGCGACGCAGAAGGAAAGCGGAAAATAACAGATTGGTGAGGGTTCGTGGAGAGGAGGTCACTACGCCACCGCGCAGCGTGCGGACGCTGGAATTAGAGTTACACGAATAGTAACTGTCCTCGTAATTCCCTTTGCGTTGTGCGTCCTGCTTTAGTACACGCTTGGGCCGCCGAACCACTCGAAGCTCTGGTCCGTGAAGATTACATCGAAGAGATTTCTGCAGTACAGATCTCCAGTGTACTCGCGAGAGCCATGTGTTACTTACCGCTTCGAGCCACGACGAAACGCATGCGCGACTATATAGTCTGAGCTCTTACAACATGTAACAGGCCCTTACTCGTAGGGGACTTAAATGTGGACGTTTCAGCGGGCAAGAATGTCCCATGCCCCATGAGCTAGACCACACGATACACACCGCCGTCCGCCAACCCACCACCAGGAAGAGATTGCACATAGACTTTGTAATTGAAAACACCACCTCGACTACGACATCAGTCATCTCACCAACCATTTCAACGACCACAAAGGACTGGTCATCACTTCAATTAAACACTCTGTGTACAAACTTCAATGTGGCTTCACTAAACTACACACAGCTGACGACGGAATTCGCGTTACAGGCGTCGTAACCGTCCTTGAATTGTTTTACTTATCGTTTTTGTTTTTTTTTTTCACGCTTTCCTCATGGATCTAATTCATCTGTACACCTCACACACTACAGTTACTGATATTCGCGTAGTGCGCGCAGAAAAGATAAATCTTAGAGACCAATTTTGTATTCTCGCAATCCTACCAATTTAGACTTTTCATAACTTTTGGAATGCGGCTTTTGTGGTACGGGGTTATGGGATAGACTATCGCCCTCGGCGACGAAACTCCACATTCGACTCCACAGCGGAAGCGCTTTCTAATTCCAACTGGTCTTCTTCCATTTCCCCTCGATCTACAAGTTCATTTAGGTAATTAGTGATCATATAGTTGCATGATTTTTGTCCGCCTGGCAATATAACTTAACTGAAAAATGGCATTTATTTTGCTCTACTAGTTTTTAATAAAAATGTCGTAGCGAATAAAAACAAACACCCGGTATGTTTGCAAGAAACAAACAATAATCATCATTAGCAGAAGAATAATGAGGCCACGAAGCTCTTTATCGAAACTACCAAGGGACTTCAGAGAATATAGCTCTTGGAAGGCCTCAAAATGGAAAGGGTGGTTACTTTTCTAAGTTCACCCCTGTGTATTGGGTATACTTACTGAAAACTTGAGATCGCGTTGAAGCAACTGATTCATGATAAACTGTTGCACGAGAAAGCTGAAAAGGCTGAAATATGCCAGAAAATTATGAAGTGACAATGAGCAATAAATTGGAATATTTATTGTAAGAATTGTAAGACACTATCTATGCGAACTTGTTTAAAAGAAAGGTGCATGAAAAAGGAAGCTAAAACAACGAAAACGCCCCTCCGCTTCATTAATTTCTGATCCAAAGTTGATCCACACTAACAGGTATGAAAACACATATACTACAGATAACCAGTGTACGTACAGCAACAGTGACAACACTATAAGGAGATAATGTGTGACACGATTTGTAGCAGCAAAATCTGATACATGTTTATGCGAAATCGCGAACGTCACTTATCAGTAGGGTTCGTCGTTTTCGGGTTTTATGATTTTTCGAATTCGGGAAGGGGGGGGGGGGGGATCGGGTGCTATGTACACACGAGAATTCGGGGAGAAATCGTGCGCTAGGATCTCCATTTGATATGTCATCGTGGAATTTTCGGGTAAAGCGAAGGGCATATGAAACAAGCCACTGCAGTGACACTGTGACGAGAAACAAGATTATTTTTATTTCTGCTCGGAAGTGGCGCAGTTAATGACAGCGGTATTCAATCAGTTGACTGAGCTCCGTAAAAGCTCGTCTTTGACCCCTGCATGAGGGGATTATCAAAGGAGGACAAATAGGTTGTCACAAATAGCTCTCTTTGCTGATATTATGATCCACTTTTCCGACGATTTACCCAGAACGACAAGTTGAAGGACCGCAAGGACTTCGAGTAGATATCGGGTTTAACCCGAATTCTGGAAAACTTGTTCGGGTGGGAACCATCGTGAGAAATCGGGTTTAACCCGAAAACGAAGAACCCTTCAGTAGCACCTTCTCATTTAATTGTCTGACAAAGTAAGTCCATCTAGTGCAAGCGGCATGATGGCACATAATGAAGGCAGTTCAGAGAACTATGGATAAATATCGGGTCACTAGAACACCTCTTGGTTCGCATTTGGGCGGTGAGGATCAAGCGTCCGAAACACGACGCTTACCTTTGTTTTAACAGAGTTCATGCACGGGTTCAGCAACAAAATGCGTGACGGAGCACCTCACGTTCAGATTTTTATACGTCCGGCGGAGCTGAAGGGCACGAAGCATAATCTAATTTACCACACTGCATGTTACATCCTACACGCCAACAGACGTTTCCAAGTTCAAAACATATTCTGAATTGATGCCGATGGCGCTCGGTTGCATATGACGACGAGAGCATTATGGCTGTAGTTTCGTTTTGACAGACTGGCAAGGCTGAAGTGTCGCAGGGCAAAGCTGTCGCAAGGCACAATCAGTGAATCAGTTTTTTGCAACCTACTCAGGAAGGAGGAGTTGTGTGCATAACTTTGCACACGTTTAGGTATTTATTTATTTAATTATCTTATTTATTTATTATTATAATTATTATTCTCTTTTGTTTAGTTTATTATTTCATCAATATGTTTTATTGTATTTGAGAATAATTTAATATGTACACGTTGTGCAATTAATTTCGACAGTTATTTTCTTTTATCCTTTTTTCATATTCATATTCATTCATATTTTATTTGTCCATACAACCATAATACAAACAAAAGAAAAAGTGCTAGACCGCTGGTATAAACCCGTGAGGCGGTCTCTATAACATAATACATCGCAACGATGTGTATTGTAAGGTACCACAGGAACGAACTAGCACAGAAGTGGCTCAACTTCTGAACATAAAATTTTTACATAATTTTCTAAATACTACAGTAAGTACTACAGATACAACCCTAATTTCATGCGGCAAGCTATTCCAAACCTTTGCACCAAAGTAGATTATGCTATTCAATCCATAGTTGGTTCTAACCCTGGGCAACCGTAACTGCAACGAATCAGACCTGGTAAAATGCGGTGTCATCAATCTCGTTATATTAATAGAATCAATGTGTACCTGCCCGTGGACCACTTTATGAACAAGTAATAGAGTTCGATATTTGATTAATTGAAAAATTGGCTGCACACGTAGGTGCGTAAATGCAAATGTGACAGATTCTCTCAGAGGCAATTGCAATACAATCCTGAGGGCTCTTTTTTGCAACAAGTAGACAGGGGTCAGGTTTGTACCATAAGCTAATCCATACACCTCAACAGCATACGTGAGGTGGGAATGAACTAGCGCATAATAAACGGACAGTAATGTGTTTAGTGGCAATAAGTTCCTAATTTTAGTGAGAGCAAAAATTCCCAGTGACATCTTTTTCCTTACTGCAAGCACATGTAGATCCCACTTCAAGTGCTTGTCAAATACTAGACCAAGGAACTTGAAGAATTTACCTCACGTAAACTTACACCACAGAATACCAATTCCTCGCTTGGGGTGACAAATCTTCGTTGTGCGGAGTGAAACACAATATAGGCACAATATTTCGCTTTATATAAGCCCAGCTTATCTGCACAGCCAGGAATCTACCACTATCTGGCGTACTGACTGGAACATCCCATTTCCGGCTCGGATCCAGCATTGAACTCTTGTGGTCTTGGAATGGAAGTTGGATGGTTTCAGAATGGAAATTCAACCTGCACTGATCCAGCACGGAAACTGCCGAGGTAGTTATTATTTTATTTTTTTCTTATCTTCGCAGCCAGGAATCTAACACTATCTGGCATACTCGCTGGAACGACCCATTTCCAGCTCGAATCCGGCATTGAACTATTCTGGTTTTCGAACGGCAGTCTGGTTCGAATGGATGGTTTCAGAATGGATATTCAACCTGCACTGACCCAGCATAGAAACTGCCTCGACAGTCTTTTTTTTTTTTCTAGGCTCATTCTTATGTTTGCGGGCGAAATAGAGCTTCTCTATTGCAAGTCGTCAGTGTCCTTCAGCTTTCACTGTTTGACTAAAAAAAAAAGTGTTTTCAGTTTCGGACCTATCGGTGCCGTGTTTCAGTGGCCGCTTTGACTATACTGCGCAACTGTTTCGGAACCATTTGCTGCAACATGATTTGAAAGTTTGTCGTCTGCACGGGCACTTGGGAAAGGTGTAGGGCTCGAGACCGTTAACATATTAAAAAATGCAACGGCAGCATTGCCTTCATCATCCACCGCTTACGAGCGAATGACCGCCAAAGGGGTCGTGTACAATGCCACTAGAAATCATATTAAATGTCAGAGGACAACCACAAAATAGTTTGTCTGGACGGCGGGTCATATGCCGAGATTATTCGCATTAGCTTTCGCCGAGAGGGTCAGGAAACGGTAAGTTGACTGACACTTTTGGAATTCAACAGTGTTCGGAACACACGTAACAATATGCTATGTTTCGCTGTGAGTAAGAATACCTTCACCTGTAGTGTTGGCATGTAGACGTATGCGCATGGCACTAAATGAGCAGTTTGTGGTGACCAAGTTGCCAACCAAGATTGAATACGAGTGATGACTACCGTTGTGAAAAACTGATTTTCCTTTATTGGTAGAATTTCTTTCATTGCATGTATCATTCAAGTTTTTAATTGTATTAGTAGTGCGACAATCTTGAGATGACCATTGATCATTGATGTCTTTTCTAGCACTTTCTTTTTTCTGAGATAACATAAGCTATATCCATCAATCGTTTTTACACAATGTCATGTACCGTGTTTTTGAGATTTTCTTGTTTGGAGTATATACTTACAGCAGTCACATACAAGCGTACATTATTTGTATATAGGAAGGGAGTTGCCTCAGGACAGAAGCTTGGCGGCTTATGCCCTGAGGCAACTCCCTTCCTACATCTCTACCGGTTCGCTGGATTTCTACCCATCTATATTATTTGTATATGTTTTGCTATATATTGTTTACACAAGTGTTCACCACTTGCAAACACAATGTGCAAAACTATGCATGGGTAAAGAGCATACTTCACTTCAGGCACTCCTGCGTATTTTTATATGCATGCTCCTGGGGAAAAGAATATTCCCTTTCACTCTCGTGCAGTACAAAAAAAATAGATGGATTTAAATGTAAGCAATATAAAACTCGTCAGTTGCGTAGTATGTGCCAATTGAAGTGTGTAGGTGTTGAAAACAAGTTTTGAAGAGAAGATATTTTAGACTAGAATGATTGACTTCTGTATTCAGTGCTCACCAACTTGCTCTATCCCTCGAATGTGTCGTTCATGATCTTCATCCTTTCATCTATGCATGTAGCAGTCCTACCCGCACAACACGTTTGCTAACATTAATTCAATTGACACAGCGATCATGATGGTTCGATGCTAAACCAATTGTCAAATTCGTTCTTCTTCTGTGAAGGGGATCTTCATTGCACAACACGTCGGTTCAGATTGCTCCAATTGGAAATCATTGTTTCACATTGGCACCCAGTGAACTAATTACTTGATTTGGTTCTGGATTTCTTATGAATCTTCTTCACCACAACACCTGTTAGAGCGCTAAAACATGAAGCTATCTTTACCTCAACACTTCCCATTACTTCAATGAGAAATACCTGCGTTATTCACATTAAATGAATTGGGTGTCTTAGTTCTCATTAAACAAATTAGATCCTGGTTCCCTGGAAGACTCCTTCTCCACAACATCTGTTAGAGCGCTCAAACATAAAGTCTGATTACTTCAATTCTTCTCATTTCTTATTACTTCAATGAGAAATACCTGCTATATTCACATTAAATGAATTGACTGCATAAATTCTCATTGAAACTCATTGAAATTGATGCGGGCGCTGAATGAGATCGGGTGTGCTTTTTCCAGCAGGGATAGAATACAAAATTTACAGCAGGACGGTTTAGCATTCAGCATCTTGGAGCACTGAAGTGGGGCCAAGAAGTAAATCTAACACATCAGCAAGATAATTTACCTCCAGGCTACACCAGTGGGCAGATGCGCACAGAGTTTGCTCAGTTTCTTTTCGCTGGCAGCAGCTTCATGCAACGGTACCTGGAAATAATACACGGGATCATGTTCCTTCTCGCGTGTAATAAGGCGAAAGCACGCGTCTGCTGCGGGAGAATAGTACGTTTAATTTTGCTCCGCCAGCGGCATTTTAACTTCTAATCTGTTCCGCGAGGCGCCTCCGGTGTGCCTAGTAAGGAAGACGTAGTCGAGCGCTGCGGATAAACCTTTCGGCAATGCGAAATATGATCATAGCGCAATGTGACGTGAGTGTTAAGAAACGATAACACTTTATACATACCTCAAACACACCGCATTGGGACACATGGAACTTGCTCAGACTTCCTTATCGCCAAAATGACGTTGGCGATGACGATGTGTGTGCCATTCGCCAATGTTGGCTCTGCAAATGCCGCCGACGCGGCTACACTGCTGCCGGCCACATTGCGCGCTGCAGCCCTGCTCTGTTTCTTTTTTTGGCACGTATGTTTCTGTCCGTTTATATAATCTCTGTGTATATTAAAAATCAGTCATCCTCTTCCCAGCGTAAGTAGCCTTTGTAGTGAAGGACTGGCAGTGTAGCCAGGCAGTGTAGGCTGGGCCCAGTGTCGTTGCATTTCTGTCGCTAGTACACGCTGCACAAGTGTACTTCGTCATATTAAATATCCTGAACAGTAAACGCTCCCGTCTATTCCTCTGTGTTTTTCTTGTGTTTTTGAGTTTCGAGCACACCTAAACAATGATGTCCACTGTATGTACGACATGCCAAGGTGTGTACATACAGCAACAGATATGAAAGTTATTGAAGTATGGCATTGAGTATAGTAATAGTTGGGGCAGAAACTACGCCAACATGAAACGACGGCCCCCCTGTGCCGTGGGCCCCTGAGTCCTTCGCGTATTTTTTCCCGCGCGCGGCGTGTGTTGTCCGGGGTTGTCCGCGGGTTGTCACGGTTGTCCGCGCGCTTACCGGCGGTGGGAGGGCTGCGCATGCGCTTGTCGTAGCGTATATTTCAGCCTGGGCCGACTTCTTTCGCCATTTTTCCACCTGGGCCGACTTCCCTCACAATTTCTTTCCTCTACAACAGGTGTGCGGTGGGCGGTTTACATGCAAGTATAGACATGCAAAGGATAGCCATACACAAAAAGTATAAGAGAAAATATATTTATTAAAGTCCTTAGTGTGTGGAATTATGTTATGACTCCGTGTGAAGGAGAAAAACCAAGCAAAAAAAACTGCTGCAGAAGAAACACAATATGATACACGTAACAAAGGTTATACTTATTAGAGGTATGATGCTATAGCCTTGAAGGGGTGTCACACATCATACAAACTTTTTTTTTATTAATGGTAATCACACAAGTTTTCAAAGAATCGGAACTAAAATGGTTAGCCCATTTAATCATTTTTAATCAACACGATTACAATCAAAATTCCAAGTTTTATTATAAAAAGTCTAACATTATTATACGTGAGCACCATAGTGGAGTTTTAATTACAGGTTCTGATAGATGTACATAACTTCAAGAACAATAGCTAAGTTGTGTTGCGCGTTCGTTAACCGTCGCGCATTTTTCAACCTGGGCTGACTTCTCCAAAGACTTTTTGTTTCCTGCGCGCGATGGGTGGTGCGCAGGTGAGGGGCTGTCCGAGTGCTTACCAGCGGGCCGAAGGGCTGAGCGTGCTCTTATCGTTTTTTTTTCACCCTGGGCCGACTTCTTTGGAGAATTTTCCGCCTGGGCCGACTTCATCCATAAGTTTTTTTTCGATACAACAGCCTTGTAGTAGGAGGTTTACATGCAACTAGGGACACGCGCACCGGCAACACTACCAAGCGATGATGCCATCACACCTGGGCGGACTTCATTCACGATTTTTCCACCTGGGCCGACTTCATTCGTAGTGTTTCCACTACAACAGCCGCGCGGTGGACGGTTTAGGTGCAAGTATAGTAGAGCCAAATAGTGGCAAGAATTATGTTGTAACTCTGCCTGAAGGAGAAAAACCCAGATAAAAACATGAAACGGAAGAAAACACAATACACATAATAAAGAATATGGGAAGTTGGTGGACTCGGGTCGAGGCCTCAGCCGGCTCATCCCCATGGGTAGGTGGGGCTGGGGTTCCGGTTATGAGAGGGCCAGGATTTTGGCGCAGTTGCGGCACACTTGGTGTGTTTTGTATGGAGCGGGATGGATTTGTGTCCCGGCCCCTCCCCTTCCCTCATTGTGGTGGTGTTCTTCTGTGTCGGTTACTTGGACCTGGCTCTGGGTTCCTGTTTAGAGGTCGGCCCGGGACACCATGGTCGCACTGATGTCCTGCTGCTGCTGTGGTGGAGTTTTGTGTAGGGAGTACCGTTCGCTTTTGGCGGCTTGGGAACAGGTGATTTGGCAACGATATTCGTGTGTTGCAGAGACTCAGTTTCTTGTTTTGTCAAGTACGACTGGGTTTTTTGTTTGTTGGCTGTCGGGGTGGCCTGCGGCCCTGAGTCCGGGTCAGGGGGCCTGGTTGCGACTGCCTATGGGGGCTGTGCACGGGGTGTGCTGCCGCGTGCCGTTCCTGTGGGGAGTCACGTGGTTGGACACAGCTTCGAGTAGGGTTGCTTTTTACTCGCTTTGGTCTGCCTCATATTTGTGGTTGGAGGTATGCACTGCCTTGGTATAAGTTGTCTTTTCGTTTGGTCTGGGTTTTTGCCGACGTTTTTTCGTTTCGACTCGTTTGCATACTGGTTAGGGGTTTGAGCCAGAGCATTGGCGGAAGCTTGTGAGGTGCCTGCTTGGGTGCCGGATGGGGAATTTTCATTTTTCCTCCTCATGAGCCTTCTTGCCGTTGCAGTTGTGGTCGTATGGTGCGGCTTTGTTCGGGTGATTTGGGTTTCAGTGGAGTTTGTCGTCACCGGTTTGGCCTGGTGCCTTCACGGTCTCTTTTTTTTTTGTTGTTGTTGTTGTGTTAAGTTTTTCTATGGGGGAGTAGGGCTTGGGGTAGTACCCGTCTGCGCTGATCCTAAAGTTTTAGCAGAGGGTTATTGGCCTCGCCCTGGATCAGTCCCAGAATCCGCTTCGGTGGCGTATAAGCGAGCCCTTCGTCGGGGGCAACACCCAAGCCCTTGACAGAGGAGTATTGGCGACTCCCTTGCACGGTGGTGTCCCATAGCTACTAGTCACCCAGCGAAGTTATGTTCTTTCTTTATTTTTTTCTTCTATTATCATTCTTTTGTGGAGCTGATACAGGTGTACGGAGGATGTCGTGCGGCTGTCGTTTGGTCTCGGGATGTGGTCCTGGTCCACGGAGATGGAAAGGCTTAGGGATCCCTAGAGGAGTCCGTTTGGGAAGAGCATTGGAATGGTAACAGCTTTGACGCGTGCTCAGTTTTTGTATTTTATGTTTTTGGTGTTCGTATTTATCTGTGTACTAAACGCTGTTGTTTTGTTGGGCCCGCTCTCTCGGTTGTGGTTTCGCTAGCCATATATACCTCTGTCTCTATTTCTGTCTTCTTCTCTGTTCTTCTGACTCCGGTGAGGGTTGTCTGCCACACTTTATCTTTTCTTTCGTTTTCTTTTCCCTTTTTTGTCTGTCATCTTTCCTTGTTTTTTTTCTCTTTTCTCCTCTTTGGCTGCTCCCCCTGCGATACCTTCTGTGGTGCGGAGGGGGCAGTCCTTTCTCTTCGCTTTTCCGATCGTTAATGTCAAGGGAGCAGTTCGGATTTGTTTATGGACGATTACGAACGTTAGCTCGACACCACATTATTACACTACTTAGCGACGTCAGGCAGCACGACAAATGTGGAGTGTTAATATCACTAGACTCGTCGAGTGCATTCAGTAAGGTCAAGGGAAACGTTTTTTTTTTTTCAAATTTAAAAGCCAACGAGTGTCCTGACAATCTTAATAAGGTTGTCTACTCTCTCCTAGGGAATCGATCGTGCACCCTCAGCATGAACAACGGGAATATAGTTGTCGATAAAGTAGCTCCTTGATTTGGAATGTTTTCGTAAACAGCATATTTAGTCTGCCCCTGCCTGAGGGGGTGGACCTGTTCTTTACGCTGACGATGTTAATCTGATGGTTTAGGACAGAACTAGGAGGAGACCCGGGGACAAGAGGCCATGAATATGGTGTGGAAGTGCAGTAAGAATTTACGGGTGCTCTTTAACCCCGCGAAACCGAGGGCCTCTTAGCGTCAAAAGAAGGAAAATGCGTATATAGCCGGCCACGAGTTAAAATAATGGGTACTAGTATAAAATTTAGTAGCCAGATTAAAATTCTAGGCGTAATAATAGATACTATACTGGGCTTCACTAACCGCTACGTAAAGGAAAAAACTACCCCCCCTCCCCACCCACCTCGGGGGAAATCGACCCTCGGGATACGGTCGTCATTAATTTCAGCAAACTGGATAAAGTCACATACGTGGGCTATAATTTTTTTTTTTCAAATGGGTCAAATGATGACTTTGCAGTGGGAGGTGGGTTCTGTCTTATGTGGGGTTTGAAAGTATTGGGAACAGGGAAAGCGAGTCTTCCTCCATACGCCTCAATCTTCGAAGCTGAATTAAGTGTGCTGGAAGTGGAAGTGGAATGTATCAGGGACAAAAACCCCTCAAGCAACATTGTCGTGTCCCTATGGGGGGATGTCAGATTTCCTTTTATTTTTTTAAGGTCATTCTGGAATAACCGGGAATGAGCTGGCGGACAAACTGAAAAACCAGGCCAGGGTACACCCCATTATGAAAACAGTTACTTTATCAACACAAAAACTTTATTTCAGGATGATGGGTGGGGAGTTTCATCGCCGGGGCGATACTGTACGCCATTGCTGGAGGTGAAGCAGGGAATGAAGGAATGGGTCCGTTACAATGAGGATCGAAGTCCTGTGGCATCCACAAAGGCGAAGAGACCCTTGAGGACAGAGCGTTGATGAGGTGAATGAGAGGGGACGGGAGTCTAGCTCGTTGAGGTACACCGGCAAGCCCAATATGGCGAACTTTATCAAAGAATGCACTGAAACGCATCATATTTCAGGAAGAATGGAGGAAATGGCAAAGTGAGTGGGAGGTGTACGTCCAGTATACAAAGAGATGGGTCCAACATGTTAAGCACAGCCACATTATCCATCCTAATTACTACATCAGGCAAATATTAGCAGTACATAGGGGGTTCCCCGGATACGTGTGCAGGTTTAGGTTCCGGGTGGGGGATGCATGTGTCTGCGGTGAGGCGAAAGGCGGGGCCTGGCACTACCTCCAGACCACCTCTACCTCTAGGACTACCTCTAAAGGTGTACTCTGACCCGCGGGGCCCCAAGGAGGGCTGCGGAAAACGGTGACGGAGTCCAACCTCTGAGCCCTGTTCGACAGAGATAAGGCTGGCCCCTACTTAAGGCAGCTAGTGGCTATAGCTAACAGCCCAACAGGCAGTATTTCTGTTTTTTAACTTTTTTGTGGGGAATTCTGCGGGGTCCCATATAGCACTGGGGTTGGTGCACTAGCTCCTGCGTATCTCTGGCTGAGGCCTCAGTCAGCTCTCCGGTCCTGGGGGGGGGGGGGGGGGGCGTGAAGGGTTCTGACTGTGAGAGGGCCCGGACATGGAGGTGCGGGGAGAAGGTGATGATGATGATGAGTCGGGTTTTTCTGGCGCACTGACAACTAAGGCCATAGTGTGCCAAATCTGTGGTGAAATTGTGACTAGTTAAAATTGTGAATGAACAGCGATAGGAATGTGATCAGTTAAAATTATAGACCCCGTGAAATAGAAAGCATATTTACAAATTCATAAAACAGCTGTATAAAATTATAAAAGATTACCGTGCCGGTGTTTTTTAAGAAATTAAGAACACTGCTGAAAGGGATGATAGCCTCATCGTCCCGCAACAGTGTTGGGTGAAGAGGTAAAAACTGCATTTGAAACTCTCTGAAATGATGCTGGCGATGAGGTTCATGGTACGAACATGTGATGAGTATGTGCAGGACGGAGAAAAGCTCACCACAGTGCGTACACCTGAGGTGGCTCCTCTCCATAAAACACAAACCCATGGGTCAAGAAAGTGTGACCAATGCGCAACCTTGTTCGTATAGCGCACGATAACCGATTTTCTGGAAAAGTTTCATGGCTTCAAACAGAGTAATATCTTTTGCAGTATCAACTCTGGCAGCCTGGTCTACCAAGTCATTGCCCAGTATGCCTGTATGGCTCGGTACCCAGCAGAGCATTAGAGAGTAGCCCTTCTTCTGTGCTGTACTGATTAGGAATTGTGCACGTTGCACAAGAAAATTATTTTGCATGTGCCTGCTGCAAATGGTGCTGATGGAACTCAAAGAATCTGTATATATTACTGATGACTTTATGCAACCATGAAGAATGTACTGGGCAATAATGTACCAGATAATGGCATAAAGTTCTGCAGTAAAGATAGATGCTACGTTGTTTGTACGATGTAACTTGGTACATGTGCCAGAAATCATGGCACAAGTCACTCCTGCACTAGACCTTGACCCATCTGTGTTAATTTCGATATTATTCCCAAAGTTTTCTCTAAGTGTTCGAATTCTTCTTGTAGCACTTGTGTAGACATTTTCCATTTACTGTATTTTGTCAATGTGGTGTCAGACTGCGGAAGTGGTACCCAGGGTGAGACACTCTTACCACACTCTACAACTTGAGAATTAATAGAAGAAAATTCGTGATGCTCAATATCCCACTTAATTCGCTTTGACAAAGGAGGGACAACCGAAGGCCGGTTAATAAAGATCTGTTTGAACTGTGTTTTTGTAACACAAGTTAAAGCTGATTGTTCTGGATAACTTCTTATTCCTAGGGCGTATGATGCCCCAAGGTAAAATCGAAAATCTTTGAACGAATGCAAGAGGTATACACACGTCTCAGTGTTTTCTGGTCAGCTTCCCATGACTTGTGTGAGAGAATTTTCACTAAATTTTCACCTTCAAGCTTTGGATATGGGACTTGAACGTGAGTTCAAAGTCGAATATGACGCCAAGAAATTTGCTGTGCAGTTTAACAAGGATATCTTGCCCATTAAGTTTGAGCGTGGGTGGTGGAAATGCTTATCTCATTCTCACGAAGTGGACACACACTGTTTTCTCTGTGGAGAATTTAAACCCGTTTAGTGAAGTCCAGTTGGCCATCTTATTTATACACAGCTGCATCTGTCGTTCACATCTTGAGAAGCTTGCCGAAGAATAGGATATTTGGATGTGATCTACATACAAAGAGTATGATATGGAAGGTGGAATGACACTTGCTCTAGAGAGTTAATTTAGTGTGACGCTATTTAATGTGATGCTAAGAATGCATCCCTGCGGGACACCATTCTCCTCGGCAAATGTACGGGATGAAGTAGCTACGAGTTGAAATCTAAATGTTCTTTGCTGAAGCAAATGAGCGATGCATTTCAAAAGACGACCCCTTCTACCCAAGGAATAGAGGTCCTGCAAGATACCGTACCGCCATGGTGTATCACACGCTTTTTCCATGTCAAAGAAAACTGACAACCAGTGCTGCCGCCTGACAAAAGCCGCAGGAATCGTTGTCTCTAGACGAATGAGGTGATCCACTGTGGAACACCCCATTCGAAAACCGCATTGGAATTGCGATATACAGTTATTGGTTTCTAGGAGACGGATCAGTCGGCTGTCACAATTCGCTCAAAGGTTTTACTTATCCAGCTTGTGAGAGCGATAGGACGGTAACTGGCTGGACTTGAAGCTTCCTTCCCTGGTTTCAGTGGCAATTTTCCACGCGGATGGAAGTATGCCCCGTATCCAAACATGGTTCAAAACGTCAAGAAAACATTTTTTTGATGACTCAGGCAGGTGGTCAGGCATGGAATATGTAACTCGATCTGGGCCTGGAGCAGTTGCTTTGGCAGATAATAAAGAGCTTGAAAGTTCTACCATGGTGAATGGTTGGTGATACGCAAAACCATCGCCATCGTGTAACGGATTTTTTGTTTTGTTTTTCAACTCTGTGTTTATTTTTAAGACATTCCATTGTATAGTGTGAGGAACTTGAAATGCTTTCAAAGTGTTCACCAAGGACATTAGCCTGCTCTTCTAAGCTTTGGCTTACCTGGCCGTTGACTTCTAAAAGAGGGACCGAACAGCTGAGATGCTCCCCTCGGATTTTGCGGTGTCTCTCCCACACCACTTTGGATGGGGCACTAGGAGACACAGAAGACACCAAGATGTGCCGAGAGGACCGCTTAGCTTGCTTTCGCGTCCATCTGGCCGCTCGCCTTTGAAGTGTACGAGTTTCCTGGCATTCACTATTCCAACAGGGCTTCGTTCGCTTTGCGAGACGACCAGATGTCTGGGGAATGGATGCAGTTGCTGCGTCCAGAATGATCTTGGTAATGAGGTTGTTAGCTTCCTCTACTGTCACCACGTCAAAGGGGATTAGTAGGAGGTCACATTTTTCTTTAAATTTATTCCATTCGGCATCTTACAATTTCCGCCACGGTGCTCGTGTTGTTCGAGTGTTCACAGACTGCAGTTTTTTTTTTTAAATGACAGGGACGGATGGTCACTTCCATTAAGGTTCTCATCCACACTCCATTCCAAGTCCTGAAAGAGAGATGGACTGCAAAAGAAAAGGTGTAATGCAGAGAAAGATTGAGTGGTTGTATGCACATACTTTTGTAAGCAAGTACTCAGGAGACAACTAGATGATGACAACAAAAATTTTTCGGGCATTTTTCCGCGTCTGTCGATTCTACTACTGCCCCGGAGGGGCTTATGGGCATTAAAATCACCTAAAAGGATAAGAGGGGATGGAAGCTGCTTCTATGTCCTTTTGTGTAATGGATTGCGATGGTGGGAGATATACTGAGCAGATGCTAGAAATTCTGTCGAGACCATAGGTGGGCATTTTCCTGTGGCCTCACTCATCCTCACCTCACGAAGCACAGCCTTTGTTGGCCTCACTCACCCCCACCAAATTTTCCTCACCAGTAACTAAACCTCAGTCACCCTCACCCTCACATTCCATTTTAAATTTTGCCCTCACAAACCTCACCTCAGGGCATCGGGATCCCGAGAGGCCTCACCATCCTCATTCTCACATGCCTTCACTCCATAAGGCTATTCACAACCCTTATGGCCTCATGTATCTTCACCTCATGAGTTCCTCATCCTCACGTGTCCTCACCTCATGAGGGCCCTCATGTCCTCACGGCGCCTCACGTATTTTCGCCTAATGAGGACCCACATGGCCTCACGAGTCCTCATCCTCACGTGCCCTCACCTCATGAGGGCCCTCATGGCCTCACGTACCTTCTTCCCATGAGGACCCTCATGGCCTCAATCCCCTCATCCTCACTAGCCCTCGCCTCGTGAATACCGTTATGGCCTGACGTGTTTACAAGTCACTATAGTAGGCACATGAGCCTGAAAAGAACTTTCCGTCATGTTCACATAACACGTCGGCGTTGAACTACTGTGTCAGTAGTTGGTTGATACCAATGATACTGCGCAGCATTAAACTGTTTATAGGGTTTCGTGCGGTGCTTGGATAAATTCGGTAACAGTTGTTACTGTCACAGTGAGGTTTAACGTTAGTGTTTGGCATCAGCAAAGAGGAGCCCGAACCCATCACCTCATCTGTAAGTTCCCACACGAAAGGCCTCATGGCCTCATCCGTGAGATCTCTCACGAAAGACCTCATGACGTGAGGCCCCTCACGAAAGGCCTCATGGCCTCATCCGTGAGGAGCCTCACGGCCCTCACGTTGTACCCTGACGTATTGATGGCTTTGCGACGACTGGCCTCATGAGGGCCCTCACGGTGGGCCTCATGACGGACAATGCCTCACGACTGTCCTCGTGAGGAACATTCAGCGTGGTCTGGCCTCACTCACCCTCACCCCCTTACGATGAGGTGAGGGTGAGGCGTCTTCATGAGGGCCCCTTATGAGTGAAGACGCCCAGCTATGGTCGAGACACACCTGCACAGCTACAGCCTCCAAGTGCGTAACTAAATTAACTTCTTTGGCTAGAAGGGTCGGCCGTATAATGATCGCTACTCCGCAAGATGCACGGGTTGCGTCTTCTCGATCTTTCCGGAAAATATTTATCTACGGAACGTATTTTGTATATGTGTGTTGAGATAAGTTTTTTGAACACAAAAGCATATTGCGTTGTGCTTCTCAAAAAGATCATGGACATCGTCTAAATTACAGAGTAGACAACAACAATTCCACTGCAGGATTGTGTCGCCGTTCATGATAGCGGAAACGAGAAAAAGAAAGGGTGTATAACGCTTTCATCTGCCGACCAGAAAGAAGGATTGCCATGACCGATGGCTGCTAGGTCTTACTCCTCTGGGGAGGAGTAATCCTCGGCTTCCGGGCTTTTCTTCTGGCCTCCGCCAAATCCTTCGCCGATATCTAGGGGAAAGAACTACTCTTCGAGAGGTTTCCTCTTGCTGGTGTCTCGTGAAATGGTGAGCTCGTGCTCCATAAGGAAAGCTCCGAGCTCGAATCATCATTGCGATCCATGGAGGGTGATGACAAGGGTTGGACTGCTGTCGCAATCACTCCCGCATTTTCGTCATAGGCTTGGTTTTCACCCTGTTTTCACTTGTTGTTGGTTGCGTTCTAGGTGGAGTGTCTGTCTGTGTGTGTGTACTGTTACCATCTTTGGTTTGTGTTGAAGTACAGTGGAGAAAGATTTCTGAGTAAAGAATGGGATCACCTTTTTCCTTGCTTCAAGGTTGCTGATATTTTCTGTAACCTTGATGCGCAAAATCTCCGTTTCCAATTTCCACTTAGCGCAAGACCTGGAGTAAGAGGGGTGATCACTCGAGCAGTTTACACAGCGATCAGGCCCTCTACACTCTTTAGTATCATGGCCCCGCTGGCCACAACGAGCGCAGCATGGCGACCCACGGCAGGCATCAGCAGCATGTCCGAAGCGGTTGCACTTGAAACAACGAAGATGGTTTGGGATGTATGGACGAACCTCTACAGACAGATATCCAATTTTCAATTTATCGGGCAGCGAAGCACGATCGAAGGTAAGAACTAGGTTTCTGGCGGTGATATATTCATTGTTTTCCCGTATCTTGAGTTTCCTGACATCAGTTACTGCCGGTTCCTTTATATTTGCAAGAATCTCTTCTACTGGGACGTCAATTAATTTGGCGATGGCTACCACACTACGCCATGTGTTCAAGCTCTTATGTAAGGATGCGAAAATCGGGACCCCAAGCATCTCTCTGGTGGTCAGGATCTGTTGGCAGTCTTTTTCCAATGTGCACTCGATAAGGAGGTCACCTGATCGTAACTTCGTAATTTCGGTGATGTGGTTGGAGAGGGAGGACACCGGCTTCTCAATAAAGAAGGGCGACATTTTCCCAAGTGGTACACGTTTCTCTTCTTCTGAAGAAGTAGAAGACAACACTATGTATTTGGACGAGAAAAAAATGTTGTTTCGGTTTGGAGACTTCGGTCCGGGGGCGTTTGCCACCCCCGATCGGAGAGGAAGAGAAATGTTTAACCATGCAAGTTTGATTGCTATGCATTACACAAGGTCACCCACACTTCATGCCTATACATGTGGGAAGGTGCCGGAGTTTTCAGAAGAACCCGTCGGCCAGGGCCTGGCCAAGACCCTGACCGCCCGTTCAAGGCTTCGGCCCTTCACCTCACACCCCCTAGGCACGGTACGGATAACACCTTAGGACTGAAGACTGCGCTCCTTTGTGGCTCCACTCACCAAACTCCAGCCGAGCCGGTGGCCCCTGCGTGGGCGTGGGAGGGGAGGATTGTGTGAGAGGTCTCAGCAACGCTGCAAAAACACGAGGTCGCTACACTAGGGTGGGGTCACCCGCAGTGAATAAGAACGGACATATAGGGAAAACATTAAGACAGCTTACGAAGACATCCCGAGGGTGCCGCCGGCTTCCCCCTACGGTTGGCGGCCCCCGCACTCCGACCAGGATTGGTGTATCTACCTAAGGATGAGCACCGCAACACATTAAACGGTGCATAGAGATCAGCTGGGCTCGCGGGGCTGGGGTTCCTCAGGGTACGTGCGGAATGAAGCGGTTTTGTTTCTTTCTTTTTTTTTTCAGGAAGAAGGGACTTGCCGTTTTCCCGTTTCCCTGGTAGTGGGTCTTGGGGCTGGGGGACCCCTTGGGGTGCTTGGTTTGGCACTCTGGCGGATAACCTTGAGGTAGGTCCTGGTGTGCAGGAGCCTGTCCCGCGAACGTGAGGTCCCGGGGGTCCGAAGGCCGGCACCGGGATCCGAGCCAAGGTATCTCATTGCGTGAGCGGCGAGGTGGGGGCATGCGTCCGCCTTTGGGGGGCCGGACCTGTGGGGGAGGAACTCATGTACCGCCCCTGGCGGGAGGGCATTCTATCAAGACAGGCGTACTGTAAGTGTGGTGTGCTCTGGTGGGTTCGTTTCTTTTTCTTTCTTTTTTTAAGGAAAGGAGAAAATGAAAAGGTGTCGTGGCGAGGTGAGCAGTGCAGGGGTGAGGCGAGGGGGGAAAACCTCCGGGAGAACTCGTTGGATAAGTATAAGGGGGTTGAAAGAGAGTGAGGGCGATACGTTAGGGGGTGGGGGTATCTGGAGTATGAGAGTTGGAGTTCGGCGGACTGCTGGGGGGGGGGGGGGTAACTCGGAATTACCATTTCGAGGATGGAATTCTAAGGGGAGGACACTTCATTACATCCCGGTGGTGCACGATTCCCTAACTCTATATTCGCACTCACTTATCTGGTGGTATTGGTACAGCTTGGGACAAAAGTTTACGGAACACGACACCTGCGTATTTCTTCATCGGAGCGCTTCCCTGCTAGCTATTACGAAGCGATCGAATAGAAAACGGGTGGCGGGCTATTCGATCCATCTCTCAGTATGTATGTCCACTCGTTTTTGCTGCTAGGTTGTCGCTCCATTGGAGAAATGTGACACCCCGGTGTTCCGTAAACTTTTGTCCCAAGCTGTACTACCTAGGCCAACTGTGCAGGCTTTCGATATCAGTGGGGATAGTTCAGTGTGGGGGGTATGTATGCTTGGTTGGGAGGGGGTTTCTCTCGCGGCCCGCCCCGCCTAGGGCTAGTTATTGGCCAGTCTCCTCAGATGTTGGGCACATTTCATCGTTTGGGGTATTTTGTTGAGCAAAGGAGTTGGGTGGGGGAGGGGTGGCTCCCCTGAGTGGTGTGCCGGGTGGTTAGGCGTAAACTTCAGCGCGGCCTTGGGGTCCCCCTTTGCGGAATCCCCAGGTCTCGGTCCTGCATCTGAGGGAAGGTTACTCTTAAAGTGGTATGGGGGTGGGGATTTGGGGGAGGGGATTGATAGAAGGGTATTACATTAACAAACACAGGGTGAGTCTGCCGATCATCTAGGAGGGAGCCTCGGGGGTTATTGGGGGTTCAGGGGTGTTTATCTAGGGATCCTTGTGTAAGTCACCGCCAAAACGAACAACAACGGTGCTCGCGGTATAGAAGCGTGAGGAAGGCACTGCCTAACGTATTTCAGTTCGGGATGCCCAGGGTCCGTGTGGGATCGGCGGAATAGAAGAGCCCTCGAGGAATCGTAGGATGCCCTGCCTGGGTCCAGCCTGAAGGGTTGTGGAGAAGCCGCAGGGAGGCCACGGATGCAGCAGCAGGGCTTGCGTGCTCCTGCCGGCGGCCCTGGCAGGAGGGCAGGGGCCTGGCAGAGTCCAGGCCATGTACGGGAAGAGGCCCGTGCTAGAAGTGCTGGTCGCGGGCGAGGAGGTCGCGTGCTGTGTGGCCGGGACCGGGAGGCGCAGAGGGCTTGGAGTACGCTTGCGACACACCTGGACGCGTGTGCTTGGTGTTATGTTCTGCAATGTTGCTCGTTTAAGTGTCGGACAACTGTTTGTTTAATTGTTATTTTTTTCTAGACCCCTGGTCGAGCTAAGCCCTTGCCTTGGCTGTGGTTTCGCGAATTATATCACTCTATCTTTCCTTGCTTCGTTTTCCATCTTCTTTCTAATCACAGTCATACAGGTTTCCACTTTTCTGAGCTTTTCTTTACCTATCAAGGCCCAGGTCTGCTATACCCTGTGTGGTGCGAACTTGGGTCTCCCTTTTCGTACACTTCCGAGTTTAATGTCCACTTAATGTCCACTGTTCCACTTTCTTCTGAGTTTAATGTCATGGGGGAAACCTCCGGCGAAGAAAACTCTTGTAGGGGTATAGGTTGTTGTACCTTATATGCACAAATTGCCCCACAACAACAACAACAACAACAACAAAAAAAAACTCGCAAACTGGCATTCTATTCCCGCGGCCCCCTCTACACCAGAAAAACTAGGAAAAATGCGCAATATAACCTGTGATAGAAAGAACAAAGGCCCCTGTAACTTAATACATCTCAAGAAGTTTGTCCCCTGTAAGGCAAATGAGGTCTATGAAAACCCGTTGTCCTGCTGTGAACAGTACATTGGCTAGACGGGTCGTTTCTTAAACATTTCATTAAGCCAGGATCTCCCGGATCCAGGACCTAAGACAGCACTGAAAGGATCCCCGTCTGGCCACTTATCTGTGCATTGCAGCATTTGTGTAGCTTGGGAAACCAAGATGAAATGTCGTTCTGTTGATCAGCATGCCAGGGAAATGATGGAGACCGGGTATACTGGGTAGTATATTTAGAAATAAGAAAAATGAGTTGACTGAAAATGAGAAAAATGAGATCCACTATTGATTGATTGATTGGCAAACGAAAAAAAAATAGATGCTACTCCGAAGCTACTCGGCACTAGCTACTTCAGGACGTGTTATTTAGGGCTCGATATATGTAAAACAAATGAAGTGACCTGTGCTTCCATGGTGCTCTGGCACTGAATGCATGTTGTTTGCTTATGCTTCAATTAATTGTGTGAAGTCCCTGTTGCGAAAAAAAAATGTTTATTGTACTTGAATAATTGGCTTGTCTTTGTTTCAGTGTTCACTCGATTGACATCAATAAAAAAATACAGCCAAATTACACATAAAAACATTAAGCACAATAATATGTGTGTTGCGAAGGCATCAACTAGTTATAATGTATACAAAGTGGGAATAGTGTTCTACCCTTGCACGTCGAAATTTATATTGCAAAGATATCATGATTACAAAAAAAAGTCATCCGTTATCTCATTAAATACTATTTGAAATGTTGATATCACATTTTGATAAAATGTTTGAGTATCATTCCGCTGTGATTCAAAACTTCTACTCTTTCTTTGATGTTAGCATAATATTTCAATTGCTTAGTAATGTTACTTGTTTCTATGATTCTACTCCTCCGTGCTTCTTCTGTTTATCTATGCGTTCTGTTGCGCTCTTCAGTTGATAGATTTGATTAATGCGAGCAGAGAATAATTATTTCCATATACCTATTATTGATAATTCGTCAATCAGGACAATAAGAATATTTTCTCCATGTAACAGTACGCGTAGCAATGTTATTTGTGCTTTGATGTTGTTCTTCATTCACGTTACTCAATATGGAAATCAGCCTTGGGCAAAGCGTTCGTTTGGATTTAGAGAGAAAGAGAGTGCCCCGCTCATCTCAAGGAAAGATGGAAAAGGTACATGCTAAACAGTGGGAAATGAGATGTGCTTAGAGCTCGTCTCCGCCCGTTTCCCATTCTATCGTATATATCTTCAATGTCTTACTTTGGATTTGTGGACTTCCAATGAATTCATAAACAGAAAGCGCTCTAGCTTCTGCTAGTTTAGAACGAAAAATGCCCTGATATTCACAATGTTCGCCCTAGCTTAGGCCGCGAGGATGATATATCTCATCCTAAAATTCGTATTCCGCTGTTAATAGCATTGACTATCACTTGTTTTAATTAATGTTATGGTGTGCTTTGCCCCGCTGTTCCCATGGCAATGTAAATATGTCGGTGCTCCTGTTGTTAGTTTTTCAATAATATGATTATTTCCTTACATCTATTTGCTGCATGGATGATCTTTGATTTGTGACATTATATTGTGTTATGAAGAAAGCGCTCGCTGCGGGTCCTGCTCCTTTTCAGGAAAGGAATGTGCGAAACCCTGAAAACCCTGCTTCACTGTCCTTCGCTCACTCCTCTGATATCATTGACTAGTCGTAGTTATTTCTATGATTCGATCTTTCTTGTGGCTCTTTGATATTGCTCACAAGTAGCGCCCGCTACTGCTCGTTGTCATAGATCGCTTGGTGTGCTTTGTCCGCATGAAATAGAATAATGTATAATGTAATGTTCTTTTCATGTGAACACTGTGGAAGTTGTCAGTTCTGTGATGGTGGTTACATAGAAGAAGCTCAGGCAAGTTATAATGGAACTTAGTCATAGTAAGTAAGTAGTAGTAGTAAGTTAGGAAGAAGGTAATCTTGATTGTCATCGTTTGATCAAAATATTTTCAGTTGAAGGGAAGGTCACATCCATCCCAGTCGATTTCGAAGCTACTGCGTCATTTAATTCCTCGCGGACCAATGACCACGGTATCGAAAGTCCCACTTAAAATACTGATGTAATTTCACGACTGAATATTGATTGAATATTTATTCGACGGAATGCATGACAAGAGCAGACGCCGGATGTTAAGAGTATGCCGGAATTCCACTTTGGAAAAACGAGATAACGTCATTCTGTAACCGGCCAATGATGGCACCCCATTGACAAAAGGAATGCCGCGGCCGTGTGGGAGGTGTGGAGTCGCGCTCCACGGCCGGGGCCCAGAGAGGGCGCACACGTTGTCGGGATTAAGTTACACGCCCAGAGAGGGCGCGCATGTTGGAGGAGAACCTTGATAAGGCAATGCCAGGCTCCAACAGCTCCCCATAGAGCCCATAGTTTGAGATAATTCACACAACACTGGGCACACGACCAATGAAATTGCGACGTGGGGGATATTATGCACAACCAGTCGGCCAATCAGGAGCCCCCATGTCTGGCTAGCTTTTCGGTCGGTCCTGGCTACCATCGACTTCTACTGGATTTCAGGCCTGCCGCCGTTACTCGGTATTCGAAATAACTAAAGCGATTTTGGGGTAACATAAAGATTTATTTGATACAAAGCACTAATTCGAAGATCTAATACATGGGTGCACTGTGCGTACAAAGCCCACTGCGTTGCTGACACACTGGGACAAAGTTCGAACATGAAGCAGAACGAACACACCGTTCAACTCCTAATACCGAGAGCCAGTCTCATGAGTGCGTACCATTTCATGATGAGCATCTTCTTTCGCTGCCTGTGGTGCATCCATTATAGCGAAGCGAAAAGCGCTTGTGTGGCACGTAATCCTGTGTTTGTTGACAGTCCTCGAAATCAAACGGCGCCCGAACTTTTCCTTCACGCTCCAACTCATGAAGCATTCCGGTACCGCAGTTGAGAAATTGTTCGTGGGATAATAGTTGTGTCCAGGAACAGCACAGCACGCGTAGACTCACAATAACGCACGAATAAATCCGCGAAAATATTTCTGCAAACTGTTCTGTCGATTGACACCACCGAACACAGCAGAACGACATGCCGGCCATGCTATTTCGAAACTATGCTGAAACCTGAAACGGCCGAGACGCTGTACCGCTGTACGCACATGCGCGCGTACAAAATGCGATTTCAAAACGTTCTCGACCAATCGGAGCGCGCGCTCAATCTAGGCCAATGGGCTTGCAACATGGTGTATGGGCGCAGTGGTACATACTCTACAGCCGCGTCCGCGGGTACCTGAGGAGGACTGGCAATGCTCAGCGGCCGGAAGACAGACGGAGTGTGAGCGAACGACCGAGAAGGAAGATAGCACCACTATGGCGTAAGTGAACGTCCTGTGGGACAATAAACGAGGTATTGATTAATTTGTGTCTGTGTCTCTCGGTGCGGTGGTTTCGGTAGGAGACCGGTTGGGTTCTACCCCAAGTGGGATCGAGGGGGCGGAATCCCACAGAGGCTCATAGAGTTATGGGGCGTCTGGACGGCGTCTTTCCTTCTCTGCGCGCCGCTCTCTCACTTCTCTGCTTACGGAGTGACGTCACCCCGCTGGAGCTTCGGCACAGGCAGCGCTGATCTTTAAAATTGGTTTAGATAATATCTAAGCAGTTTCCAGACAAAAAAAATGCCACGTACACTGTTGGCAGAACCCGAATACAGTGGTACCAGGTCCATAGATCCGTTTCCAAATGCGACTGTCCCATTCGAAGTTGTGTCCCTAGATATAAAGTAATTATTGATAGCTTTGATTTTATTCCTCATAGGCTCGATTTCGCCAACGCTGATTAACTCTCAAGCGAGGTCAAGCTTTCCTAAAACTTGAAGTTAACACACAATTCTTTTTTGCAAACCTTAGCTGGTGACGTACTGAATATTTCGGTGACAATAACTCCGTTTAGTGAAATACAATTACACATAGTTATGCGTAAAATTTAAGTTAAGGGATCGTCTATCTCGGTCCAAATGTTAGTGATCATTTGTGAAACCGGGCCATAGCCTTTTCATATGGGATGCTCCGTATCATCGAATCGCAAACCGTAAACTTTGCAGCGTGTGTAAGATATGACTGTTGATTCTTACACCTATCACTGTTGATTGTCAATAATAAAATAGTGCATTATGCTTTATATACGCTTTATATATCGATCCTTAATAAACATATACTTTGAGTTGTACTGTATTTTATGTTGTCCCTTTGAGATCGTAAAGGTTTTTCTCCTTCACCTGATACATTTGGAACAATTCCAAGCCCCATTAGCGTTAAAGGGACTATACAATTTCTCGAACCCCCATACTTTTTTTCGCTGGGAACTGTTCTTCCCGCCGAGAAACTAATATGCCACAACTTTTTCCGGACGAAATCGCTCCACTCTGCGAGGAGCGCGCGCTCGAAATGTCTCTTCCGTGTTCCTCCTCTCCCGTGCACATTCTCCTGTCGACGGTGTAACTGTACGGACCGCACTTCTGTTCCCCGTTACGTCACCGGTGTTGCGCAATGTCAAGTAATGCTGTGAGCGCGCTGTGGCTGGCGCCGTCCAGTCGCGCATAGAAGGTCACAAGGTCTCTGGTAGCGTCTGAGGGTTGAAGTTGGAGCATTACGTTTTCTTGCTTGGAGGCGTTCGGGTAGCACGCTAAAATGAACAGCTTTTTGCGTGTGAATCGTTCGCTACAGTTGAGCTGGCAAGTATGACATGTGAGCTGTACTTTTTCATCGAATGTATTCGTCCTATGCTCTGCGACCGTTCACAACAAGGAACTCAAGTACCACCGTGTCTTTGAGAGTTTTGCTGACGAGTTACGTGGGCCTCTAGCGATTCACCGCAACGTGTATTGGTTGTATCGCCATCACCAATTGAAGGTCTCTGGTGGTTGCTTGGCGTTGCAGTTATATTTACGTCAGTTGCAGTTATGTTTACGTGTTGACGATCTGACAACACAGGAAGTGCGTTGTGAAGTGTGACTGTGATATTTGGAAGATGCCCCTTTGTTGCTCAATTTGTTTGCACAAATTATCGTAAAAGACTGGGTGGTCTAATGTTTTGTTTTACTTTGTTTCAACTCGTGTTCTTCGTCATCATTACTGTTATTATTCAAAGCAGCTTCGCGCCTTCAGGCGATTTTTATTTACTCTGCAGTTATTGTTCTACAGATGGCTGTATTTCCTTCCGCCGAAGCACTTCTTGTTTGCCTAAGATTATGTTTCATGCAAGAATTTATTTATGAGCACGTCACGTATTCTGTATTCAATGTTGAGCACGTCGTAAATCTGAACATTTAGCATTGCCAACCACCATGACTACAAAGCTCAGCTGTAGCGTATTGTGTAAGAGTATTCTGCACATCTGACAAGTGTTTGTCGTTTAACAAATTTATTGTTCAACCAGGTTTCCAATGCTGTGTAATACATCCCTAAGACTGGGGGACACAATCTCACGACACCAGTTCGCCTGCTTCATGCCCTCTTATATTATTGTGTTACGTAAGCTTGAAGTCACCAGTTGAGGTAACCGGAAAGAAGAAAAAAAAACCAGTACTGACGTAGCATGCCCAATATTTTGCAATTAGAAAAACGACAAGTAATGGGTACTATTTCAAGAAAACTGCTTGTTGGTCTTCTGGCGGAAATCTGCTTTCTTTGTGAAAGAACTGTTCCATTTGCCACTGGGACAGAGTCCTCGCTATGCAGGCTCCTCCGAGGGTGTGGGCACACTTGTATGTGCGTCAAGGACGAGGGCATCAGGCTCAAACAGCTGAAATGTTGACATTTAGCTCAAATAGTACAATAACTAAGACCTAACATCTACATATACACGTTATATGCTATACATGCACAATTTTTATTTTTAATAGTACAAAGGATATATTCTATTTTACACTGTCACATCTCATCTCACAACTGTATTGGCACCAGTGGTACCAGCGAATAAGGGCTGAAGTAGCTGCACAGCCTTGCAGGACGCCCAGAGCAAGTTGAACTGGTTGAACACAGCAGTACACCGGTATGATAATGGTTGGTAGGGTTATTTTTTGGTAATGCGAAACAAAGCGCAGAGTTGTAGCAGGAACAAAATCTCGTGAGGACATAGTGCATCAAAGGTAGGTTCTTTTAATTTTTTTAAACCAATGATCGGAACAAGTTTCCAGAGCAGTCAGGGAGCATCGATACTTCAAAGGTGGCCAGTGGACGATGAAGGGTTTCGTATGATCCTACCGAGACGGCGTGTCCAGCCATCGATCGGCTCATCCAAAGACAGTAAGTTGCGAGCAGTGGCAAAACCTCCGCGGGAGAAAGCCATCTTTGTATCCAGGCTGCATCCCTCGACCTCTAGTGAGGACCTGTCTGAGGTCGTATCAAACGCATGGAACAACAATCAGTTTACATGTACCAAGCTGCCCGCGAGGCATGCGTCATACGCTTCATTCCACATATCGGTACAGGAGGCTGATTTTGATAGGCTTCTTTGCCCCAATGTATGGCCTGAAGGCTGCCTTTTTAGGCCTTTCCTTGGGCGGCTTCGCTTTGGTGCCAAAATTCATGTCGACAATCTGACGTCTGATACGACACGTGTTGACGGCGCCCCTTTAGGTTGCTAAATATCAATGCTAGGAGTGTTGTCAACAAGGTGGCGGAGCTGGAGTCAATATCACTTGCGTTCGATCCTGACATTACAGTAGTGACTGAAACTTGGTTGAACGAAAGCATTCAAGATAGCGAGATCTTTCCTGATGGATTCAGCGTTTTCCGCCGTGACCGTGGTTCACGTGGAGGCGGTGTAGCCATACTTGTTAAGGAGTGCTTCTCTGCATCAGTTGTTAAACATGACCACGGGTGCGAGATGGTTTGGGTTGCTGTAAAGAGTCACACTTGTTCGAATTTGGTGGGAGGATTCTACAGGTGCCCTCGAGCAAGTACAGATGTACTTCATGAATTGTCCCACTTTCTCGACACGAAATCTAAGGAATTTCCATTTGTGATTTTGGCTGGTGACTTCAACCTCCCGCTAATGGACTGGAAAAACATGTTGCCTGCAGCCGGATGTGAACACTCTCGGCTCTTAACTGATATCGCTCTTGATAACAACTTATCGCAGGTGGTAGATGCTCCCACGCGTAGGACCAATGATGGCGAGTCGTTGATTGACCTAGTTTTCTTATCTCACGCTGCAGCAAATACGCTAATTGATGTGTCGATCGCAGACGGAATGTCTGACCACGATGCAGTTGTTTGCACATTGAACATGTCAATTAACTGGGGGACAAATATTGAAACCAACAAATATCGTGATTTCAGCAGGGCAAGTGATACTGATGTTGTGGACATGCTGGAAGAATCTTTTGACCGATTTGTTGTGCTTTGTGAGGATACCGCAGTCTGTGTTGACAAAAGGTGGCTTTTCGTTAAGAATTTGACGCTGGAGTGCATCGAAAAGTTTGTGCCTTTGCGTACAGTGAAGCGGAAGAAGCGTAATCCTTGGGTAACGCGTGAGATTTTACAGTTGAAACGTAAAATAAATAGGATAGAAAGGTTCCCATCCAGGGCACAAAGGCTCACTCCCGGTACTGCGTCAAAAATTGCGTTCACTAGTACGCCGTTCTCGTTTCCACTTCTTTAATGTTACTATGCACAACTTTCTTAAACATAATCCAAGACGGTTCTGGAGTCATCTGGTTAAAAAGGACAATAAGATTAAAGAGATTAAACTCAATGGGGTGGCAGTTGTCGACGGCGCGAGAATCGCGGATGAATTCAACGGGTGGTTTGCCTCTGTGTACACCAACGACGACTGTACAGAACCACCTTTCTCTTCTACCTGCTTTGGTCTGAGCGATGTCGAAGTGTTCACAGAGGGTGTCTTAGATAGGCTCCTCCGGCTGGACACGAAGAAGGTGTGTGGTCCAGACGGGATACCCAATGCTTTTTTACAGCGGTATGCAGAGTGGTGTTCAAAGTTTCTTTGTATCATTTACCAATCCAGTTTAAGATCGGGTGAAATCCCGTCTGACTGGAAGGTAGCCAAAGTGGTACCAATATTTAAAAGCGGTGATAAATCAAACATTACTAACTACAGGCCGGTATCACTACTAAGTACTAGTAGCAAAGTTCTGGAACATATTGTCTTTAAACACATAATTAGCGTTTTGGAGGAAAGTGATTTCTTGATGAGAGAGCAGCACGGCTTTATGCGAGGTTACTCAACAGTTACGCAACTTGTACACATAGTTTATGACTTTGCCTCTGTTGTAGACAAAGGTGGTCAAACGGACGTTGTGTTTTTAGATCTATCAAAGGCATTCGACAGAGTTTCGCACACTAAGCTGTTGTATAAATTGAAAAACATAATAAGTAATGATCGTATACTGCAATGGTTTCACTCCTATCTTACTAATCGTAAGCAGTTCGTGAGTGTTGGTGGAGCCCATTCGCATTCATTGGCAGTTCTCTCAGGAGTACCACAGGGGTCCGTGCTTGGACCGTTGTTGTTTCTAATTTTTATAAATGACCTCTGCATCGCCATTCCGGGAATCCAGTGTCGTTTCTTTGCTGATGATTGCATTTTGTATTCTAGTATAAACACTACTAACGACCAAGTCAAATTAAACAACTGTCTGCAATCTATTGTTACGTGGTGTGAAATGTGGCAGATGGAGCTCAATGTGAAAAAGTGCGTGTTCATGTGTGTTACAACGAAGAAAACGTCATTGTCCTTTCCGTATAGCATTAACACTACTGTGTTGAGTAAAGTGGAGAACCAGAAATACCTTGGTGTATCAATAGCATCAAACCTAAGCTGGGCCGAGCATGTTGAACAAGTTGCTACCAAAGCATCCCGTAAACTTTGGTCACTGAGGAGGACGATGCGCCACTGTACGTCTGCAACGAAGCTGACGGCTTACACTACGTTAGTGCGGCCAATTTTAGAGTACGCGGATATTCTTTGGGATCCCTACGTACAGACGCATACTAACATGCTAGAATCTGTGCAGAAAAAAACCCTTCGATTTATATATAATGCATATGGTCAGCACACATCTTCGACTCCACTCTATGCTAAATCTGGTTTGCCAACCTTGGCTCAACGAAGGAAAATTCGGCGTCTCAAGCTTTTGCACGATATAGTTAGCGGTACTAATGGACTCAAGTTCTACGATTACTTAACTTACAATTCGAGCCGATCAACAAGACTGAAACATAGTAAATTAATCCGTGAGTTTCGTTGCAATAAAGATGTGTTTAAATTTTCTTTTTTTTCCTCGTACTGTACGAGAATGGAACAAATTGCCCTCTTGTCTTACACAAATTTCATCACCAACCCAGTTTTTACAAGGTCTTGTAGACTAACTTTCTTTATTGACTTCAGATGTTTAACACTTGAAATTTTGCACTGTGTATAGCTGTATGTTGTATGTGTTGTATGTAGTGTACTCACCTCATCTGCCATGGCCATCAAGAGATGGCCGGCAGTATCTTTCAAATAAATAAATAAATAAAAATAAATTTAGAGGTGACCTGCAGAGCACTTGTGAGCACTATGTTACCCTGGTGAAGGACTTCAGCTGCCATACACATGGGCCAGTTCCGGTGAATGGAAATGATGTAATCTAACTGAGCAATGGTTATAAGATAAGGAGTGTAAACAAGAAAATGTCCCCCTCAATATATTATTTGTGCACATGATAAAGCAAACTGTAAATCAAATGACAAAAAAGGTATCAAAAAAACTTGTGAACAATATACAGAGCCCGAATGATAGGCAAGACACTGCATTAAAGAGGAATCTGGAAAGAGGGTGCACAGGCATTTGTCTCCTCTGAATAGTTGGTTACAATGATTATGCTGTCTCACCTAAGGGTTCCGGCTCCGCTGAGGAAGTCACCTGTGAACATGAAAGCAGCTGAGTGAAGAGAAAAGAACGGATACGTATGTTCAACATATTACAGAAATATTCTGTTGAAGTATGGTTTCTAAGATCATGCTAAACGAAGTGTACTTTTATCAACAGTGCACCACTAGAGACTAGATTCGGTAACTTCTATTTTTTTTTTTTACTCTCTCTGTGCCGTAAGCGGCGGCAAGGTTCAGAGTCACACAGATGTTAATTAACCCATTCACGCAATCATGAAATCTATGATAGCATTTGCACCACACGGACTGAGAGACCTTTGTTAGCCCCAATAACGAAAAATACTCACACCTTTGCGCCGTTTAGGTGGATGTTCTTTCCCCGGTGGGTGCAGGTTGCTACACCTTGATTCAGACGACACTGCGCTCGTTATCTAGTACGTTGAAGAGATTCAGCGTACGCTTCGTAAATTCGATCATGCAAATGTCCGCTAGAAACACGAGCAGTCGATGGCACCACATCGTCTTTCCACTCCGGCGGTCCGATTGCTTCGTGGCATCAAAAGCTGTCCGTCTCGTCACTGGGAAGCATGACACATTGAATACCAGGCGAGTATTGACGTAAATTAGGACAACCAACTATCCAACATCGTCTCGGCATGTCGACAAAAACCACAGGATGCGACTGCGATAAACTGCGACTATCGCGCTCGCGGAGATTTTCACTCCCGATGAACGCATAAGCGGGATCCTACGGCGCATGCTCCTGGCGGGATCCTTCGGCTCGGCCACACGTCACGATGACGTGTTGCCGAGCCGGCCGTGGTCCCGTCAAGTTACCCGCTGCGTCTCCGCTCGGCAGCTCGCCACGGCGCGGCGCCAGCTGTCCTCCCTTCGCCGCTCCGTTTAAATTCGCTCCCGAGAATACTCCTGCGTGATGAAGGTAAAATTTTGGTTCTAGACTCGGAAAAAGGTTTACTTTCTGATGAGAACGAGAAAAAAATCATTTCATTGTCCCTTTAATAAATATATTTTCACTAGTACTGTTTGTACATAATCGTAGTCAGAACACTTTCTCCTGCAGATATCCGGAATAGATCCCAGTGTCCGTATCCACAACTTGATATCCGTAGGACATATATGGGAGCTACGGTATCTTAACGGGGTCCATGACGGGATGTTACAGGGAACATTTCTTGCGGGAGAGAGAGAAAGGCGAGTTTTTGCAGCAGTGTGAGAGTTTGACCTTCGGTCGACCATCTGTACATGCCGAACGAAAACAGTAAGAAACAGGCGTCATGTTGATGGCTAATTAATACTCCAAAAAATTACTTACATCAATGTTGTTTGTGTGTGTAATCTAATTAAACTGAGACACCTACCGTTCTTTTGTACAAAAGTATTAAAATGAGCCTCAGCATATCATCCTCGGAACTTCTCTCTCAAACCCCCCAAGAACACTGGTAGTATGATTTAAAGGGACGGTCTCCGAAGAGCGATTCCGAATCCAAGCCAAAGATATCTTCACTAGTACTCTACACATACACCCGGCAAAGTTCATACAGAATAACCAAGTCGTCTTCGAGGAATTTGTTCAAACGTGCCGTAATAGCAGACGACGAAGCATGCGCTTCACTCTCATGCAACGTCGCACATCATGTCGGCCTGCGGGCAAGTCGCCGTAGTCATTTCAGTGCAATCTGCAGAGGGACCATGGGTTCAGCTGACCCTTTGCTCTCGAAATGCGGTCGCGAAATCTCGCGAAATCTTGCTCGCGAAATCTCCGCGAGCGGAGAATGCTGCCCGTGCGTTGAGTGAGGGGTCTCCGAGAATGTACCACATAATCAGCTACGTGGAAGCTAAGTACCGTGTTTTCTTTCCGCGAGTATTGAATGTGGTTTTTAAATAAACACGCACCCCTTCTACATGTACGTCGTGAGCGACACTTCATTCCGAAGCATGATCAATGTGCAACGGGAAGTGTAATGGAAGCGCGCGTAATGTATGTTTTGGTCGGAGCTGTAATGCGACCGCTCGCGCCGATGATAGACGACTTCAGGTTTGTGATTTTGGGCGGGGTTGTCTTGCGACTTTTAACTTGTCTCTGACGATTGACACAGTTGTTCTCAACCACGATGTGGACCACTTCTTAGAATGTACGTTTTTCGCTTGAGAACTGAAAGAAAACGTAGGGGAGTTGCCGTGGTCCCCAGTCTCTTCTAACAATTGTCTGCTCACACCGGTCACACTGGCGCACGCAAGAACAGATGATTTCCGTATCCTATCACGGACTTTCCCGGAGGGCGGCGTAGTCGTTCTTATTGTTTCGAACACAAACCGCGGTAAACCCTGCAATCATTACAAATTTAATTCGGTTATTTTATAACCGTGACGTGCTTTGTCGAGTAAATTTACTGCATTCCATTTTCAACAAAGAGCAATCGAATGGTACACTTTGTGAGAGGCACAGGCGGTACGAGACCGTACCTTTAAGGAGTACAACCAGATATGTTATAGGGAATTATTTATATATGAATGCGTTCGCATTAGAGCCCTCGCTACAAAAGAATCGCGGCGTGGTCTGTCTGCAGCTACGGGGCGGCGCGCGATGCGGTGCGTTGCCACTTGGCAGCGTTGCTGTGGTGGTCGATCGGTTCAGACGTATCTGCGTGGGCGCGCCATGGGTTACGAAAGCTATGCTGAGGTGCGTCGGTGAAAGAAGGGTGAGGCTGCGAGACGGTGCCGCCAAAGTGAATCGAGGGACCCCGAAAGGCTTGTTCGGCTGCGGATGCTGTCTTGCATTAGCGCTGTGTAGGGCCATGTGCATGGGCGCCGTCAGGGTGTGCAAGGGGGCCGTTGCCCCCTTGGCTTCCCGAAGTTCAGACAATGTATTTGCAGGCGCAGTTGACGCACCCCTCCCCACCCCACACAAACATTCTGCCCTGCACCCTCCTTTGAAAAAAATCCTGGCGGCGCTCGGGGTCGTGTGGAGGGTTGTGTAGCGTTGTGAAGGGGAGTTCCCAAAGGGTTCCCAAGTTTTAGTGCTAACGCATTTCCGTCGGCTCCTCCAACCCAGTCGACACACCATTGTAGATTCGACGTACTAAAGACGCTGGATATCAATAAAATTAATGTCGAATCGACGATGAAAGTGAACGTGAAATCATGATGCCAAATGTCCGCTTGGAAACACGTTCATTTAGCAAATGTGGATCAACGCATATTTAACGTATATAAAATGCAGTTTATATGTTAATACATATACAGTACCATATTGACATGTTAAGGACGATTTGAGGATCAAATTTAACTCTCCTTGTGACGTCACCGCCATTCATGCATGATGGTCTCAGGATATCCTTGGGATGACATCGTGTTCTTGGGGCTTCTTAGTCATCAGAATTAGGGAGTAGTCCGAACATTAATACTGCAGCCAGGAAATGACGTCAAACAGGAAATGACGTAATCAAGGACGTATGACGTCACTCAAGGCCGCAGCCGCTCCGCCATCATATCAGAGACGTCATTGGATAAGACAGTTAATCAGTGGATACACTATCAGTGATATCACATAGTTAATCTTAGTGATATGATATCAATGACAAAATTAAGTAACAATAATGAGGTCATGGTGACAAAGCGGTGCCTACAAAGTGCCTACAAAGATTATGTCCTACTATTTCACAAATCTTTACTATAGATATGTGACTGTCAAGGAGCTGACTACCATTCAAATCGAACTGGCAAACGAGATAGGTGGTTTCATTCCCTTCATTGCCGGTTCTGGTCGTGTGGGAGTAACATTACATTTTCGAAAATGCATATAACTCAGACGCCCTGTTGTATATCGCATTTTGGCAGCGGTAAACGAGATCAACCATTGCCACATTACTCAGCTCCTCTTTATCAAGTTGGATCTGACCTTTTCTCTAAGTTGGTGCAGCGGTTTATACCTATACTGACTAAGCAAGTAGCGCCCTATGTAGGTCGGAAACTTCTTGACACAGGACGTCACATAGCGGAGGAAGTGAAACAGGGAACAACATTTGGAGAGGCACTGAAGAAAGGGATTGGTCGCACCATCCATTCAACTCGTGACGAGCTGCTTCATAGACTCAGAGGGAAGGGCGAGAAATGTAATAGAAGCAAAGGTAACAGAATTGATCGATCAGTAAAACCAACAAAGAAACGAAGAAAGGTGGACTTTTTCACCTCAGGAAAAAAAAAAAAGATGTCTACCATCGCCTTAGTACATAAAAATTCTTGCTTCTGCACTACCAATCAGTTGGACCTGTTTTCTGTTCCACCAACAAACTTTTCTCTGGAGAAGTCAGAATATGTGGAGTTTATGCCCATTTCTGCACCTACCTCGAGCGGTCCCTAGTGAAAAAGAGGTCTGAGAGGACCTTTTAAGAAATTCTGAGAGGTCTGAGAGGACCTCTCAAGCAGTCCTAAGAGGTCTAAGAGGACCTTCTACGAAACTCTGAGGGGTCTGAGAGGACCTCTCAAGCAGTCCTAAGAGGTCTGAGAGGACCTTTTAAGAAATCTTGAAAGGTCTGGTAGGACCCTTTAGCACTTCTGAAGGGTCTGAGAGGTCCTTTCAAGAAATCTTTAAAGGTCTGGTAGGACCTTTCAGGCAGCACAGAGGGGTCTGAGAGGACCTCTTAGAGATAATCTGGAAGATGTTGTATAATCATTCATGTAGCCCTAAGAGGTTTGGGGGGACCTCTCAGACAGCTTTGCGACAGTGCGTCGTGCAACACCTCCCAGAGCAAGTTGCTACGTGTTTTCCGCGCCGCGGAACATGCTACCTCGTCCGCTTTGGAAAATGGATCGCAAGATTTCACGTGTTTGTGCCATTATTCCTTCAAGGAACATGTGCCGTGATAACCTTGTATTGCCTTCCCCCCTTGAAGCTATTGTTCTTGCAATCCGTGCATTATTGCACTGCACGTAAGTGTAAGCGTTTCGGTCAGTCGCCAGCGGTTGAATCAGTCTGTTTTGAAACGTTGAAGTGTGAGGACGTGGGCCGCGGATCTCAAGTAATTTGCGTTTTGTCTTCGGGATTGTAACTGTTTTTGAGGTATGTAGGCGATGTCTCAAATATGCTTTTGTGATTGACAGCCATTGCTGCTCACTTTAGGCTTTTACTACTGTTCGCAGACACGCATTATGAGCGCCGATAGGAAGATTACCAACCACGTAACGTTACCAACGGCGCTGGGTGCCAAACGGTGTGTTATATACTTCGACGCCTACACACTGCCTTACACTGACATTTTGAAGTTGTATTTCTTACAGATGAATCTCGTACGAAGTGACAGGTGGTGAGAACACAAGGTGGTGAAAACCCAATCTCTCCAGTTAGTTGGTGGCTTACGCAAGCAAGGGAAACTAGACGGTGCATCACAGGTCCCGAAGTATACGTAAAACAGATGAACTTGATCACCGAGAAGCAGAGTTCCTCAAGAATATTTTTCATCGCCGCTGTACGGACATTGTGAATATGTGTCCCATGAGTTCACGCTTTGTGGAATACGACAGTATGTGTTGATGATGACTCGTACGCTTTGGTAGACATGTAAGTGCTAAATCTAGTTTCTGTTGGTGCAATTTACCGTTTCGTGTAGTTTCTTGCGAGCGATCCTTCAACAAATATTAGATATTCACAATTCTGTAAGACATTTGAAATAACTGTTACATAATCAGATAGCAGTGTGCATGCCTTGAGTGTATCTGTACAATCGAAGGAACTCAATATATGTGGAGTTTTGTGACATGTACTTGTCTGTATCTATGTCTGGTGTATCATAGCACTGTATGATTATACCACTCCGATGACAGGTGCAGCGTAGGCGGTGAAATTGAACATTCATGTTCCGATGCCAGATCTGGGCATTACCTTCTGAGAGGTCCTGTCAATTTGAGAGGTCCTCTCAACCTGAGAGGTCAGCCTGAGAGGTCCACAGGCCTGAGAGGACCTCTCAGCCTGAGAGGTCCTCTCAGTCCCATGACATATTAGACCTGAGAGGCCTCTCAGATACATTTTCACTAGGGGTGTGATTGAATATAATGTCCCAGGTCTCGGTGGCGGCTTCTTTGGTCTCTAGTCGAGTTTCTTACACATTCAATGAAGAGTTGTGCGTAAAAATGGAGACGCAGCATTGACTACAACTGGCAGTACTGTGACAACTGACAGCGTTATTCCTGCACAAGCATTTCCATCTTCTCTCTTTCATCATGTCCACATTTATCTTAATTCGACACTGGTATCTAATTTCGAACATTATGCCCATCGTTCCTACTTGGACATTGTTACAAATGCAAACAATGTTACTCAAACTCACACCCTGTCTGCAATGCTTTACGAACCAGATCCAGTGGGAGAATCTGAAAATTTTGCTATCCCCAGCGAAGCAAAAAGACTTTTTGCACGCTATAAATGCACCAAAGGATCCACTCTCTGTGATCTTTATTCTCCTATCTTTTGCGACATCTGTCAGCAAGAGAAATTTGTCCTTAATAACACCGACATGCGAGTGGTGCTTAGACAAGCCACTGACAAATTTAGGCTTCTCTCTAGTCCCAGCGAGACTGAAAAGCACGCAATAGAGTTTTCTCGATTTGTGCTCTACCTCCGACGTGTGCAGGTTTCTCCAAGCGTACTCGTTGGCATTGAAAGAAGACTTCAAACGACACCCGCCACATACCTTCTTCGAGGTTTAGAGATTAAGTATAGGACAATCGCTCCAAACTAATCTCAGGTGATATTTTATGATCTCTATAGTGAACGAGTTCCTTATAACCCAGGCGAAAAAATGAACTGGGAAGTCAACTGGTACCAGTTTGTTCCCAGTTGCCTCCAACTGGTCATGAACTGGAACCAAGTGGGATCAAACTGGTGGCAACTGGAAACTAAAGTGGTACCAGTTCAAGCTGGGCTGGTGGCAACTGGAAAGTGAAGTGGTACCATTTCAAGCTGGGCTGGTGGCAACTGGACATGAACTGGTACCAGTTCAAACTGGGCTGGAGGCAACTGGACATGAACTGGTACCAGTTCAAACTGGGCTGGAGGCAACTGGAAAGTGAAGTGGTACCAGTTCAAACTGGGCTGGTGGCAACTGGACATGAACTGGTACCAGTTCAAACTGGGCTGGAGGCAACTGGACATGACCTGGTACCAGTTGAAGATGGGGGTGGCAACTGGAAAGTGAAGTGGTGCCAGTTCAAACTGGGCTGGTGGCAACTGGAAAGTGAAGTGGTGCCAGTTCAAACTGGGCTGGTGGCAACTGGACATGAACTGGTACCAGTTCAAACTGGGCTGGAGGCAACTGGACATGACCTGGTACCAGTTCAAGCTGGGCAGGTGGCAACTGGAAATTGAAGTGGTGCCAGTTCAAGCTCGACCAGCTGACATGTCTGGGAGAAGTTTCGGTTTGGGGGTTCCGGAATAGGTTTGTATAACATATATGAAGATTACGAAAGAAAGGTTGGGGGGACGATCGGAAAGCAACTTTATAGTAAAAAAATCATATTTCTATTTTTTTGAAGGTGCGCTAATCTTGACAAAAGCTAATTTGGAATTATTATGTTTGCATATTTCGCGCGTTCCTGCTCCCCTGATGGATGACGCGTTTGAACAAGGTGTAACGGTCGGTTGCTGCGTCCAGATGCAGCGTTCGCGCTTGTCTTCCGTGTTTTGACTTTTCGCGTTCGTCTCAGCATGCCCCAAGTGACATTTTTGCTCTTAATGTTATTAGCGTGACATGCGACAATATAAATTACAGTGAGCGTCATCGGCTTCAGTACGACCAGACAGGTGTCATGCGATTGCGGCTCTGTTGCAGCTGCGAAGACTGCTTCATCGTGAGTACTATGCTCAAGTGTTTTTTGCTTCCTGCGAATAAAGCAGAAATATAAATAATGGTACCGTCCTGCTGCACGTAAAGTTTGTCTCCCAGTGTGTTGCACGAGAACATATGGACGCGTTTCTTTCACGACCAACGCCCGGTTTATGCAAAGCGATGTTAACGTTAACAAAGCAACTTTTTGCACACCACACGCTGTGAAAAGTGTCTCTTGGTTTCTCGTTCTTTTATTCATCATGTGCCGTTAGTCTGCGCGTTCCCGCTTTTAATGCATGTCATTCTCGTGCTTCAGATCCTTCACACGGAAAACACGGGTAGCTCTACAATCCGCATAGCTCACCAGAGTACTCGTGGCGTGGATCGGAAAAGCATGTGAGTCTGTTGTGGAGTAGTTGTGCCTTTCAATTCATGTTTTGGTGATAATATTGTGCTTCACAGGACGACTGTGAAGCAATATGTCGGACTCCACAAGCGCCTCCTGTAGCGGGGGATACACAGGAAAGGTGAGTGTCTGCGACATATGTGTGTATAGTGAACTAAATGAATTAGTAATGATAGCTCTTCTGCAGCTCTATACGTAGAAAACCAACTGATGACATGACTTCCACGGCTGCCTGGAATGCTTCCTGTTTTCCTCAACCGTTTCTGTAAAGTCAGTGAGAAACTGCATCGTGAAATACAAAATGTCTGTTACAGAAGTGCACAATAAAATAATTCACGTTTATTTCAGTATCATGCATCTGTGGGTTTCATCTTGGAGATCCAAATGAGCTCCCGAGTGGCTCAGTTCCGCTTGGAGGAGAAACGTTGCTACTTCGGCTGCGACCAGTTACAAGCTGGTATTTTGAACTGGGACCAGTTCAAGCTGGGACCAGCTGCCAACTGGTTTTGAACTGGTCCCAGTTCAAACTGGGACCAGCTCAAGCTGTGTTATTGAACTGGGACCAGTTCAAGCTGGGACCAGCTGCAAACTGGTTTAAACTGGTCCCAGTTCAAACTGGGACCAGCTCAAACTGTGTTATTGAACTGGGACCAGTTCAAGCTGGGACCAGCTGCAAACTGGTTTTGAACTGGTCCCAGTTCAAACTGGGACCAGCTCAAACTGTGTTATTGAACTGGGACCAGTTCAAGCTGGGACCAGCTGCAAACTGGTTTTGAACTGGTCCCAGTTTGAACTGGTCCCAGTTCAATAACACAGTTTGAACTGGTCCCAGTTGGAAAATTTTTCATCTGGGAAGTTAACCGTATTGATGATCAAGAGTGAAGCATATCAGGGTCTGAGAGAACGAAACCCTTTTAAGCTTGAAAATTTTAAACTCAAAAGATGAGTGCTCGACGTTGGCGGTCAACACTACACTAAGGACTTCGACTTTCAACGAGACATCTATGCAAAGGGGTACATGAATTTGCTTCACAAACTTAAGAGGAAGGACATACCTCTAGCTCAGGCTGCATACGCAAAAGAGACATTTATGCTTTATTATCACCTCACACCGGATTTGGAGGTGCAGTCACTAAGTCCAGTGCTTCAAGCTAATGTTCTTCTCACATTGTCATTTGCTCCTAACCTCAGAGAAGCTGTCACGGTGCTCTTTGTTTCCGAGACACCTCGTGTTCTGGAAATCAACAAAGACAGATGTGTTAAATTCGTATAAACGAATAAAAGTGGAAGAATGGGAATTATATGCAGCTTTTGCTCGGAACCATTGCACAAGGACATGCTTTCATGGAACTTTCGCTCGCGATGAAATTGCATTGCAAAAAGCTGGACCGGGTCTTTACATAGTGAATACTGCTCCAAGATCTTCCCCCTGAGAACACTGGACTCTATTACATATCTCTAGCGATAGGAGCATTTCTTATTTCGATAGCCACGGAATGCGACGACTATACAAGGAGTTCTACAAATTCATTCACCCAGCAACTTGATTTCACTACATCAGGAAACGACTTCAGGGATACGGGTCGGCCACATGTGGACTTTATTGTCTCTATGTAGGTAGTCTTCTCTGCTGTGGGTTTCTACTTGAAGAGTGTACTCGGAGGTTCTCACACACCAACTTTAAACTCAATGATAGCTTGATGGCAATACTTGTGCGTAAACAGATATCACGAAAAACAGATAACATGTTGTAGTGTGCTCTAAAGTGAATAAATTTTTTTTAAAGAAAAGAGCCTTTATTTAGTTATGTTAGCAAGAAAGTAGGATACATTAATCAGGCAGCTCACAAAATGGCGAAAAGTATTATACAGTCATAATTTCATCATCACTTTGAAAACAAGAGAACTGAAACAAGCTGTTTTGCAAACTACATACTCCACTTTTTTTTCGAACACTTTGAAAAAGTTTCATTATTTAAGGAAGTGACAACTCTCTCATTCACATAAAAGAAAAACTTAGGAAAAAAAGGTGCACTGAATAAGTCAAATGAAGATATGTACAATCAACACTCCTTTAGTGTTAAACACTTGCTAAAAAAACAATAATAAAGAAAGGGCAACATCTATATTGATGGTAATTGGCTTTTCCATCCTCTATCATCCTGATGCTTACATCTTTATGTACACTTGTCGGATGCATACATATGATTAGGTGTGAAAATCAAAAGGGAACGTTTCAATTCCATCTGCACAAATGTAACGCTTTGTATCCAAAGGGTTGTGTGCAATCTTTGTCACAGAGACACTTTTGTTTACATTGTCTTTGTGTATGATCAGGTTCTGTTTAATAGTGTGTATTCTGCCATACTCAAGAGCGTCGGTGTACATGGAATGAAGAAGGTTCTGCGCTTCAGAATGTTTCATACCTTTCATACGGTTGTACTGCTTTTTGCTACTCAGTTCGAGAGCGTACAGTTTTGGTTTGATACAACAGAAACCGAGAATGTGATCACGAGGCAGCTCGTTTTTAAACTATCCCAGTACCATCTTATTTTTTTGTGGAATATAACAGATGATCGGGGTCATAGCTAGACTTATCCAGATGCTTGTCAGCTAGTTCGGGAAGTGCTTTCTCTTCACTCAACTTTATGATGAAGGAATCTGTGTCCATATACAATAGTCTAGTATCTGGAGCTACACGATGAAGGTGGTTGTGGTAAAAATCAAACATCTTCAGCTTGGATAGTTCCCGTATCGTGAATCCTAGGTACAGTGGCTGTCTCATGCGGAGCACAGATTGAGAGAATTGGAAGAGGATGACATCAGAGCTCAGCGGTCGGAACTCCTTTAGGTTTGGTTTGCGTAGGAGTCTGAGCACTTGTTTGTCGCTTACTGTGAGACTACAGTTGACAAACTTTCTAACATGCATACACGAACGTCCGTACACAATATTAATTGCAATCTTAGCTTGGGAGCTTTCGAAGGCATTCGTAGCTCGTTTTCGAAGATCATGATTGAAGTCCACATAGGATAGGAGAAAGGGCTTTTGATTGAACTTTAGAACCCTGTGAATTTTGGTGAGACGCAAGCCCAAATGCACATGCAACTGCAGATTGCGGTAGTGCAGAAAATATCTCCCTTTGTCGAATAATGTCAACAGTAATTTTGCACCGGTAGCCTTCTGAGGAAGGTGAAACTTCTTCATCAATTCCTTTTGATACTCTGACGTCAGATCATAGGGAACTGACCTTTTCTCAGGGGCAACTAGCAGATCTCTGTGACGTTGGTGAATTCATTTGTCATACACTAGATCTACCTCGAGGAAGTAACCTACAGTTGCGTCATCCGGGAGATGTGTTATATCCAAGTTCGCGATTTCATCCTCTGTGAGCCACTCGAAGCCTCCGTAAGGTAGTGGCTCTCTCATTAGTGAACCGTAAAGTCCATTAACGTCTATGTAGTGGATCAAGCTACTTGGGCTTTTGGGGTCAAACTGCTCTGTTCCTGGTACATTTGCAGTCGCTTTCCTCAGCGAACACTGTGTAATACCTCCTCGTATACCATTCTCAATCAGTAGGTATGCGTCAGGGTCGTGAATCAACTCTAGCTCTACCTTACTCATTTTTAGGGCACAAGATATGCTTAATCTGGGAAGAGACACTAAGTGAAAAGGTTCCAGCTTGTGAGAGTCAAGTATCCACTTGCGGAAGCTCTGAAACACATCTGCTAAAGCAGCGCATCTGTGAGTAAGTATAGGTCTGAATACTCTTCCAGATTACGGAGTTTAAATTTTTCAAAGACTCTCTGTGCATGACAATAATCTTCTTGACTTACTTCTGTCCCATTCAAGGTTTTGAAGAATTTATCCCGAGGAGGTAGAGAAAGCTCATTGTAGGCTGTGGAAAGAAAAGAAATTGTAGAAAGTGGTGACGAAAGTGGTGACAAAACTGTAACAAAACACTCCTTTGCGAACAACTAGTTGAAAGTGTTCTTCGTTTGGAAAAAAACAGCGCACTTTCAAAGTCATACACACACTAGAAAGGAACTTCTGACATCAGATATTCCCCTGCAATTGCTAATGTATCTCCCTTTTTTGGGTAAATGGTCTTGGCCACTTTCTGTTGCTTACACATACTTAAATGACACTTCAGATTTCCCTCTGAGTAGAAACCCATTGTACATCTTTTACAGTGAAATTGTCTATGTGGAACAAACAATCTATTAAAAGTTGCGATGAGCACAAAATGAGAGTAAACTAGTAACAAGTCCACATGACGCTCCTCATCAACAACTTTGATGGGGTAAACGTAGTTTTCTTCCTTTTTGTAGCGTACACATTAAGGCTAATTTCATTGCGTTTCTCAAATATTTCTACATCTTTTGGGAAAGCTATGGGAAATGTATCAGGAAATACATACTGTGCTATGTATATGGTCTGTAGGATGACGCCCTACGCCTGTGATGCAAGGCAGGATGTAGTCCAGCAATCACGGAGAAGACAAAACACATGTTTTCTTCATCTTCATGTAGCCCGTAATCCACATTCAACAAGGAACGATACTTCCGTTTCAATTCACTCGGTAACTGAAAGTGGGAACATCCAAATAGTTGAGGAGCCAAACGTCCAATGTTTAGAATACAAGCAAGAATGCGAAAGAGAAAAAAAAACGGGGCCTAATTTCTAAGTTTTCTAATGTTTGTGCTATCTCACTAGTCGTCTGCGCAATCGAAGGCAGTACATCTCCCTCTGACCAAACAGTTCTCACCTTAGAAAGTACAAAATGATTCTCAAGTCGTAACTCCTCATCGGGCGTATGTCGCCCAAGTTCTACTTTAAAAAATGTGAAGTAGCGCAGTGGGAATCCAAAGTGTCGCAATACATTAGCAAGATAGTGTTCATACTCATGAAAAAACGTTGTCACTTCGTGCCCCGCCTCGTCTCTGTCATGTAGATGCAACTCGAAGCGTTTCGTAATTTCGTAGTGGGCAGAGAGTCTCACAAAATGGTATGCAGGGTGCTAGGAGTTCGTGAACGCTTGCCAGATGAATTTGGAAGCCCTTGTAGCGCCCTCTGTGGACGCCATCATGATGACGACGACGCAATAAACGCGCCGGCCAGTTGTTACCTGGCAGGTGCACAGCACGGACCTATGTTCCTTATTATCTGCTAGGTATCCACACCCTCTACTGTTGCATAGTACTGACGTTCGTGTTGAGGACACAAATGAATGGTCACCATGATGAGGAGCGAAGTGTCTTAGGATGAGAGCCGCCGAAATGTCGATGCATCATCACTTTTTCTTCCCATGAGTGAATAGAATGTCGGGGGAAGCAACTCTGTTGCCATACTTGAATCTCTCCTTTATGTCAATTTAAAGATTTTGCAGTTGTCTCATCTCCTCTACATCATCCTCTGTCACACGCTTAAAGCGACTTGGAAGGTAGAGTTTTACACGTTTATCATTCTCCATCAACACTTCTACATAGACCGCTTCGCCGTACACCGTGTCAATCTTTCGCACATCCAAGACCTCCAGCTTTTAATTCTTCGGTAGGGTACTCATTTTCTGAATATCTCCATCTCCATGTTTCTTGAGTTTATCGAGCTTATCCAAAATAGATGGCATACCTTCTCTTCGGTTGACTTCTCATTCCGACTCACTTAGTCTTTTCTACACACTGACTGAAGCTGAAAATAAGAATAAATATAAGCACACTTTCCCACGTATCGGACCGAAAGGAAAAAACTGTAACGTACCCTTCCTCCTGTGAGGATCAGTGCGAAGAATCGTCATGGAGGGCAGTCTTATATAGCGCTTTGCGAACAGTGCATGCATAGGCATGTTTGACTTTCTTGGTTACCTACTCTGACGTAACCAATCACGTGCTCATCACATGTCTAGAGAAGTTTGAACATGAAAAAGAAAGAAAAAAACCCGACTAGAGCAGACTTGTTCTGAAAAAAAAAAAAAAGAAAAGACACAGTCATATTACGTGTTTGCACAAACTGAAAGTGCTAGAACTTGAGAATTCTACACTGACTTGCTGTGCAAGATATACAGATATGAGTTTCTCAGCTCCCATATCCAACATAGAAAAATTTTGACAAACAAAAAGAGTGCATAAACGTTAACTATTGTTTGCCATTTATTGTTTTTCATAAAAAAACACATGCTTGAAAAAATGAGTAAAAGTCTTATGTATTGTGCTATTTATGCCAGTCTTCATTTACTTGGAAAAGATGACTGAGGTTAGACCTTATAGGTTGATCACTCCTGTCTCAATGACTATATATGGACAAAGTCAAAGTGTAAAGACGACACTCGTTGCACGTTTGATCAAGCATAGAGCCACTGTCTTCGATAAACCTTTCGAGCGTATACTGCACAAGCAACCCATTTTTTATTATTTTCCCGAGGTAACCTTCAGTCAACATATTCCCACTGACCTGGAGGATGTTAGAAGTTCTTTAATCATATTTGACGATTGCTTAGCTGACAAGAAAAGACTCGAAGAAATCGGTAACTTTTATGTAGCTGGATGCCACCATCTCAACTGTTCGGCCATCTTCATTACTCAATATTTATTTGTTACTGATCCTCTGTATAGATGTATTCAGTTCAATAGCAGTGCCCTAATTCTATGTCGTTCTGCTCGAACTGTGGATCAACTACAAATACTTTCACGACAATTGTTTGAACGGAACAAAAGCGACTTATTGACAAACATATATGAGGATGCTTGTAAGAAACCATATTCATACATCGTAATTGACTTGTCTCAAAATTGTTCCGACCACTATCGAGTGTGGACGAACATATTTCCCGACGAACATCGCTAAATAGTATATAAAACATGAAACGTGTAAAGAAGAATATTCATTTTCTTCACTTGCTCGCCGAAACTACGTCACCCGAGCAACGTTATTATCTTTTGAAGCATGCTACAAAGGATCAGTTGAATACCATCAGAGAAATTTGTATGAACCTTTGTGAAGGAAACGTCACAGTAACTCCGAGAGTAAGAAAGCAATTAAAACCTTACGCAGCATCAATTCGCATTTTGGCAAAACGAGGCGCAACGGGGCTCAAGAAAGATAAAAAGGTCTTGCAACAATCAGGTGGTTTTCTGCAGTTTCTATTACCACCTTTGTTGGGTCTCATCTCCTCATTGGGTGGAAGGGCGATTGCAAAAGCAATCGGAGTATAATCGATGCAGAAATACGAACTTGTACCTTACCGAGAAGATCACATCCCAAATATACTGAAGAAAGATGAACCGGATGACCATCAAGGCAAATGAGATAATTCAGTATCTTCACTCTTTGCTACATCCAAGTAGAGTTGCAAAACAACATACAAGCGAAACACTTGCTGGATCGCGAGAAGAGGGAACACAGACCGAGGAGGGTAGCAAAGTGACACAATTGTTGGTTTTATGAGTAGTGGTTATAAGGTCAGAGCAAACCAACTTTTGCAACTTCTACAACCAACAATCTCATGGAATGTGCAAACCTTCGAAGTAATCGTTGACGGTCAAACGTTGGTGAATAGTAATATAATTGATCTCGTTTATTATCTTGTCTCAAGAGCGAGAAATGTTCCAACTCTTCCTTACTTCGATCGCATCTTGCCACTATTGGTCAAACTGAATCTACCAACACTTATTGTGCATCCAAATCGCTTAAAAAACACTGAGTAACGGGAGCATCGAACAGTTGAGCATCGCCTGTTACAAGTGAAGCAAGCACACCTGAACGTGTCTCGCCAGCAATCACACGTGCTGCAAAACGTGCCCGCCGAAACCTAACATGAAACCCATATTGAAGCCTGTGCAGGAGGAACAAAAAGACTATTTTCAAGATGGAACCATATTGTCGCATTTCCCTCCAAGGCATCATAAAAAGGTATTAGCAATACTCAAACTGATAACAACTGTTCTAGCTTACGACGAGTACGGAAGAGTTATATGTCACGGGAAGGTAGTGCCACACTCGTCCATTGTCGAATTGCTGAAGTATGAACTTCACAACAGACAACCTTCCTGGGTGAGAGGAGACTTGTCAGCTACAATAAATGCCTATCTATCCCTTGACGCTCTTCGAGTCCGCAGCAGAAGAAAGCACTGATGGCCGCCTATTACGACACACAACATGTCGGCAGTTTTAGTGGAGTGCAGAGACTCGCTCAAGCCATCGGTGAAAACAAGGGCAAAATTACAAAATATCTGCAGACAAGTGATGTTTACAGCTTACATAACGAGTACAAGCGACCCAAGACCTTTCGGAAAATAATTGGACTCGGAAAGAAGGAAATGTTCTAAATCGACCTAAATGACATGCAGTCTCTAAAAGGGCAAAATGATGGTTTTCGCTTGTTGTTCTTCTGTATAGTGGGCATGGTGACACGCACTCAGAAATGCTCTTAACGAGACGGCTCTTCTTCTTGCTTCAAGTGGTTGTAGTCACAACCGGGAGAGCAGCAGCTTCCCATGAACTTCATCAATGGTTTGCTCCGAGGGACATGCACCTACGTTCCAGATACAGTGCAACAAACGTGTTTGAAGACCCATGGGTCTTCAAACACGTTTGTTTGCGTTGCAAACACGTTCAAACACGTTTGTAGATTGCAGTGTGACGAGTAGCGCGACCATGCATGGTCGCGCTACTCGTCACACTGCAATCTACACTGCGGTACCGTATCTCAGCGAGCTACCAGCCATTGGATAATGACAACACGAGTGAGAGCGTCAACGGTGTTATCAGTACCTTATAAAAGCGAGCTTCACCGTTTCCAGTTCAGTGGGCATGGTGACACGCACCTGGAAATGCCCCAATAAACCATCAACGTCCCCAGGACATCCACAACTGATCCAGACGTCCTGATCCATGCTGGATTTCCCGTGGACGTCCTCTGGACGTAGCTGAAATATCCATAAAAGTCCCAGAACGATCCGGAACCCATCATCCTTTAGACATCCACAGGATATCGTCGGGTTCTTCTTTTTGTAATGTAGCACAAACTTGCGAAGGGGTATCATCGTATCAGATCACAGCACATTGGTAATATCACAACTACGCTGTCATATATGTAACATTTGCACTACATGGACACGACGTCACACTGACAGATATGCATTAATTATGTTATCTTGATGGAATCTATACAATATTATTTGTAGAATATTAATAAACTAGAATGCGCGGAATAAACTCTCCTACGATGAACTATAAAAGTATTTCTAGATGATCGGCAACGACTCTCTCACAGATACGCGCGTCGTCTGCTCCACGGATACTCTCAAGCGGTTCTGCTTTGAGGAAGGAGCACCATCAACATCGTGATCACCATCATCATCTGCGCGCCTTTTCCTGCCTTTGTTGCGTCAGTTGCGGTCTGTTGTACTTGTTGAGCTTCAAAGGTGAGCTTTTGCAGTTCTATGTGAAAAGATACACGAAGTGGTAACGATGCTAAAGGTGCGTGGTAAGCGCTACGTGTATATGAAGGCGCGGCGGGAAGTGAGAGAGTCTGTCACAGCGATTTCTGCAGACACCTCATACGAAGACAACGACCGTCACGCTTGCTGCTCGATTAACGAAGGAACTGTTCAATACGAACATTTGGAAAGCGATATTGGCGCAGAAGGAACGTCTAGTGATAGCAGTTCTTCGGTTGAATGTGCCGTAAGACCGAATATCGAAGAAGCGGTTTTGACTGCGTCGGCGAGTGTAGCACATTTGGAAACGGAAACGTTGCTAAATGAGAACGCAAACGTGACACCCGGATGGGGTATAACAGAACTGGATACCGAACAACGATCTGAAGACCGCTCAGATTTATTGAGCTCTCTGAGCGCTCTAAGGCGTTGGGCAATTGAGCATAATATAACGCACGCAGCTGTCAGCGCTCTTTTAAAGATTCTGAAAAGTCACCCGTGCCACGCAGAGTTTCCTAGTGATTCACGTGCCCTGTTGTGTACACCTCGTAATACAGCATCGAGAACTTCGCGAATGGGCACTGGAACCTACTGCCATTTTGGCCTTGCTAGCGGGCTAACCACCACCTTATCCCATGTGAGCAATCTACCAGCCTGTATACCGCTGCGCCTTAACGTTGATGGCTTACCAATTAGTAAGAGCTCGAGGCAACAGCTATGGCCTATACAGTGCTTAGCCAATGTACCCGGTGCAGATAGCCCATTTCTTGTTGGTGTCTACGCAGGGATCGAAAAGCCAGCATGTCCAAATGAGTTCCTCACCCAGCTTGTAGAGGACATGAAAGAGCTCCTCCAGTCAGGACTCATTATTAATAATAAGCACTATACTGTAGTTCTGCAGAGTATTGTGTGTGATGCTCCTGCACGAGCATTCATTTTTTGCACAAAAGGCCACAATGCCCGGGCTGGTTGCCCAAAGTGTACTGTGGAAGGCGAATACTTAACAAACCGAATGTGTTACCTCGAAATGGCAGCTCCGCTGAGAACAAATCACAGCTTTAGGAACCAAGATGATATTGAACATCACAAAGGAGAAAGTATTCTGACAAAGCTTGAAATTGACTGTATGATGTGTGCCCCCTTGGATTATATGCATCTGGTGTGCCTGGGCGTGATGCGAAAACTGCTGAACATGTGGGTTACGGGCCCGAGACCACTATTGAGCCCCACTGATAGACACCTCTTATCAGATCAGTGCGTGGCACTACAACCCCACATGCCTCGTGAGTTTGCAAGAAAACCCAGGTCGGTCGCCGAACTAGATAGGTGGAAGGCCACCGAGTTCCGCACCATGCTTCTTTACATAGGGCCAGCTGTTCTGAAATGTGTGCTGCCTCAAGCTGCATACAATAATTTCATCACCCTCCATTGCGCCATCTTCATTTTGGCAAATCAAGAAATGTGTCAGCATCATGCAGAATATGCTGATGCTCTACTGCGTCACTTTGTAACTGGGTTCAGATCCTTGTATGGAGATCACCACGTCTCATTCAATGTCCATTGTCTTATACACATTTCACAAGATGTAAAAGCTCACGGCTGCCTAGACAACTTTAGTGCGTTCCCGTTTGAGAACTACATGCAGTGTCTGAAGCGTTTGCTGCGTAAAAATAATGGCCCTTTGGAGCAGCTTTTCAACAGGCTTTCTGAGAGACAGAGTGCATTGATTCCTAAACACTCTCTGGCAACCAGCAAAGCTACATTCTCTCAACAGCACAATAGTGGACCACTACTACCTGAATGCAGGGGCCCAGAATATCGTCTCGCAAAAGTTTCTGATTACACCTTTGGGGCTGCAGAAGGGGACAACTGTTGTAAAACTGCCTCTGGAGAGATTGTGCTGATTTGCAATATCGCCATGTTACGTTCTACGCAAGAGCCTTGCATCATAGGTCAGGAATTTCGTACCAGGACAGACCTCTATAATCAGCCCTTCGAATCCTCGCGTGTTGGTGTACACCTTGTGTCACAGTTGTCTCATCTGAAGTGCTGGCCATTAGCGGGAGCTAAGAAGATGGTAATGATGCCTCATAAGGACAAACATGTGGTTGTGCCACTGCTCCACTAAGTGGTCTCCAGGTGTGAAAGATCGTTGTACGCTTCGGTTTGTTGTACCTTGACACTTTTGAATCGACTGCGTCAACGAGAAGACCATTTTGTTTTATGTAACTTGTGTACAATGGAACCAAACTCTATCAGTGTGCAGTGCTTAAGTTCTGACGTTCTCCTAGGTATGTACATTCTTGTGAACTTCGTTAACCAAAAACAAGTGGAAGTGGTACCCGGGTCATGGGTTCAAGGAACAATATGCAAATGGCCTAAGTTGCCCTCAGACAAGGCAAAAAAGCTGATCCTGAAAAGTGCCCCACCACAAGAGTCTTGGGACAGATATGACATCCAAGTCATGGGAGTATTCTGTGAGTACATGTGTTGCACATCCTCTGCTCATTGGGTACAGAATGGAAAATCAATTGCTGTGTGTCACTGGTACTGGTTACAGAGCTGGTTTATTCAATATGTTTCATTTATGCCTCCACCTATTATAATAGCTTAGAATCCCTGAACTATATTTATTTTTTCCCATTGTCTGTTCCGCAACAGGAACAATTATTAATAGTTTACTTTAGCCAAACCGGAGCATTAGGCACTACCTTGGAGCGGAACCACTAAAATATTTCTTTGGCCAGTTCAAATAGTTAATTATTAACTAATAAAATAATTGAATAATCTTTGGCAAAAATTCTAGTTCACATACAATGTAACGGACTTACCAAGAAATCACATTTCAATATTTGTTATCGAATTGTCATCATTGCTGGAATGGCATTGAACAGTTATCCTTCACACATAATCCAAAATATGTGTTCTCAAACCAAGAGTAGACCCATACATTGTATCTTATTGTATCTTACATTTATTATTATTACATCTTACATTGTATACATTGTTGCAATCAAATTTCAATTACGCAAAATTTAGTGACCTGAAGTATGTGCCCAACAAAGATCTACTTTGCCCCGCCACAAAATGCTCTTTCTACTGCTGGCAGTGGCAGCACCATACTGAATTTGTACCCTTCCCTTTATTTTTTGCTTCTCAGTATGAAGTTAAGTGAGCTATATATTTTGAGCAGTTTTGTTGAAATGTTCAATAAAATTCAGTTGAGCATATCAATAATAAAACATAGGTTGTATATTCACACTATGCCTTGCACACTTTCCCATTGGAAATTGGTTTCACACGAAGGTAATGCTTCTTTCATAATTCAGTGCATGACCTGTGCTATGTTGTCGAATACTTTCTCGCATTTGGGCTAATTTGCAATGGCAGTTAGTACATTATACAGGGTGTCCCAGAAAACGTCATTGAATTTTAATAAAACAACTACGCCACTTAGAATCATGCGATCAACTGCATTTGTTCTTACTATGTTTTTGCTACCTCCTGATGTTCATGTTATGTAACATGCATGTTATGTAAATTTTTGCGAACTGAACTCTGAAATTTTCCAACTAAAGGTCACTTTTTTACCCCAGCAATGTGAAGTGCGTGCCGAGTTTACTCAAGTTCATGATACTTGATAGGAATATTGAGGAGCTATCGTACTGGAAAAAAATAGCTGAAAATCATGCTCTACGGAGCTCGCACAGGATAGCGTGCGACAAATTTTTCAGTGAAATCATCGTCACATCTGTGTTTCAAACCTCCTTTCGTCGGACTAACAGCGATTGCGCTCGAAAAGTCCTCGTGCGTTATACTGAAGTGCCTTGAGAAGCGTGATGTTCGCCTATTTTTTCAGATAGGATAGATTCTGAGTATCTCTGTCAATTATCATGAATTAGAGTAAATTCGGCATGATCTTCATGTTGGTGAGGTAAAAAAGTGACCTTTACTTGGCAAATTTCTGAGTTCACTTTGCAAAAATTTACATAATCAAACTTAGGTTACATTAAACGCACGTCAGAAGGTGGCAAAAAACATAGTAAGAACAAATCTCGTTGACCGCATGATTCTAGGACAATTCATTTGGACAATTCATTTGTGCACGTGAATGGTACCAGTTCGCCACCCAGGGCGGCAAAGTTAGCATGTAAGGATTTAGGAGTACCACACGGACTGGACACATTTATGACAAGCCATTATCACTCTAAAGGGTATATCATTGTCCACCTTTCCTTAAAGCGTGCATGTGGAGCTTTGGCTGCTGATCTTTTAACTGCGGCATCCTATCTGAATTACAAATTGTGGGGACAAATCTGCATTTAAAAATGCATCATGTTACTACTGCGTAATCCCAGTGACAATTTTTTTGTAAATTTGCAGCAACGTATGCTGAAGCTCATGCCAAGCTTGACCGTGCTCAGTATATTTCGGACTTAAATTCAGACATGAGCGACGATGGCAGACGAAAGCGACTTCCTCCATGCCGTCTCATCCAGGAATCGGAGGAGCCCACAATTGGTAATCCCTGTTCATTCTTATTATCTATTCTGCTTCGTATTGGTTTGAAGCATGTTTCGTGCCATGAAGCGTTAAACGTCAGTGTCCGTTCTTTTGCCCACTATTGCAAACGCTTCTCCTCTATGTGAAACATTTTATAGCTATTGATACTTCTAATTCAAATGTCAACATTTTCTTTTCTGTTGACAACCAGTGGCTGTTTTCATTTGCTTGCTGCTGCCAAGATACAACAGACATAGACAGGTGTCAAGCAACTAGCGTAGCTATATGGCTCTTTTAGGTTGTTAAGTTTGTGTCACGTCAAGTCACACTGCGTTATTTTTTTTGTCTTTACTCTCAGTCACATTGCGAATTGTATAAAATTGATTTGATTTGAAGATATTACCTTGTATGTCGTGTTATTCTGTTGCTTTTCCCATTCTTTCTCCATTGTTGTATAGCGCCACAGAGGTGTAGACTGTTGATGGATCCTTAAAATAATAAAATAAAAATATGTTTGTATGCTTTGTGTTTCCACAAAACTTAACTTCTACTTTCTTCACAGGAAGGACGAAGCGTCCACGAGTGTTTCCCCTTCCAGAGTCTTCCGACTCTGAAGACGTCGACAACACACTTCCTGATGTGCCTCCAATCCCTCACAATTTTCCAGAATGCCACGCAGCAGGTAAGTCATATTTATTTTTAGGTGTGTCTCATACAGGATACAGGTCATAGGCTATAGTATTCTGTCCGGAAATAACTAATATCTTTCTGGAATAACCTGCAGGCAAGAAGACCATTGCTCGACCTTGCAGCTCCCAAGGTAGGATTTGATATAGCAGGTGGTCTGTACTATCTCCTGTTCTAATGTGGTTCACCCTTTGCAGGCAGCAATGATGATTCAATCCATGACACCATCTCTGGCACATTAGATGAAATGTGTGGTACATCATTTGCTGGAATGAGTAAGGAAACAAACTGTTTAAACAAAACTAAAATTATGTTAATGTGGAAATGATGCAAGCTTAATAGCAATCGTTGACACAGTCGCCAATCAATATTTCAGACTAGAGTTTCAAATTTTTCAGACAAATCTTGGTAGCGTCAAAAACCACATAGAGCCGAACAATTTCCACTTCCAACATTTTGGACTGTGTTTCGGATAAATCGTCCGGTTCCTCTTACTCCTTTCGGTTTGAGCACGTTCATTGATTAGAATGTTTTTTTTCTTCCAAGTGCCAAAATGTACTCACTACAGTGCATTTTGGGACTCCACAATTCTGACCACTCCAGGAAACAAAGCGCACTGACCCTGTGTGCCATTATGCCAGCATTATGCCATGTGTGCACGTCAACTGTTATTTGAAGGCTGTGGAAGTGCTGAAATAAAATTTTGTTGAAACAGTGCATGGAATGTTTAAAAATTTGGACTGCTCAATAAATTGGACTGATTATGTGGTCCTTTCAATTATGAAAAATTGGTCGGCAACTGTGTATAGGAGCAGCACTGGTTTGATTCTTTGGTGGATGTGCGCTGTTATTACAATCCGAGATTACATCAACAGGTGGTGAAGCAACTAGTCATCCACGTCAGCACGAAAATGTTGCCTCCACAACAGGTATTCCTTTTATAAATGTATTGACCAATAAACCGTCACACTCATATGTTGGCATACCATCATTACCATTGACAAACAGAGATAACCTTTTCCCCCACTGTGAAAACTGGATGTGATTGTCAGTGGAGCTCACTGTTGAAAGTAGAGCTTTGTGTGCTTCGTCTCATCTTAGTTATTGTATTTTCGCCCAGCGCATGCATGACTGTGGTCAATGATGTTCCCATCAAGTTTACTGCATTCTGTAACTGATCTGTATGCTGTTTCCAGAGTTTCAGAAGCAGGTCCTGCAACTTTTACACCTGGTGCGACTGACACAACAAAGGGACAGTGCTGTACTCCATGAACTTTGCGCACAGAGGGTCACTAGTACGGCTGCGAAACCACTAGGAGCACTAATAAAACAGCCATTTGCATCTTCCGAAGACTTCGAGCAGTTTGATTCATCTCTAAGTGAAGAAAGGAAATTGTTGCTCGTAAGTGTTTTGGTTCATTGTTGTCTTGTCCCGTGTGTACTTAGTCGTCTCAATTCACGAGTAGTTGTAATGATTTTGGAACATAACACTTTTCAGTCTATGTACATATTTATACATTTAGAATGCTAAAGTGGGATGCTGACTGCCAGGTGACTCTTTGTCTTCGGACATTGTTCCCATGTTCTGTGCACTGGTTGTTCATGCACCCATTGCTGGCATTTGTGCGTACCAGGTTGCTGGACCCTGTTAGAGAAGCCACTTTACAAGGGGCAGTGAAGACTGTTAACGTTGGCCCTTTGTCCTATTTTCTTCAGATTGTGCGATCACTTATGAACATAAGATGTGGCACAGATATTGCGTCGTTCGTGGGTGTAGTTGTGATTACAGCCTACGAAAGAGAGTACATCGCAGATAAGGGACTGAGCCACCGAGTTCAAGAGGAACACAGGATACCCAGCATCATTCAACCCTGATACCAGATCGCAAAGACTAAGGCATTTGATGTGGCCATGACTTCTTAAGAGAAAGCAACATATTGCCACATGGTTTATATGCCCAGCACACCTGTTTAATCTTCCTTTCAGGATGGAGTGCCTATTTCTCACTCAAACCACATGACCCCTCAAATAAGAACATTCACTCATCTGTACATCTAAAAATAGACTGAATAGCCCCTAGACTAAAAATATACCTCTTGTACTGTGGACATTCAGAGCGTGAGATCCGTTTGACTTAGTCAAAAAGATATAACCAAGGATGGGCGCAATGCAAGACCAGATACAGACTCCTGTTTTCCGGAAATGGAGGTTCTTGCTCCGCATAATATGTGTGGATCTCAAATATGAACTCAAGTATAAATATAAGTTACTGCTGTGGCTGGTCTTTTTTTTTTTTCTTTTAGGAAAAAAGACAGTGTCTTCTGCCAAGAACAACATATACTGATATGATAACACGAAACGGATATTGACACTATTGACTCTGACACTAAAACATACAAGTACTAGAAATTATTTGCAGCTGTTAACGATGCCATGGGTAAGCTTACTGAGGTGTAAGTTGCATGAGACAATCCCAGCGTTGGACGCACACTTTACAATTTACACTTGGCTAATAAGCTAATAATGTTTTAATGAGAGCGTCATCTTCCATATCTCTGACAAATATTTAAACTGTCGCAGAAAACGGAGTGCTGAGCAATTTGTGCTCAGCCACCAAATTTGCATGTCCTCTTTAGACTTTGAACTCACAATCTTTGCAATTGATTTTATACAGGGTGTCCAAGCTAAGTGTGAACATACTCTTAAATATAAAGTATATACAGTGAACCCTCGATTTATGAACATCCTCGGTTCCCCGAAAAATTGTTCATATATCGAGGGATTCATAAATCGAAAATCCTAGTCAGCTTCCGTGCATTAGAATAGGGCGGTGATGACAGTACATGGTAGTGCATGGTGGTCTCAGGAGAGTTATCTGCAGGCACCGCTGGGGGCACTACCAATTAGCATCCATGTGGGACATCGTTTCGATTTCTGCACCGGTAACTCCCCTATCGGTGCCTAAACACAACTCTCCTACGACAGCCATGTTGCTCAATTCTGATGCACGGAGGCTGACGTTTTCGTTGCTCAGTATGGCTTCATTGATTTTGCTGCAGATTTCGCACGCATAAATGTGCGTCATCGTGCGTCAACGGAAGTTCGTTAGTTGGGTAGACAACAAGCCCAGTTCCTAAATGCAGGTCACGTTTTCCTGCACACTCCCTGTATATCATTTTTTCCAAGATGAAATCAGTTGCAACATAGCGTATGCTGAATGGCACTCCTTAGGAGGGCATCACCAGACTCCTAAGACAATGTCTTCACTTTCAATAGTAATTAAAATTTTAATTACAAAACCTACAAAGTTGTCCTAGTGAGAACATCTTGCTATTTTTTTTTGTTTTGTTTTTTCGGTCACCTGATATTGTAGCAGATTTCAGAACAAAAATCCGTTTGGTAGATCGTTCGCTAAACATTCGTGAAAGAACACCGTCTTTTTTTCTTTTGTTCATTGTGCATCTTCGGAGATGCTTATTTCCTTCATCCCCAATGTCAGTGGGGGAAAGGTGTTCACACTTAGCTTGGGCACTCTGTATAATATAAATATGATGAGTTTGCATACGGTAATCACAGGTTATGCAGCTGCAAATGCTCTCGCATTGCAGCTTATTACATGCATGCATGTTTATATGTTCTGTCTGATGTAGGCGCAGGAACTTGTGTGCATTGGAGGAAACGACGTGGGCCATGCTACCAGGAACATCTTAGCTTACATGCTAACAAATCGTGTTGCCGAAGAATATAGCTGGTTTGGCCAGAAAGGGAAGAAAAAGTTTTGCACTCTTCATGCACCCTTGGTTATTTTTGGTATGTATAAGCAATGAACCATTCTGTGTAAACGTTACGTGCCAACCTACTTTTTCTTTTTTTCTTTTTTTTTATTTTGTTTTCTATGGCGGCTGTGGTCCTGGGACACTTCCCTTCATACTTCCTTACTGGTTCGCTGGATTTTCTACCCATCGTATTTCCCATACAATTTGCGAAGGTGCAAAAACCAACTGCATGCAAAATATTTACCGCAACAACATGTGTCTCGTTGTAGCGTTGGTGGCACTGTCTTGAGAGTGTGACATTGATATCGACGAAACACGGAACGCAGACGGCGACAGCGTTCTGAGTCTGGTCGCTGTTTGGTGTTTTGTTTTGCAGTGTGAAACGCCCTTAAAGAGATTTCTTTTCTAAATTCAAGAGGTCAAATAAATATGCTGTAGGAAAACAATGAATAACAGCTGTAGTTGTGTTCAAGTTAAGAAAAAGATGACTACAGATGCCGTTTACATAACATGTACTACGTAAACATTTTCGTGCTTGCTCTCATATCTCATCACCTGTGCCTAAACAAACAAATTCCACGAGTAACCGACCACTTGTGTTAGCTCCAGTAAAGGAGCTAACACAAGTGGAGATCAGACAGTGGGAAAAACGAGTCAGAAAGACTCAAAGTTATTGCTAGCATGCGATTTGCGGTAGATCTGCATCCTGAGCTCTGTCATTCAAGGTCAGAGATGTCGGCAATAGGAGGTGCCAATAATCCTGTTAAGTGTCTGGCGTGGTTCTCCCGAACGAGACGTATATCGTGTGCTCTGCACACCACGTTTGTTGAGCGCTATTCCGAGTTGTGTTGAGAGGGAACCTTTCATTTTGCGGAAACATGTAAACCATAGCCAGGGCTATATAACTACAAAATATGAAGGAAATCTTTTGAGAAACTGCAGTCCAAAAAACCCAATTTTTGAGAGCATAGCTGTACTCTACACAGACTTGCCAAAAGGGGACAAGGTACAGACATGCAAATTTGATATCAATTTACAGAGCACGCTTCGACCTACATGCCCGTACTTCATATATCTCGATGGCATGCATAGGACGAGTACAGCGCAGAGACAAATATGACCAAAACCGGAACTTTGGGGCAACTTTGGCAATTCTTAATTGAAGTTCAAAACATAATTGACCCGTGCCGTTTAGAAAGGCTGAAAACCATTGTGCCTGATATATTGCGCAAAAAAAAAATATTCTGGGACCCTCCGCTGGCGTGGAATAAAATGTCAGTCGCTCTGTCAGAAAGCTCCGCCGCAGGGTCAATTTCGTTCAGATTTTTTTTCTGGTGGACCACAACACATAGAGCCAAAATATTTATTGCTCCTGTGTGCATTCGTGTTGTGGTACAGCATATATTTTTCAAATGAAATCGGTGATGGTGTCCGGACCACCCCGCCTGAGTTGAGATGGAATCACCCAGTTGCTTTTACGTTATTTGATAGCGACCCAATGAGACTGTTCTGGGTGCACGAAGGGAAAGGCAAAACACTGATAGGTTGCACGAACAGCTGACCTACTTCCATACCATGTAGCATTTTCATACTGCCCAAGCCACCTCCATACAGTACGTAGCTGTTAATACTACCTGTCTTCATTTCATTTCAGAAGCAATCAGAATAAACAGGAAGTTCTCAGGAGCTACACGAACGGAAGTGGAATGTTCTATAAAGTCCTGGCTCAGACACGCGAAGGAGCGCCGCTGTTCAAAGGAGTGATGGAACTCCCTCCCAGTAAATTTGCCTCTGCATCGAAAAAAGTGACGACTTGCTACAACGTGACTTTTTATTTTTGTCATTCATTTAATTCATTTGACATGACAAGTCTAGTTTTTCAGTGGACTTTCATTGCACCAACGTGTTTTAGTCAATTGACTTTTACAATATTTCTACCTCATGTTGTATTCCTATTTTTGTACCATGTGCATTTGCATAGTTTTTCAGTAGACTGTTCTTTTCCTTTTTTTGCAGCTACTTGTTTTAGTCATTTTACTGGTACTCTATTTTAACTTCATGCTGTATTCCTATTTACGTGCATTCTCCCCATGCGTTTTTGAGTCGGGCATTCTTTGCAGCAACATGTTTTATTCATTAATTTTACTTGTACAGTGCTGGACAAAAGTTTACGGTACACGCTGTGGCGCATTCCTTCTTTAGAGTGACACAGTAGCATCGAATGGAACGATAAGGACTTAGACATATGCTTAGGTAACCCAGTCGCCTGTTTTTGTCTGTATGGTACCATTCGCTCCTAGCGTGTTACTCTGAGGAAAGAATGCAGCGGAACGTGTTCCGTAAAGTCTTGTCCAGCACAGTACTGTATCTCGACTTTATGCTGTATTCCTACTTAGGTCGGGTTGACCTAATCTGTGATATCTTATGGCACGAGTACTTAGGTCTACTTTTATATACAGGGTGGGTGCTATAAAAGGTAAGCCACATTTTCGCACGTGGCGCGACACCTACTTGACGGACAGACTTCCGGTACCACAGAGTGCATAATTTGTGCTAGAAAAGCCTCCGAAAAAATTGTGGTTACCAGGCACTGCATATCAAAGTAAATACGACCACGCAAACTTTTGTCTTCCTGCAGTTCTTATGCGCTATACCAATGTAAACACAGCAGTCTGCCACTAGTCGAGTGCAGCTTCCGCCCAGGGGCGCTAGCGGCGTCAAAACCGAAAACAAATTCGTGTCAGCTGGCGCCCCTAGGCTGATGCTATACACAACAATTTGAGACCGCCGTGTTCACATCGGTATAGCGCATAGGATATGCATGATGACGAAAGTTTGCGTGGTCGTATTTACTTTGATATGCAGTGCCTGGTAACCACAATTTTTTCGGAGGCTTTTCTGGCACAAATTATGCACTCTATAGTAGCGGAAGTCTGTCCGTCAAGTATGTATCTCTCCACGCGCAAAAATGGACTGACCTTTTATAGCGCCCACCCTGTATGTACTGTTACAAATATAAAATGTATATGCAAGCAAGCAAGCTGTGATACAATATATTTGAAAGTGATATTTTCTATTAAATGTACACAATAAATAATAATTGCTAGCAATTGCTCCCTACCTGACTCTGAAAATGGGCATAAAAAGGCTGCATTTAGCAATCGATAATAGTGAAAGTGCGCATACTAGCTGGTTCATACTGGTGACGTGAAGACCTGAGACAGGGAGGAAATAACAGACAACTGGTGCAAGACAACTGGTGACAACGTTCTGGTGCAAGTAGCAGCAGTGCAATACACAAAACTGCACTACTTAAAAAAACTCCTAGCACTGTCCCAAAGACGTCAACAAAGACGTCCTGTGGACCTATCACGGAGATCCATGGATGCAACTTTGACGGTCCCAGAAACATCCGCAATACGTCTGCAAGACCTTTATGGACGTCCTGTAGACGTCGCAATATCCAGGTCGGTATGTCCATAGGACATCCCTATAATGTAGATGGTTTGTTGGGGCTGTTAACGAGACGGGTCTTCTTCTTGCTTCAGGTGGTTGTAGTCACAACCGGGAGAGCAGCAGCTTCCCATGAACTTCAGCAATGGTTTGCTCCGAGGGACATGCACCTACTTTCCAGATACAGTGCAACAAACGTGTCTGAAGACCCATGGTCGCGCTACTGGTCACACTGCAATCTATACTGCGGTACCGTATCTCAGCGAGCTACCAGCCATTGGATAATGACAACACGAGCGACAGCGTCAACGGTGTTATCAGTACCTTATAAAAGCGAGCTTCACTGTTTCCAGTTCAGTGGGCATGGTGACACGCACTTGGAAATGCTGTTAACGAGACGGTTCTTCTTTTTGCTTCAGGTTAGTAAGCCTTGTTCAAATATTCGAAGTGACTGCATTTGCCTTGTCGTGTTACCATGCCCAAAAACGTGTCGTGACATTGTGTACCGATGTTTCATTGTTTTGGAATTATTGATGTGTGGTGACGTTGAAAGTAACCCAGGTCCTAGCGTTGACGAAATGTTTAGCAATTACTTGAAGGTCAAAATAAGATTTAGGGAGAAATTGGTAGGCTACAAGAATCTTAGACAAATTAGAGAGAACTATAAGCTCTGTAAATGAAAGACTTGTAAAATGTGAAACGGCACTGCCCGGAATTCAGCCTGTATTTGAGCAAATGTCCTCACTTCTGGTTTCTGTTAATTTGCTTCAAAAGTCGTTTAGAGCACATCAAGATAAGATAACCGACTTGGAAGATAGGTCTCGGCGCTCAAACCTTATTGTTCATGGAGTACCCGAGGCTCTTGTAGAAACGGCACATGAGCTGAGAAAGAAAATTGTCGAAGATGTATTTCGAGATAAACTGGGTGTTGAGTGTAATTCCATTGCTAGAATTCATCGCTTGGGAAAACCGAAGGGTGACCGACCAGTCATACTCTATTTTCAAGATTTTGGAGAAAAAGAAAGTGTAATGAAAAATGTTGCAAGACTAAAAGGTATTAACATTTTTGTTAGAAATGATTTTTCCAAGGAAACGCTTCGTAAAAGGAAGTGTTTGTGGGAAAGTACCCAAGAGGAAAGGAAACGCGGGGACAACGTAAGGCTGGTTCGGGATAAGTTATACATTAATGGTACGATGTATGTTTGGGATGATGACAAAAATGCATGTAATATTTACACACGGGGTCACTAGGTGCGAAGTGACAAAGTGAAAGCGAAAAAGAATTCAGATTTGTATGTTTAAATGCTCAAAGTGTCTTAAATAAATGTGATAAACTTGAGCATGTTTTGCTAAGTTATGATCCACATGTCATGATAATTACTGAAACATGGCTAAGCTCCGCTCACCCTGATGGCGTTATCTTCCCCCCGTCTTACAAAGTATATAGAAGGGACCGTTCAAGTAGGGGAGGCGGTGTTGCCATACTTGCAAAATATAATGTCGAGGTACTTGCTCTCAATCAGATCGAAGAGCATGAAAGTGAGCACGAAGAGCTGTAAAATTAACTTCCGCGGAAATACAGCAACAGTGATCGGCGTGTATCGCGCTCCTAGAGCGGTGCCGGATTTTATGCATCAATTGCATGACTATGTTGATCGTTATCGGAACCATAAGCTCATAATTGCAGGGGATTTTAATCTCGGGGACATTGACTGGAATACCCTCAGGTGTGGCGGGAGTGATGCTGTGAGCTCAGAGATACTGCTTGATATGATGACAGCCTACGACCTAATTCAAATAGTGCACGAATCCACCAGAATAACAAACGTATCTGCATCTTTGTTAGATCTTGTACTTGTCAGCAGTGGTATAAGGAGGGCTACTGTTTCAGTTGATGAGGGCATATCAGATCATAGGTTGGTGTATTTTGTTGTCATGTTAAGTGGAGTAAGGAACAATGGGCCTTCAAAAATCATCACTGTTAAAAATTATAATGCTTCCAATGATGTACAGCTTGTGGAATATCTGAACCGGGCTTTGGATGCGTTTACAGACACCAACGTTAATGTACTTTGGAATAAATTTAAGATTCACTGCAAACATTGCTTAGATACCTTTATTCCAAACAAAAGGAAGCGTACTCGGAGGAATAATCCTTGGGTTACTAGAGAAATAATACACATTAAAAGGTTACGAAGACAACCAAATTTAGACAAGGAAAAAATAACATAACTGAAACTGTCCCTACAGGGAAAGTTACGACAAACTAAGGAATATTATTTCTCAAACTCATTACCCCGCTTTGCGACGGAAAACCCGCAGAAATTTTGGCAGTATCTTTCTGAACATAAGAAGTGTGTCGAACCGATTCAGAATAATGGTTCTGTTATATCGGACAATGAAGAGATGGCGGATCTGTTTAATGCATATTTTCAAAGTGTATTCACTGAAAGTGATACTGGTTACGTGACAGTTTTGAATGATGAACGCCCTCATCTCCACATAGATGTGTCCTCTCCACACATCTATGTGGAGATGAGGGCGTTCATCATTCAAAACTGTCACGTAACCAGTATCACTTTCAGTGAATACACTTCGAAAATATGCCATACCACGGCAGCGTATTCAACCGACGGCCGGACAATAGATTTATAAGCTGCGACCTTAAGGTCCTTGCTAGTACAGTGAAGCTTTCTTCGCAATAATCCCAGCTTCCTACGGGCCACTGTGCATATATTTGCGATATGTTTGGACCAGGATAATTTATCTGTAATGATTACGCCGAGATACTTATATTGGCTTACTTTTGTTATCGCAGTATCATCTATTTTATATGTGAACACGAAAGGATTCTTTCTTGCCGTTATGCTCATAAAAACGGTCTTTTCAAGATTAACAACCATGTCCCACTGGGAACACCACTCTGACACTCTATGCAAACTAATATTTAAGTGCTCTTGGTCCTCAATGGATGACACAGGAAGAAACAATATACAATCATCCGCAAACATTCGGATTGAAATTTGGGGACCCACAAAATCCGGTAGATCATTAATGTACAGTAAGAACAATAATGGTCCCAAGACTGACCCTTGGGGAACACCCGATTTAACTTCTAGAAGGCCCAATAGTGTTCCACTTATGTCCACAAACTGCCTACGTTTGGATAAGTAACTTTGGATCCACCTAATGATATTGGATGGTACCCCTATAGCAGATAATTTAGAAATTAGTTTATTATGTGGGACCCTATCAAATGCTTTGGAGTAGTCAAGAAAAATTATATCCGTCTGGCCACCCTTATCTAACGTTTTTGAAAATTCATGCACTGTAGTTACCAGTTGAGTGACAGTGGAAAAACCCCGGCGGAATCCGTGTTGGCAGTCTGACAGAATGCCGTGCTCTATTAAAAATGCAGTTAGCGCATTTGCTATCACGTGTTCCAAAAGCTTGCATGAAGCAGATGTCAACGAAATAGGCCGATAGTTAAGAATATTATGTCTGTCACCCTTCTTAAACACTGGCATGATACGTGCGATTTGCCAAACTTCAGGAATACTGCACTGCTCAAGCAAACATTGAAATATTTGCACTAAAAATTTTCCTACGGTTTCGGCATATCTCCGGAGAAACATATTTGGAGCACCATCAGGACCAACAGATTTTTTCACATCTATATTCAACAGCATGGACAGAACACCAGAACAGCGACACATCTATGTGGAGATGAGGGCGTTCATCATTCAAAACTGTCACGTAACCAGTATCACTTTCAGTGAATACACTTTGAAAATATGCCATACCACGGCAGCGTATTCAACCGACGGCCGGACAATGGGATGGGATGTATGGGATCCCAATACACAGAAAGACATAGGTGAACTTGAAAAGATTCAGCGCCTTGCAGCGAGATTCATTTCTAATAGATACAACAGGCGTAGCTCGCCAACACAAATGCTTTGCGAAGCCGGTTTAGAATCTCTAGTTGATAGAAGGAAATGCGCGCGGTTAAAATTCCTGTATATGTTGTATACCCGTAGACTAGGGCTCAACCCTGACGAGTATGTATCCAGCATACAGTCTAGAAGTACCCGACATCGTCATGAATACAGTTTAATGCCAATATATGCTCGTACAAGTAGGTTTAAAAATTCATTTTTTGTCCGCACTATAGAAGATTGGAATAATATCCCTCAGATTGCATTTACATCACTGGAAAGTTTTCTTTCCTATCTCGATCGTATGTAGCACTTGTCTTGTCAAACACTTGTGACCTCGTAAAGTGCAAACCGCTGCTATTCTATTTTTACATTATGTGATGGCTTCGGAATTGCTTGTACTGAAGATACCCGTTTGCATTCCTGTCTGTGTAGTGTCAGAGACCACTCCTGCTCTGACTCCAACGAAGTCTGCAGTATTTCACAAATAAATAAATAAAATAGATGCTTTTTCCCGGCTCCTCGCTGTTGTACCCATTCACAATAAAAAATATCCTGAGATTATTCGAGCATTTAAAGTTGCATTTAAGAGGACCGGTACTCCAAGGCTGATACATAGTGATCAAGGAACAGAATTCACGAACAAGGTAGTGCAAGAGTTCTTGAAAAGAAAAGGCATAACCTTATTTCACTCTAATTCACTATACAAATGTGCCATTATAGAGAGGTCTCAGAGAAGTATTGTCTCTACACTTTACCATGTCTTTACTGATCAGGGTCATAAACGTCATGTGAAGGTTCTACCTCAAGTAATCAACCCCTACAACAATCGAGTGCACAGGACTCTCTCTGTGAGACCTGTGGATGTAACCAATGAAAACGAGCACATTTTCCGAGAAAGACTTTACCCCACTGCAACTGAAGCCCCAAAGAAACCACGTTACAATGTTGGAGACCTTGTAGGAATTTCCAAATATAGACACCAGTTAACAAAGAGATATTTACAGTCTTTTACGAAAGAGATTTTTTCGGTGAGAGCAATCAAAATAGGTGATCCTAATACATACTTACTTCGTGACCTTAACAAAGAAGATATCATTGGCAGTTTCTGCGAGAGTGAAATGGTAAGAGTGAGAGAAGTTCCAAAAGTAGAAACGATTATAAAAAGACGAGTTAGAAATGGACAGCTCCAGTATTTAGTTAGATTCGGTGGAACTGCGGACATGAAGTGGATAGCAGAAAGTTACCTCGGTTGAAAAAAAAAGACCAGTACAGGATGGTCCGATATTGAAACCCAGCCTGGCGATTCATGGTACACAGGTGACAAAACAGAGCAATCGGAAAAAGGAGAAGATGAATCCAGTAAATGGAATAGGAGGTTTCACATATTTCAACTACATCTGCCGTGCAATGAGAAACATACCTCTTGGAAGCAGCTATCAAATTGTGGGTTAACAACGGTCAAGAGGACGCTATTAGCAGAAGCTTTTCAAATTGTGACAAACACTGTGTTGTTTTGAGCTCTACCGAATAATCCTCCAAATCAAGTCATTTGGGAAACTGCAAAGGAAATGTATTCCATGCTTCATACAGATGATTTGTCTTTAACAAGTTCATCCTTTGTTTTACTAACCGAATGGTCACAGCAAATGAGTGAGCTATTTGACTATTCGACTCATTTCGATGCCATGCAACTTGCTACAAAGAGTCTGTGTTTTATTGACACTGCCATAAAGCATGGATTCCATTCAACCGCCAAGTACATAACTTTATTTACTTTGGACCTTTTGAAAAATCGACTTGTTTGTGTATAAGATGTATGAAAATGTATCGTCAATAAGAAATAAATTCATCCTCAATGCTAAGTCTTTCTCACTTTATCATAAAAGAGCGAAATGGATAGGGTGTGTATTCTTCTGTGTCACATATTCTCTCTCGTCATAGTAACTTTCAAGTTAACGAAGTCATCACCTTCACTTCGACAAGGTAACTGTAGCAAAGAAGTTGAGCTGGAAGAATACGTTTATGCCAATAGGTGTCCCCCTAATGCATCACTGCTCGCGTTACGACTTTGGGACAAGACTGGTCTTCCAACACGCTACTCTCACACGCAATGAAACGCAACAACTACGGATGTACTTGAGATTGGTGAATATCAGTCATAGCTTTTACGATCAGGAATGCGTAGAAGTATGTTGCTTGTGTGAGGAGCGGGAGCTAAAGGTTCACCGCTGCCCACAAAATATATACACACTCGGTCGAACACATGGCCGACATCATTCTGGATATGGAATAACGCTGTCGAAGAGGGCAGTTATATTGTTGTTGAAGTATCTCAATAAAAATATTTAATTGGAGAATCACTAGTTTATATATGTGGTTTTAAGTGAATAGAAATATGTACATAATAATCAGTCACTCTTTGAAGGCATTACTGTTTCATTTCAACTTGTTTTTTATTTCTAAATATGTGTCGCTACCATTCCATGCTCGCCTCTCTTCGGAAAAAAAGTGATGAAAAGCAGACGCCACTGGATCTCTTCCTTTGCGAAAGCAGATTTCGGAAAGTGCTACTCACGCTCTCTTTTGTGAAACGAAAAAAATAAAAATAAAAATTAAAAAAAGTAACGATGTAACACGAAGACATATGCATGAAGCGATCACATGGAAGGAAAAGATGTAACACGATGTCGAATGCACAAAAGTTGTCAAGCGAACGAAGTGAGATTAGGCTAGCGATGAGTTTGCGGAAAGAGGTGATTTGTGTTTATGACGTCTACAAGACACGCTGTTGTCACGTAGAAGTTGTCAATAAAAGTATGGGAAAGAAAACCTTAACATAAAGATGGCTGAAACATTCAACAGAACTCCTAGCACAGCGTCGAATCCAGAAAAGGGGCAGTCATGTGGCCTTCCTGGCCTGCCTGGCCTGCCTGTCAACTCCTGATATTTTCGCCGTCACTGCTGCGACCCCCTCTCTGGTGAGACTGCTTTGCTCTATGTTCATAGCATCCGAGTTCATTGTAGCAGTCGCGGAAATGCAGTACGAACGGTTCACGATTGACTCTGTCACTTCCTCATACCGCCTGGCTAACTGTAGAAACTTCACCGGCTTGTCGGCATCATGTGTAGAGAGACTTTGCTCCTCATCGGACACTATACCGAGACAGCCTTTCTAAATATCTCTCATGCAACGGGAAAGTCGTCACAACTACAACTACAACTTCATCAGTCAAGACTTGAGTGTGATGGCCTCCGTTTGTCGGAAAATCTCCACAAACAGACCAGCGATCTGTTGGACTTTCTCTTCGCATTGAATATTACCAACACAAAATCAACATTGCCTCATCGTCGTCCTCACACGGTATGTGGATCGACTTAATTTAAATGTCGATTCAATGCTGTGTTAGGTTGACTGTGTCATGTAACGTCAATAGAAGGAATATTTATCCCTACAGCAGGACATGTGTGTAATTGCCTTACAATATGTCCGTTACTTACTTTGCATAACAGAGTGAACTAGAGTATGAAAATCCAAATGTCATCGAAGCTCAACTGTTTTGTAAACTAGAGTAGCACTATGCTTTGCTCATTCTTTGAAATGACTATATACTTGAAAGATAACTGTGATCTAACTGTTATAATAAAAATATATGTCGTGAAAAAGCAAATGAATTTGTTTATTTTTTATACTCGTTATATTTTAGTGTTTCGTTAGGCGTCGAGGAAAAGTTACAATAATGTTTTCTCCCGCATTTTGCTTGCTCTCTCATGCTTACAGTATCGAGGAGGGGGGTCTGCTCGTGATATTGCTAGTAATTGGAAATGGAATATTCACCTCAGCCAGAGCAACCTGCCACTCTCGATCTAATTGCACTGAGTGAGCGAGTTTCATTCTAAACTTGCTACTTGTGGTGCTAAGAAATACATCACTCGAGCTGTTTGACAGTAAACTGACGTAGAAGTGGTTCGTATTTTTTTAAACGAAATCATCGTGAGGAGTCTTTAGCGAGAGCGAAGACTAATGGCGGGAATTTTTTTAATTCGTCATAGCTACATCTGTTGAGGCAAAAGTGAATTCGCCATCTGTTTAAAATGTCAGAAAAGGCGGGCAAATTTAAAATGTGCTGTAAGTAGCACCATCTGTTGAACATGACACAAAAATCTGCGGGCGCGAAATTGAAAATTTGGGGGCGCAGGTAGCGCCATCTGTTAGACGGCGGTAAATTTAAAATTTGCTGGAAGTGCTGCCATCTCTAGATGAACGAACTCAACTCCCGTGACGCCACCTGGCGTAAAAAAAATCAAACGACGTCTCCCCCCCACAATTCTATTCTAATTAGCGACCTAAGTAAACATGTAGAACCCATGGCCTAGCCTTTTCTACTTCCGGCTGTCGTTGGAGTAGGACGTGTTGAAATGAGCTCCGCTGGAGTCTTACCTACGGCTAAGCCTAGCCGGGTTTCAGAAAGTCTAAACGATTGCGTTTCTAAGGATGATTACCGCCTAGTTTTGCCGACGTTACCGAGGGGCAAATTCGCTTTGAATACTGTTGTTCTGCACGCTGATTTGTTTCAACGGCCGTACAGGAGGGAAGATTTCAAGCCAGCTTTAAAGGAAATCTTGAAGCCTGCGGATATTGCTTCGTTTGGGGTGTACCAAATGAATCACGTTTGGATGCTGACAACACACAGTGCGCTTGTGAAACAGAAGCTCCTGGAACTTGGCGAATGTACTGTGAAGGGGAAAATGGTGTTTGATTCTCGACACATCACCGAAGGAAGTTCGTGCGAAGGTGCATTGGCTACCGTTTCATACCCCTGATGAAGAGGTGAGTAAAGCTTTTTCGCCTCTCGGTGTTGACATCAAGGTTAAGCGAGAGGTATGGCGGGACGATTTCTTCAAGGATGCGGAAACTACCAAGCATACCGTGACAATGAAGCTAAAAGACGGAGTATCAGTGGACAGTATACCACACCAGCCGAGAATCCTTGGAATCTTGACACTTGTCTCAATCACAGGACGTCCACCGTTATGCCTGAGATGTCGGCAAGTGGGTCACATCAGACAGCAGTGTAAAATGCCAAGATGTCAAGACTGCAAGCGTTACGGCCACGACAAAGACAGCTGCTTGAAATCGTACGCTGACAGAACTAGAGTGGTACTTGAAAACGCTACCGATGAAGACCACATTATGGATGTAGCAGAAACAATGGCTACATTAGAGCAAGTAACGAAGGAACCCGTACAACTAGCAAGTGCGGAAGCTGCTGCGGAGAAAGCCACAGACCAAGTAGGTCGGGATGAAGTGACAGATGAAGAACCGCTAGAAGTTTTTAGTGAGTACACTGGGGGAGATAACAAGGGGAAATGCCCTTCGGAACTTAACAGTCAGTCCCAAGGAGCGGGTAAGGAGGTGGAGAGGCTTAGGGGAGAGGAAACCGACGTTCCGCCACCAGCCGTGGAGGCGAAGATTTCGAATCCATGGAAAATGGCCGGTGGAAAGCGGCTAAAACAGGCCAAGCCGAATATTCCGTACGACCCTAGGGATCGAGGACAATCGCACAGTCAACCAAACTAATGTACCAGAAGCTAACTGTCGCGACGCTGAACGTTATCAGCCTTATCTCTCGGAAAAGGAAAATGTGGTTACAGGACCTAATGTGGGAGAATAGGATTGACATCATGTGTGTACAAGAAACCAAGATTGAAACAGAAGCACAAGAAGAAGAGTTGATTGTTTCCTTCAAGAACAGCTATCAAACCTTCCATTCAAGAGCAGTAAACGGGAGAAATGGCACAGCCGTTTTCGTACGGAGGAAAAAATATTTATGGGTCGTGCCCGAGATAGGTCACGACATGGAAGGCAGAGTCAGTGCTGTAGATTGCCTTATCGGGAGCGAACTTATCAGAGTCGTATCTGTGTATGCACCCAACGTGCCTTCAGAGCGGAAGTACTTTTTCGAGTATTTGGAACACTTCCTCGAAACCCCAGCCAAGTTATTTCTATGCGGCGACTACAACTGTGTGTTGTCGCAGAAAGATAGAAAAGGAAAACTTAGGATCAACGATAGCAGCACAGCGGTACTTCGAAGGCTACTGCATACGAATAACTTGCTCGATGCCAATGAAGCACCCGGTAAAGAAGAGTTGCAGTTCACCCACTGGCAAGGCGAAGCTCAAGCAAGACTTGACAGAATTTATGTGGATGGCAATACCAACTTGGAGAATGCCCATTACCACGTGAATCCAGTTTCGTTTTCGGATCACGCACTAGTCGTGCTCACCTTCGACTGTTCCGTACAATGGAGAAAGAGGGACAGAGAGACGCTTCCTTGGAAGTTGAACGAAAGCCTATTAGATAACGAGAAGTGCAAAGAAGAAATTGCACGGATAGTCAATGAGTTGAAAGCAAGAGAATCAGTAGACACGTGTCAATGGGAAATTTTCAAAATGCGGCTCAAAGAATGTATAGTTACGTTTTCTCAGCAAGCGGCAAGAGAACGAAGAGAAGATGAAAAGGCTCTATCCTCAACTTTGAGGACACTAATTCTAGAAGAAGAAAAAGCTCCCGGCTGGTTTCCAAATGACATTAGAGAATGTAAAGGGCAACTGCTGAAGATAAAAGAAGAGCGCTCCCAGGGTGCAATGATTGGGAGTAGACAAACTCTGGTTGAACGAGAAGAGACACCTGCCAAAGTTTTTTTGAGTCTGGAACGAAAATGCGCACGCGAGAAACAGGTGACGCACATTTCAAGAGAGGGAAATATCTTATCGGACGTGGACAGCATAGAAGAGGCATTTATAGAAGAGTACGTCCAATTATTGTTTAGCAAATTAGATGACACTGCGGGTGGGAAAAAGGACTTTCAAAGTGTATTTCGTCACACTCCGGAATTAGACGACGACCAAACAACTATAATGGATGAATCCATCACGGTACAGGAAGTGGAATGGGCGATTAAGAAGCTGTCGACAAATAAAGCGCCTGGCATTGACGGAATAGGGCCAGTCTTGTACAAAACTTTCATTCATGACATGGCGACCATCTTACCGCAAGTGTTTGCAGAAATTCATAGACGTCGACCTACATTCATGTTGCCACCTACAATGCGCAGAGCATTGACTGTGCTTGTTCCGAAGAAGAGTGAGACTGGCGCGATTAAGGAAATTAAGGATTACCGCCCGATTAGCCTCCTCACAACAGACTATAAGATATTGGCCAAGATCCTTGCACGCCGTCTAGAAGCCAAGTTATGTCGAGTAATTGGAGAACACCAAGCTTACTGGATAAAGGGAAGGTCCATCACGAAGAACCTACACATAATGAGAACACTCTGGGAAACGGCAACGATGAGAGGGGATCCTCTTGCTGTGCTTCAGGTTGATCTCAGGCAAGCTTTCGATCGAGTGTCTCATCCGTAGCTCTTTGCTCTGTTAAGAAAGTGTCATGTTGGAGAATACTTACAACAGTGGGTGCGCGTGTGTTACACAGACATTTCAACTTGCCTTATTATCAATGGTAGAAGAACGCGTGAAATAAGCTTGGCAAGGTCAGTAAGGCAAGGATGTCCACTTTCGCCAATACTCTTCGCTCTCTATTTGGAACCGCTCTGTAGGAATATTATGAATGACAAAAGCATTCGAGGATTTTGAGAGTGAAGCGAGTGAAACAAAGTTGCTTGTTTACGCTGATGATCTGGCGATCATATGTGCGTCAAGAGACAAACTTCGGAAGGTTGTACTATATACTTTGAGGCCTTTAGTTCAGTGTCCGGGGCTGCGTTGAACCTGAAGAAGACGGAGGGAAGTTGGCTTGGAACATGGGAACAGCACCCCAGAGACTTCCTGGGAGCGAAATGGAGCACAGATATCAGGAGATATCTTGGACTCAGTTTCGTGGAAGACAGAGCTGCGGAAGACTCCTGGGAAACGAAGCTACACAAGTTCCGGGGTCAACTGACACCGTGGTACGGGCGGTCGGTCTCCCTGATAAACAGAAGTTACATCTGTAACACGTCGGTGTACCCGGCGGTTCTTTATTATGCTCGTGCTTCGACATGCCACCAGAATACAACGAATCGTATTCACCGAATCTTCGCGACATTTATATGGAAGTCGCAGATGGAACGTATGAGCCGTACGAATCTCTTCTACAGTCTCGAAAAAGGCGGTCTGGCACTGATAAACGTTTCAATCAAAGTATTGGTGCACAGGTTTCTTTATTTCCGTGACCAACGCGACCCAATTTTGAGAGTAGCTCTCCAGACGCATGGCTCAGCATTCCTGTTACCTTGGGTAGTCTCGAGCAAGCCAAGCACAAGAAGGACAAGGCTACTTTCTTTCTACGCGGAAATAGCGAAAGCACTGGACTTCTTTACATCGCGTTTCTCTTGGGAGTATCTACTCGGAGTGAAAAGGAAGGTGCTGTACTGGGACGCTATTGACCAGGTCTTCCCGCTGCCAAGGTACCGGCAGCTCACACCGAAAAATTTTAAGGGAGATGTGCTTAAAAGGATCAGGAAAATGCCTGTAACCGTAGGTGTGAAAAATACTTTCATCATGTTTCACACTGAGACATTGCCAGTGAAAGATTGGCAGGAGAAGAAAGGTTTCTCAATACCTTGGACTTCGCGCTGTGACCACTGCTACATAGAAAGAGAAACGCTTCAGCATGCATTCATAGCTTGCCCAGGAGCCATTCAGCTTTGGGCTATCGTAAAAGAAGTAATTGACGCGGACGTAAGGTTGGAGTGGCAACAACTGAAATTCCTGGAATTTGAGGACATTAGAACGGAAACACCTGTGGATATAATCGTGGCTATAGGTATCTACGCCTGGTGGACCTACCGTAGGGACTTCGCGAGATGCGAACCGAAACCGCGCAAACCCTGGGCAACCTTCTTACGCCTTATTCGATGGACAGCTGAAGTCGCATGCGCCCGGGCAAGAGGAGACGAGGAATTTTGGAAAGAAATGATGCTGCGCTTGGACAAAACTAGTGCCGAGAGGAGTGCGCACAGGTACAAAGGCAGGGCATGGCCTAACTTAGCTCAATGAAGTACCTGCAAGGAGGCAGGATTTTTATTTGTAAATAGTGGGACTGAATAAACAACAACAACAACGAAAAAAAGAACCCATGGCCTAGTGGCTCAAGGTGCTCGTCTGATAATGAAAAGGATTGAAGTTCGATTCCTAATTTGTTTTACCATGACGTCATTATTGCTACTTAATCTTATCATTCATATCGTATCACTAAGATTAACTATATGATATCACTGATAGTGTATCCACTGATTACCTGTCTTATACCCCTGTCAGACGTACTAATTTAGCGTCACTTATTTGAAGTGCACTCCGTCCTGTAATGTCATTTTCACTACTACGCTGCTGCACGCCATAAGTAAGTGTCACTAAGCAGTCATGGTGATGACGATGGGCGAGCTTGAACTCCTACCTAAAATCAGGGAGTGCGCCATACTTTCTAGGTAAAATCATTTTTCTTACGTCCAGAGACATTTCATAAAGATTTTCTTCGCAGTTGAAGTCGATTGAACGTCATAAATATAATTGTTGCGAACCAACACAAGTATATCTATTTGACAAATGTTCAATCTTCATCTTCACCTCTTTGGTGGTCTTTACTATGTCTTGCGCGTGCAACTGGCCCGCGATGTCAGCATACACTTTCGCGTTTCGCTTGGTCCTCCCATGTTCTGATAGCATAGGTTTCTATCTCAGACTACGACGCCCTGTCTTTTTTGTCTTCCATTATTCAGTGCTTCACTGCGAGTATTTCGCGATTTCGCCGGTAACACTTAACCGCCGTACAATGTCAACAAATATGGCTGCCGCGAAGTGGATTACGAACTCTACTGGGCAGTCTGTGAACGAGAGTACCGGTAAATCACGCCAAAAATCCTTACGTCTTTCTTATACAAATCAGCGCTGTCTTAACAAATTTGTCCAAAAATAAATTCCGATTGGGTTGTTTCTTTTCTTTTCCAAAAATAAGCTTTTTGTTACGCAATCCTTGCCGTGGAGGCTACGTACTTGATTGTCGCAAGCAAAGTGAAGTGAGTTTGGCGAACTCACTTCATCGTAAGTGTACTTTGCATTTAGTGTCACTAAAAGATCCCGTGTGACTCCGAAAGAATGACACTTACTGCAAGTGTACTTCCTGAAAGTCACACTAAATTAGTACGTCTGACAGGGGTATTATCCACTGACGTCACTGATATGAGGGCGGAGCGGCTGCGGCCTTGAGTGACGTCATATGTCCTTGATGACATCATTTCCTGGCTGCAGTATTAATCTTCTGACTACTTTAGGGGAATTCACCAGGTGGTTTAAGACACAGATGATATTGGGAAGGTTCTACGAAAACATCGTAGTGTTTTCAAGTCTGACATTGACGGATATACCGAGCCTCTCGTCCATACAGTGCTCGAAGAAAGGCAGCTCCGAAAGTTGAGAAAGCCCGCCCTATGCATTTTGCCCTGAGAGGGGCAATAGATGAAGAATCTACATGGATATCCGGCAGCCTGCGCAGCAAGCCGAATAGGCAGTGCTTTAGTTCTGTACAGAAAAAGGACGGTACGGTTCCCCTTTGCGGCGACTATAGGAGCATAATTAACATAGCAACGCGTTTGCGTTTTGCATTTTGTCACACGGAAAGGTCTTTGGAACTTCAGCATCATGCGTATTTTGTTCTGCAATCTCTGGAGCATCGAGGCAGTACTGGCCAATGCGGTGAACAACTATGTTGAGCGAAACAGCGAATGCCCTAGTGTGCGAGAGGCTGCTTCCTTTGTTCTCCGGCTTACAAGTTTCACGGGTGAGTATTCTTTCTTCCCTTTGCCTTACTTAAAATTTGTGCATTCTTGTTTTCTCAACGGTCACATGTGGTAGAGGTGTGGAGCACACAGCTTAGTATCCGAAGTAAACAGCCTTATTTGTTTGTGTTTTTTTTTTGCCTGCAGAATCTGGTTGCATATCATTGACGAATTTATGCGAACTGTGGGACGGTGTGTGATGTGCGTGTGTGATATGTAGTTTGGTGTATCTGGGTGGTTATTAAATATATGCTGATGATATCCTACAGGGGTAACGTTTAATGCTTTCTGTGTTTAGTACGATATGGCTTCAGAAATACCTTCCCAGTGTCGACATCAGTTTGCAACGGAGCTTTACTCCATTGTTGAAGTCGCGCGTTCAAAAGCACGTAGCGCAGTTTTTTTCAGATGTTACAAGTCGCAAAATACAGATATATTTGTTCAGATCTCTTCGATTCATATGTACTATTTTGTAGCAGCTTGTGATATCGTGAACTGGGTGCAATGAAAGCAGCGGTGGCCTATTCTATGAACAGTCTGGTAAGTATAGATAAGCTTGGCTGCAAAGGAAATGAGTTACCTTTTTACATGTGACTGCGCTGTTCTCCAAGGTTGCTTGTTTTTCGTATAACCGTTAACCTGGTTGTTGAGTGAGCTAGTGTCGCTTTTGTAGTTTTTTATTAACGAATAGCTTCAATTACAGTTGTCAGAAGGCTTGAACTGCGTCTGATTACGGTACAGAGACGCAGAATAAACAACTGAAGGAGCACTACCTCAACAAACACTGTGGGAGAAGAAGCTTGGAGGGGTTACTGTGCGTACTTCTACAGCAGTTTTTCCTGGAGAGAAAGACAGACTATATGAGGAAGCTGCTCAGTGCGTGTGAAGATTGTAGGTCATACCACACGTATGTGTCAAACTTTTTACACAATAGGCCGCAGAGCACCATAAAGCACATAATGCAACAACTTGTAGTAGCTGAATGCTTTACTGGTGAGGACATTCGAGACGTTGAGAATGAACTTTTCCATGTGAAGTCACTACAGGATGCAGAGAAATCGTACACAGTGAACTTGTGTGTCCCAAGCTGCACTTGCACAGACTTTATGAGACACCACCTGCCTTGCAAACACTTCTGTGCGCCGACATGCAGACGGACTAGCGACCGATACAATGCTACCCAGAGTATGCAACCTTACAGGCCGTTTAGGTGGTCGCCAAAACGTCGGTCACTAGGACCTAGTGCTCCTGACTCGTCCTGGCATCCAGTTCGCTGTCATTCACGCGACCGCGACTTTATAGCGATTAAAGGGACCAACAACCCCCTTCGCCGGGAGATTCCTTCTGGTCACTTTCCTGTATTACATTTCCTTTTTCATTTTAGGCGTCCCAGCATACTCTGAATCCAGCAAGTTCTCGCCGCAGAAGACCCCTACCTCTACGTCCCGACACCATCCGTAGGAACCCTCCGGAGGCGAGCTCTACCCAGTCTTCCGCAGATTGTCTCAGACCGCGTCAGCGTCACTCAAGAGCAACGTGGACGATCATCCACAATGGCCACCCAATCTCCTCGGCCTCACGGTCTAGGTGGGCATCCCAGCCACGGCCCCTTAGGGGCATGGACCCCTCCTCAGTCCCGCCCCCCTTTCGCGGCGCGACGCTCCACGACAGACACTCGGCAGACCCTGCAGTGCCGTATTCAGAACAGGAGCGTGAGTCCTGAGCCCCACTTGCGGAGTACCTGAGATCCATCGGTCAGCGCATCTACGAGGGTCCCTCCAACGCGCCAGGACAGAGGCCGCCCGGGCTACGAGAGTTCGAGATGCCGATGTGGTGGCAGCCCTTGCGATCATCCATTGGCACAGACCAGAAATGTTACGGGACATCGAGCAGCAACCTGCACAGCCGCCAAGAGGAAATGACATCCTAATCGACATCCCCGAAGACGACATGGACGACCTTCTCTGAAAATGTAAGAACTGAACTGGTTCGTGTGTGATTGCGCCCTTGGACCTATTTTGTTTTTCAGTGCCGTGACAGCACGTCGAGTTTTTTGGTCGGGGGAGTGTGGGGTTTGGAAACAGTGACTTATCTCGCGGCCGGTGCAGCCGGTTATCGTCCGTTGATATCGTACACGTGTAGTGGTAGGGGGCGCTGAAGACTGTACTCGATGCCCTTAAAAAGACGTGCGTGTTTGTGTTGTTTGCACCTCCCCGGGGGATCCTCGACCTGGTCACGGATCGTTCGCATCACAGGGATAGATTGCACGTATTGTAATCAATTATTGTCTCTCTGCTATTTGAATGGTTGTTTCGTACAACCTCCGGCGAGGCGAACGGATGCGGAAGGCCGCGGGAGTGGGATCCCTAGTGAAAAGACCCCCAATGTCTAATGTGTTATGGGACTGAGAGGTCCTCTCAGGCTGAGAGGGAGACAGATAGCCAGAGCTGAGGAGCCGCAAACACGGCGAAACACGTGTCCTCTGGTGCTGTCGCATCGTTCCATGAGTATCTGTTTCTCTGCGTGCAGCCATAGAAACCATTTTAATCTGTAATTTTGAATTTCAAACATGTCTAGTATCATTTACTTGTTTCTTTAATGGCTTTTTTGCCCTCATTATAATTCACTGGCTTGCACTGTGGCATTGACGAGTGCTCAGTCATCCTTCCAGGTGTATATCGCTCGCTGAGCGACCCCTGGTTTGCCAATTCCGAACGATGCGCAGCTACCCAGAGCTGACGGGCCGCAAACACGGCGAAACACGTGTCCTCTGGTGCTGTCGCATCGTTCCATGAGTATCTGTTTCTCTGCGTGCAGCCATAGAAGTCATCTTAATCTGTAATTTTGAATTTAAAACACGTCAAGTGTCATTTACTTGTTTCTTTAATGGCTTTTCCCCCTCATTATAATTCACTGACTTGCAATGTGGCATCGAATAGTGCTCAGTCACCCTCCCAGGTGTATATCACTCGCTGAGCGACCCCTGGTTTGCCAATCCCGAACGATGGGCCAATGAATGGGCCAATGCCACAGTGCAAGCCAGTGAATTATAACGAGGGGAAAAAGCCATTAAAGAAACAAGTAAATGATACTAGACGTGTTTGAAATTCAAAATTACAGATTAAGATGGCTTCTATGGCTGCACTCAGAGAAACAAATACTCATGGAGCGATGCGACAGCACCAGAGGACACGTGTTTCGCCGTGTTTGCGGCTCATCAGCTCTGGGTAGCTGCGCATCGTTCGGAATTGGCAAACCAGGGGTCGCTCAGCGAGTGATATACACCTGGGAGGTTGACTGAGCACTCTTCAATGCCACATTGCAAGCCAGTGAATTATAATGAGGGGAAAATCCATTAAAGAAGCAAGTAAATGATACTAGACGTGTTTGAAATTCGAAATTACAGATTAAGATGGCTTCTATGGTTGCACGGAGAGAAACAGATACTCATGGAACGATGCGACAGCACCAGAGGACACGTGTTTCGCCGAGTTTGCGGCTCGTCAGCTCTGGGTAGCTGCGCATCGTTCCGAATTGGCAAACCAGGGGTCCCTGAGCGAGTGATATACACCTGGGAGGGTGACTGAGCACTCCTCAATGCCACAGTGCAAGCCAGTGAATTATAATGAGGGAAAACAAGCTATTAAAGAAACAAGTAAATGATACTAGACGTGTTTGAAATTCAAAATTACAGACTAAGATGGCTTCTATGGCTGCACGCAGAGAAAGAGATACTCATGAAACGATGCGACACCACCAGAGGAGACGTGTTTCGCTGAGTTTGCGGTTCGTCAACTCTGGGTAGCTGCGCATCGTTCGGTGGTGGTGGTAGTGACGTTTATTAAGAAAAATAAATGTGGTCTGCCTGCTCAGAATAATGGCGGCAAGTTACATTTCCAATGGAGGGGAGTAAGGGAGGAAAAGAATAAGCGAAATAGTTCAGAAAGAAAGGAAAGAGGAATAAGAGGGGTTAGGGTGTGGATGAAATTACAAAACTGAAGAAAGTCCGGTGTATTCTAGGAAGCTGAGGAGTGCGTCCCGAATTTTCCTTATGGTATATCTTGACCCTTGAGGGTGCGTGAGGTCATTAGAACAGCGTAAAGTAAAGTAAAGAGCGATATACACCTGGGAGGGTGACTGAGCGCTCGTGAATGCCACTGTGCAAGCCAGTGAATTATAATGAGGGGGGAAAAGGCCATTAAAGAAACAAGTAAATGATACTGGACGTGTTTGAAATTCAAAATTACAGATTAAGATGGCTTCTATGGCTGCACGCACAGAAACAGCTACTCATGAAACGATGCGACAGCACCAGAGGACACGTGTTTCGCTCTCCCAGGTGTATATCGCTCGTTGAGCGACCCCTTGTTTGCCAGCTCTGTGCAGTTCTGCCAGGTACTCCTTGCGCCATCGGATCCATAGCACCCGATGATGTTCTTGGCGTCAGTTCCACATGCGGGTCAAGAGCTCTACCGATAGGGCAGTGTCATGATGAATTTCCATAGAGGAAGTGCCAACGAGTTGGATTGTGCTGTCAAACGTCTGCCCTATCCGCTGGCGTAAGGGGAATGGACTAATTCCCTTTGCTATAAACGAAGGTGATTGGCCTCGAGTTGATCACTGCTTCCACTTCAGTGAGCAGGATCTCCACTGCCACGAAACTTGTTACCTGCCTTAAAAGGGTCTTCCTGATGGCTGTCTTGACCGAACGTACTAGGCGCTCATAAAAGCCACCCCACCAGGGAGCTCGTTCTGCAATGAATTTTCAGCGTATTCCCCTGAAGGACTAGTAGTCTTGAACCAACGAGTCTCTCACGGATCGAAATAAGTCACGAAGTTGCTTAGACACACGCTAAAACGACTTTGCGTTGTCACTGTACACGGTGTGGTAGAGTCCCCTGCGCGCTGAGAACTTGCGGAATGCGTGTAGCAGCGGACATGTTCTCGCGCAGTTCCAGATGTACTGCTCGCGTTACGGCGCACGTGAACAAGGCGATGTATGCCTTTCCGTAAGACTTCTTGCATTGTTTTATGGTGATTGGCCCAGCAAATTCGACACCTATTACTTGAAACGGATGACATACGGACAAACGATCAGCTGTAAGTTGTCCTTCCTTTTGATCCCCATGTCTGGCGTCCTTTTTGTTGCAGGCCACACAGTCCTTTAAAATGTGTTTAATTTGTTGGCGCGCACGAACGACCCAAAACCACTCTCGTAATTGCACAAGAGTGTCGCGCACACCACTATGCAGCACTTGACGATGTGCAGCCAAGATCAACAGTTTGGGGTAGTAAGAGTTAGCTGGAATCAATATCGGGTGGCGTGCGGCATATGATTCTTCAGTTGCGCGCATTCGTCCGCCGACCCTTAATATACTGTCGTCGTCCAGGAAAGGAGTCAGCTTCCCAACCTTAGAGGACCTAGGCATCGGCACGCGGTGTCTCAAGCAACTGATCTCGAGTCCGAAAGGCATGTGCTGCAATTGCCTAATCAGTAGTCTTCGGCATCTTCAATTTCTTGAGTAGCCACTGGCCCTGTTATCTTTGACGGTAGTCTGGTGGTGTTGATGAAACGCAGAATCCATGCTGTGACTCGATCTACTGTGCTTGCGGTACTGTATCTTTTCACGTCCAATATTGCTGCCGACGGCGCAGCGGACGTGTGCAAGACCGTGGGATCCGTTTAATCTTTTTCGAAGTTACCTGATATTTCGGGACCAAATGCAGCAGGTCAGAGTTCAGCAGTGTCTTGCAGCCAAGATGACCCTTTCCACCACACGTTTGAAGCCAAGAGCTGCTTGGGGTATATCTCCCTAGTTAAAAGATCCAAGGGGTTTGCGTCTGTAGGGACATACATCCAGTGATATTTGCCTGCGCTCCGATGTGTTATAGCAACTCGGTTTCGAATGAAGGTCAGCCACCGTGGTGGGTCTCCTCTGATCCAGTCCAACGTAATCACTAAATCACTCCAAAAGTAATCCCTTGTCTTCAACTTGAAGTTTGTTCGTACGTACCTGCATAAACGGGAGGATAGAAGAGCCCCCAAAAGCTCCAAGCGAGCTAGCTCCAAGAGCGATTCTAGCCCGTGCCGACAAAAATTGCGTGTGGCGCTCCAATGCACTGCGCAAATACACAGCTGTTCCATAACCCATTGGGCCACCTGGCCATAAACATGCCGACCCTGGTCTGGCAGACGTTTCCATCTAATAAAAGTGTATCCCCTCCATTCGGCTGGCATCCGAAAGAACGTGTAGGTCGGCATTATTTTGCAGGGACATGCCTACGCCATAGTACCGTTGAATTTGTACAGCCTGCAGTAGCGGCAACTCAGAGTACGACGCTCGAAAAGCACCTGTCAGATCTCTCGGTAACGGCGGGTCCCATTCGAGTCCTCTTTTCCATATCGACTATAGTAGCAGTTTCCCTGCTATCGTGAAGGGCAGGACGAATCCCAAGGGATCGTAGATTTGCGCAATAAAACGCAAGACCCTTGGGACCCTTCATGCTGTCGTGATCTTTTAAAGAGAGAAGCATGTGATTTGGTTTCTTGATTCAAAGGTATACAAAGAACGTTTGTAATGGCCCCGATCACCACTGCATCCTTCTCAGACCGGAATCTGGTGCACATTTTCGGACAACTTAATCCCCATTTTTGCAGCTTCGTAGAAGCCTTGTTGAAGACCTGCTGAACCTGGAGGTACACCTATTCTGGCGCCTCAGGGCTTGCGCTTGGGCTCAGGGCTCCCAGAATAACGTCGGCAACATAGTTGGAGTTCTGAAGAAGCCGAGCGGTTTTAGGATATTCCTTAGAAAGCATCTGGATATGGGATATGCATATGCATAAGCATGGGATATGGTCGCAGCCAAGAGAAAAGTTCTTGGTGCTGTTCCGAATGTCACCCTTGTCATTCGCCACGTTTCCACCTTAAGCAATGGTATATCCTCCTGCGGCGACGTTTCATACCAAAGATATCGCAGCGCGTCCCTGTCTTCATGTCGAATGGCTATTTGGGGAAACGTTTTCTGAACGTCGCCGATTAAGGCAATGGGATACAGTCTGAAGTTCAGTAAAAGAACTAAAATGTCCGGATTCAGGCTACGATGAGTTGTCATTGAGTGATGTGGTGGAATCTTCATGAGAAGAAGCGTCGAAGACTATCCTTATTTCAGCTGTCGCCCTTTCTTCCGTGATTACAGCATGATGCGGCATGTAATACACATGTCCTTCTCGCGCATTTTCGTTCATTTATTTTGTGACCTTTTCCGCCACAAATGAGGTTAGATATTCTCGAATGGCGCTGTCATAGCGGTGCAGTGCTGCCGGTGTTCGCATCAACCTTTTCGTCACCTGGGACACAGGACGCTCCGCAGTGCATTTGTTGGTGGTCATTGACGAGTAGGGCTTCCACGGCAATGCAACTACGTATCTGTCGGATTGAACTTTCGAAGGCTTCGATGACAGGGTGGTGAATGTGACCATAGGTCTCGTCGCTGCGGACCGATGCTATCGAGACTCTATATGCCGTCCATCATGCTGTTTACTTCCTGCGGGTGCACTGGGTCTACGTGCAGCACGATGACCTTGATACAAGGAGATGTTCGTACACCGTTGATAGCCGCGTATGGCCCATGCATCGTCCATCCCAGCGTTGTTTCTATCGCTTGCACGCCCTGTGTAAGCTTGCGTGAATTCCCTGTGCCGAACTGTCATACAGTAGTAGTCAGCCCCGATGAGGATTTCAGTCGGCTGTGATGAATTGAGCGAGGTGTCAGCCATGGCTAACCCGGAGCGTTGCAACTGACTCTGTATATCCACCGAAGGGACCCAGGAGCCTGAGCACAGATTTGCTCAACGACAAGGGCTAAGATGATGTGACATTCGCCGGCGAACTGGCTCCTCAGCTGTACTTCCACGGTATCGAGAAATTGCGGTTACGGGGAGCGCCTAAAAGAACCAATGGACACGCTTTCAGATCGCAGCCGCGGACAGCCGAGGGCGTCAGACAGAGCTTTAGTGATGAACGTGCGTTGGGTGCCTCCATCGAAGAATAGACGAGTAAAGACCTCTTGCTTCGTTCCTCGAGCCAAAACAGCGGAGGTCCTGAAGCAATACGATGTAGTTGGATTGACCAATCCTGGTGGCTGTTGCCTTGAGGCTGACTGATTCTGACGACGGAGCCGCAGTATCTTTATGAGGCGGTTTGTAACTCAGGTCACACATACTGGATGCATGACGTCCGGAGCAAGATCGACACCGCAGGAATCCTCGGCACTGTTTCGCCGAGTGATGTGGCTTAGTGCACCAAAAACAGACTTTGTGCCGCCAGTAATTGCGTCTTCTCATCCAGCGGCCTCGGACCTGTATATTCTAATGTTTTGTCTTCCCAAGCGTTGCAGAATACTTACTTACGTCTGAAGCAGGGTGCGTGGATTTCGGTCCGGTTCAGTTCCGGTTCGACCACGCCAAAAATCGAACCGGTTCAACGCTCCTATTTTATATGTTCCATAAAACTGCTTTTACCAGGAAATGTGTGGCTAATAGCTTACTGTTGTTGTCTGCATTGCCACTTTTAGCGGTCAGGTTCACCCTTTAGCGAGAGAACGGAGAAATGGATGAACACTTATTGCAAATAGAGTCCACGCTGATGAAGCGGTGTAGTCCTGCTACGTTCTGTTCCAAAATTTATTTTTTCACGCGCACAGTGCCAGCAAGATACATTTAAAGAAAGCGCAAAAATGAACAGCGTTACATAGACGACAGTACTTGCCGGCACAGCGCATTCGCAGCGTGAATCGATTTCAAACCGTACTGAAGCGTGTCGAAAATAAGCCTGTCAGCCTTACTGTGTCCGAGCCTCACAGCCAGTGTACAAGTTAGTTCACAACACAAAGGCAATGTGTCATTGCACTACCAATAAGCAGAACTGCATTTACTCTTCAAAGCACGACCAATCAAACAGGCACCGCTCTGCGTACACTCATTTTCCACTTCTCATGTTTCTGACTTGTTTAATTTCTATTGCTCACGTCTAAAGGAAAATGTTGGGCGCTTACTTAATGACATATTCGTCCTATAGAGCTACATAACTGGCGTATTCCATTCCTGTTTCATTCGTCCGCGTGGCGCCTCGTCTCTGAAGAGTAGACGCCGCAGCGCGTCAGTGGTGCGCTAGCTGCGGCGCTCACAAGGACAACTACGCCTCAACGTGTTAAAAAGACGCTGAAAGTACGCTTGCTACACGTCCTCGTTTGACTGTTAGGTGAAGATTTCCGAAATCCATGATATGGACGATGAATGGATGATGATATGGATGATGACACCAACGTGTCTTCGTTTGGGGATTGAGAGGAACTCTTATGCTGACTTCTTTGTGTGTCCGAACCCTTTTGTTGCCAACCGGTTACCGCTATTATTTTCTACGGTTCTGTTACGGTTCAGGTTCAACAGTGTCATGAAAATTTCGGTTCCGGCAAAAATAACGGTTCAGGTACGGTTTTCGGTTCGGGTTTGATTCGACACCCTACTTTGAAGGCCTTGCCATGCTCTGCAATGTTGTGACCGGAAATCCGCTTGCAGTCTTTGCAACCTGGGAGAGCTGTGAGTAGGGTTGTCAATCGGGATATCGCGGGATCCCGGCCAATTTTTAACGTCCCGAAGTCCCAGGATTTCACCTTGAAAATCCCGGGGTTTCGTGACAGCAAATATGACAGGAAAATGTATGTATGTATGTATGTATGTATGTATGTATGTATTTTCTAATACAGATGACAAATAAATAAATAAAAAATCAAACACCTGTAGGCCATAGGGCACAGACTCACTCATTGCTAAGGGAATGGCACTTTTTTTGACTGGAGATGGCAGAGGACCGCTGCCTAGACGCGCGTACAGATATTTGCTGACTGTCGTTTCTTCTGGCGCAGAAGCTGAACGGACCTACAGTTCGGCGGCCAGTATTTGCACAAAAGTTCGCTCCCAACTGGGGGACACTCACCTCGACGGCCTGTGCTTTCTCAGGTCGTGTTTTAATCGTTGTACAATGTGATAAGCACGATTAGTGTTTCGTTTATTTTCATTAGTGTCCTTTTCTTTTTCGGTTGTTGTTGTTCTTGTTGTTCTTTATTCAAGTGGAATGTTATACCGTTTGAGGAAATTATAGAGTAACATTACCTGTTACTTCAAGTGTAGTGGGACTCGCCTCCTTTTCACGTGCAACAGTGAAATGCAAATGAATAAAAAAGTTGAAGCATTTTCGCAGCGCAAAAAAATAAAAAATAAAACGTAGCCATTTCGCCGTCTGTATTTTACGAATGCGGTTACATCGTGAATGTCCACGTTGTTGCGGGTGGCGCGTCTAGGTTTTCGTTGTTGTGCGGGTAGCGGGTCGGTTGTGATTGACGCATTTGACCAAAACACTTAGAAAGTACACCGAGTTGCTCAATTTCTTACGCGTCTGTACTGCAGTGGCTCGAAATGTGACATAAAATGTCGCTGACAAGGGCGGAACAAAGGGTGCCACAGCGCCTGTGTGTCCTTCTTGCCCATGTTGCGTTTCGTATCATCATGCCTCAAGTCACAAACCAACGCCCATTTGCACCTTTTCGACCCCTGTCGTACTGATGTCGTAAGAAACCATGCACACAGACATATCTAATCATCGGGATTATCGCGTTGCGGCTAGCTGGTCCGGTGAGGGTGAGCTTTTGCAAAAAAGTATGGGGCATCGGGCGTATGTGGGTCTCAATTGTAACGTGACGCGGGTTGCGTGTCAGGTGCGGATTTGTACCTGCAGGGACGGGTCGGCTGCGGGTCAGGCAATTCTGACCTGAGCAGGACTATACCTCGAAGCACCATCTGAGCTTGTCAGAATCCCGAAATCCCGCCCCGGGATCCCGGGACCTCAAAAACAGCTCGGGATTGACAACCCTAGCTGTGACCTTGAACGATCATTGAGTGCGCTCTGCTCGATTCGGGTACTTCACTCCTCACGGCACTTGATCTCGTCGTCCAAGAAGGTCAGCAGTGACTGCAATCCTTCATGATAAAATGGCAGTTCGGTGGACGCAGATGTCGACGCTTTGTCTGCAAGCACGCAAGTAAACTGCAGCGTCATGCCTACCGGAATGGCAGGAAGCAAAATCGGATGTAACATGGAACAGTAAGACTCCGTAGATGTGCCCAAGCATTCTGAGCCTCGGATATGCGCTTGCACAGAGTCGTAGGCTCACACGAGGCTCACACAAGCATCAGATCTGCGAGCACGTAGAAGTCCTGCGATATTGAACAGCACAGTCAGATTTGAAAACGTAACGGATTAGTTTACCTAAAGTGGGATCGTAGCTGCAGCTAAGCTGAAGTCCCGACGAATGACTTGCAGGACAGGCATTGTATTCGTCAGCTCCAATCGATGAGTCTGCAAGAACCTATAATAATAATAAAAATATGAAACCAAGAGGTACCCGCGCCAACATACTGTGCGTGGTTTTAAACAGCCAGCTATCAAATGAAAGAACTGCTCAACATACCCACTCTTTTAAAAGCAAATGCCACTATCTCAACTATGTTGCCCCTTGCAAAGTGTTCACTGAACCCATATTTTACTGCAACACAGACAGTACACATTAGTGACAACAGCACAGATTAATGAGAGCAGACAGCGTCAGGTTAGCGAGCACATAGAACAACAGCACCGACAGGTTAGAAAATGTAACTGTTTTTGTTTACCTAAAATGTGATCATAGCTCCAGCTGAGCTGAAGTGTCAACAAATGGCTCAAAGCCACGCGTTGTAATCGTGACATTCATTCCATGACTCTGCGAGCACCTATAAAAATAATAAAGACGTGAAACCCAGAGGTACCCGAGCCAACAACTTATTCAAACGATTGAATCTTAACACACACATAGGTTAGTCCCACATCTCCATATTGTTCGTCACAACCATACTGAAGAGACGGCATATAACGTAACCAAACGACGGAACCTTGTTAATACACATTTAGGCCAGTCCCACATGTCCATTGTGTTCGTCACCCATACGCAACATCATTCTGCAGAGAAAGAAAACGATATTCAGCTGCTGTGCTGGACAGCTCTACCGCATGCGATTGTGAAAACAAGCCGGCAGAAATCTGAAAGCGAAGGACAAGAAAGAGAGAAAACCCAACCCGTGACACCTGAAGACGACAGAACAAAGGGACGTTGCCTCCCCCCTACAGCAGCGCTCGTTGACGCTTAACGCCATCGTTCATTGCATTGGAGAGGACGCCGGAACTGCCTCGTTGACCCAAAGATTCCAAGAAAAAATACGCGCGACGCTGGGCAACAAATAAACTTACTACACTTCGAAACACTTCTGTAGCGAGCGTGAGCCCCTGCAACCAACCGAACGCGAGCGAAGTCCAGGGTTGCCAGATGGCGAAGGCCTTGTATAGCCCGTTTTCCGGCCACCTGTAGCCCAAATATAGCCAAGTACGCAAGCACCCCCTAGCAAACAAAACAAAAAAGCCAACACTGCCCAACGTGTTTGCCTATGCTACAGATGCTGCGGGAGGTGCTCCTTCCTTGTTGCTTGCGCAGAAACGACAGTCGTGCATTGAATGAATGGTAAACAGTTATTATTCGTGAAATGATCACATTAGAACGACGGAAAATATAAAAAAAATTCATACTCCAGTCAGTTGTAGACTGCTAAGGACATTCGTCAGAGTTGCTTCCCGGGTCTTCAGGATCCTCGTCCGCGGTTCCTTCCTATTGACTTTCCCCAAAAAGCAGGTCGCTGGTGAACTTCTTAGAAAATCGTCTGATAGCTTGATATCGGCACAGCAACACGAGCCGTCTTTGGAAACTTAATGAACAGGAGTTTCTCGGAGGGTTATCAAAGACAAACGGTTCCTCAGGTCTGTCTTCATAACGGTAACCTGGCTAAATACGCTTTCTATGGCGTCATTGGAGATCAGGACGCTGAGCAGGCCGATAGCGAACTCCGGCAGCTTTGGGAACATCTTTCTCCCAATGTTGTTTTCTACATCTCTCAGTTTTATCTAGAACTTGGGCGTGTTCTCATCCCGTGCGTCATTTAACAATCTGCAGCAGCGAGAACTCAGATTCGATGTCAGAGACGGAGTCGGCAGGAATCATGTTGCGAAACGATCGGCGAAATGCGGACAATGATGTTTTCTCAAGATTGCTGCATTTTAGCAGCTGTAGAGATTACTTCTAAGTTCAAGGGAGGTCGTCTCAACACACTTTTGACACGGGCGACATGGAAGTATTTGCATTTTTCCATCACACCCAGGTTTTCCTCATCCTACAGATGGGAGCTTTTTTTTATAATGCATGTATTCCATCTGCAAAGCGAAACTTTGGCGCATAAAGCACGAGCTTTCAGAGTCAAGGAGAACGCACTACGCAGCCGTGGCTTCAAGGAACGTCTGAAACTTTGGATTATTCTCTTGTTTCACATTTTCGTCGTTTGTAAGCCGAACCACGGTCTAAATTAAGAAAATAGCCAAAAATAGCCAAACCCGATTTCTACCCGCCAAATGTGAGCAAAATTAGCCAAATTTGGCTATATCTAGCCAAATCTGAACAAGTTCGAACACTATCCGTTGCGCTGCGCCGCTGGCGGCGCCTTCTGCCGACGCTGTTTCCAAACTGGCGCACCGAGACCGAGAGCTTCTTTGCACATATATTTTCGTCTAATTGCAGCACTCTTGCGCAGTCCCATTTTCTTTTGCCTGCTTGTAACTTTACTCAAACTAGGTTGTTGAAGGTGTCAGTGCAAATAACAATTTAATCATTTAATTTTCGAATTTAAAGGAGCATGGAAATGATCGGAATAAAATGTGACGGGAGAAGTAGAAATTACTATTCTGAGCCCCGTGATACGTATTCACACAAGAAGTTTGACCGTAGCGCGCAATCCTGGAGCGCGAGGGAGCTTTGAATCTCGTGGCAGAAATGCCCCCTCACTCGGCTGCCATCCGCTGAAGTCCATATGGCCGCGCCGTCTTTTTCTTTCTTTTTTTGCGATTTCTCCGGCGTCGCTGCGCCGGTAAGTCGACCGAGCAGGAAGCGTTGTTCATCGGACGTCGTGGAAAGGACAGGTGATGAACTGAACACTCTTTAGGCGACACGTCTGGGCTCTTCTTGACGAAACGTTTTATGGAGTTGGAGCCTAAGCTCCGCCAGCTTCGATTTCACTACACGAATGTACCGGAGGCTGGTAAGTGATGCTGCTAAGTGTGAACGAACATTCAGATTGAAATATAGTGCTTCTTATTGGTTACAAATGCATAGTCATGAAGACGCGGCGCAGTGACCAGTGTTTTCCCTTGAAGAGGTCGTCGACCATTATGACTTATCCGTGTTGTGGTCAACACTATGGGCTCTGAACTGCACGGACACTGGCATCTCTGAGGTGATGTGGGTTCGAGTCCTACAGCTGGCTAGCCTTTTCAGTGACTTTCATCTTTCAACGTCAATTTCTTAAGCAAATCGAGGCTTTGTATGTGTTTGTCCCTTCTATGTTGTTCCCGCCTCAGAACATCAGTTCTTTCGTGTTCATCAGTTGCCGCCTGCGTCGATCCCGTCGTATGAATGTCTGTGTGAGTGAGCAAATATGTAAGAGTGAAAGGAGGATGAGTGAGAGAGAGTGGCTGGTTTGCCCCTTCAGATGACGCACCCTGGAAGTCTCTGAGAAAGCGTGTTAGCTTAGCTCACTTGGTAGAGCCCTGGACCGGCAATCCAGAAGATGTGGGTTCGAGTCCTACAGCTGCCTAACCTTTTCAGTGACCTTCATCTTTCATCACCAAAATAAAGTCAGTAGAGTTCATCTCCTAGCGATCTGTGGGAAACCCCAAAACACATGGCCAAATAAGCGTTTTCTTTTTTGTACGGTGATACGCAGCACACAACAATGGCAATAAATCTCCAACTTACAGGAATGTATTTAGTCTTATCGTATATATGCTGCACACACAGACACAATATTGTTCACTAATTAACGACACCTCAGCAGAATCGGAACAGAAACCACAACCACCTCAACCCGGGCGTCACGGCAACGCAAAGGCCTAGCCACACCTTTTACACTGCCCGCAGTCTTGTTTTATGCAAACGTACGAGACAAATCATGTAAGAACGCAAGTGAATGTCAAACGCAAATAAATAGCAACAGCGTCTCAGTCGGTTAGTCGCCACGATTCCGGAGCTAGCAGAGGATTCTGGCGGGGAGCGGACGCTTCCAGCAGCCAATGAAGTGGTCGACCGCCTGACGTCACCACACGCCAGACTCGGCTTGGGAGAGACTGTCGCCGCGGAGCGCATTCTTGCAAACTATTGGAAAAATTGCAAAACATTCTTGGAAATTTGCACTTTTCGAAGGAAATATTTTGCGTGACATGTTATGAAGGTAGTATGTTCGTATCAAGCGGTGAAAAAATATATGTTCTAAATGATTTCCATGCTCCTTTAATCACATTGAGCCTCACAGTTGCAAGACACACGGTTTATAGTCGCTCTGTCATGACAGCAGGAAAACCAAACTACTTTGGTAATTTTTTGCATAGCACGGAGGCAACGTGGTGTTATAGCTACTGTGAAAATGGTTGCATAAATTTGTGATGCAAGTCTAACTGTGGCCAACATGTGACATGCTTTCAGACGCCTACCGGTAGGCGTCTACTGCGAAATATCTCTGCCATGTCTCGTAGACCACCCATTCTTAGACGCCTAATTCATGTATAGCGTTTATCGACAGCTTGTAGACGTCTAAATTAATCGGTCTCCCTATAGTCTCAAGTTAGACCATTTATAGACGCATACTAGCGTACCATGTGTTACCTGGGAGTGAGCAGTGGCAGTTGTGTATGTCACTTCTTGTAGTCATCGATCCACGTGTTCATTGCAAATGAGCATGCGCCTTGCTCAAGTGCTGCAACAATAATGAGCACTAGCTAATTCGCGAACTCGCCAGCCACTTCTGAAACCTTGCGTGACATGGTTGTAGAATGGTGAAGAATGCCTTTCGCTGACGCGCATACGTATCGCGCACCGGTAGCGATGAGTCTGTCGGCCAGTTTAAGGAAACCACCGTTATGAACGACATAAAAGGGCCTAATGTCTTTTGAACACCACTTAGCGTAGTTTTGCAAGGCTTTCTCTCACGTTATCCGGTAATCCGAGCTTCGTTACTGTGAAGAAAGGTGTGAACGAATGAGCACCCGTCCTCGATCGGGGGCTTGCGCTTATGCACTTAAGTGAGACGTCCCCGTCTTGCTCCAATCATATGCTAGAGAACTCCTCCAAGATTTGCACTGAGCGTGCCCCACGGGCGAGGTGGTGCTCGTGTCGACAATTTGCAGAAATTTCTTCCACACATAGCTTGATCTCCCTCCCACCGACATGAGCTTAAGCTTTCCAGAATCCATGCCAGTTGGCAATCTTTCGTTGTACATGGAAAAGAACACGGAACTAGTATGGTACAAGCAGCAAGAGAGGAACGACAAGAAACCCAGAAGCGGCGCGAAATCCTGCAGAGCAGCTATCTCAATTTGTTTGCGACGCCTGCATTGCAGCGTCGTGGGCATAGCAGGGAGCGCGCACACCGGACAGTCGCTAAACGTCACATGGTTCCGTGTCCTCGTCCTGATGACCAACTGTGGCCGTGCGCGTCACACGACAGAAGCCTTCGCAATCTCGTGAGCAAAGGGGTCTCATTTCCTCATTCGTTTTAGACGAAGTAAACAGACACTCCCTGCATGTTATATTGAGCGGAATCGTTTTTTTTTGTTTTTTTTTCAGCACCGATCGACCTAAGCTTGGTCCAAGCCCGGTTACGGGACCAAGCCCATTTTCTTGAGCCGGGGCCCAGCCCAGGCGCGTCGGAAACAGCCTCGGCCCGGCCCATCTCGCCCATCCCGGCCGGGCCAGGGTTTCCGGGTAGCCCCAGGGTGGTGCAGTGCTATAAAGGGACGCGGGAGACTCAAATGGAACGACACAGGACACGCAAGGATGCTGCCTTGATCAGTTTCACACCAGCTTGCTTGCCTCCTCGTACGACTCGAAGCAAAGTTGACTTCAATGCCGCGCCGACAGGCGAGGTAAGGGTGAGACACCAATTAAAGCGACATTATGTTTCAGCCTCCCCAGTTCGGTTAGAGGAGCGTCCGTTGTGGTGTGCAAGGGCGCTGTCGTTATGAACGTAGCGCTTGTTTAATTTTCTTTTTCGTGCCTGATGCATGCTTGTTTATATCGTAGAGGGCCGATGTCGTTGATGTCGTTCGTTCCTTTGGCACGCTGCTGGAAATAAGTTTTCACCCGAACCGGTCATCCGTAGCGCTGTATTGTTTGCGTGAATAAATTGAATGAGAATAGCTCAATTTTAAGTCCAATTCATCTGGGTCAGAATCAGGCAGGATGTAAGGACGCTCGTGACACCGACGGTGCTAGAGAAACTATATTGATGAGTACTGAAACAAATCAACAGAAGCTACTGTCACACCTGATATTTTGGATTCTCTTGAGTTTTCCGAGGTCCATCGGGTTTACCACGTTCATATTTGTGTGCCTGCTGACACACTTGCCACGTGTTAGCATGCAGTATGGCCTCAGTATCCTCCGCAGAGGAGGATACTGAGGCCACTTTGCATCTTCACTACATTCAAACCTAGTCATACTTTGAGCACGTTGCTTCCCCCCCCCCCAAGGACTATGTGCCACATTTGTATCAATCGGGTGTTGTTTACCGGATAGATTATAACGATTGTGATACGCGTACATGTTACATCGGTGAAACGGGAAGAAAGGTTGCCACACGGCTGAAAGAACACCAGGCTTAGATAAAGAAGCCGCCAGTTGACAATCGTCGCACAGAACTCGTGCAGCATGACAGCATGCACCCAAGCAGCACAATGTACTGAAAGTCGAGTGCAATAGGGGTGGGCGGTATGTGTCTTATCAATGTTCTTTAGTTTCAGGAGTCTGTTCAAGGCCTTCCACCTACCCGACCACCCCTATTGCACTCGACTTTCAGTACATTTTGCTGCTTGGGCAATAAAGAAACAGCACACTTTGAACTTCGACAATGCCACTACATTGGCACGTGACCACCAATGGGGAGTGAGCAGATTTATTGAGTCATGGCGCATACATCATAAAAATAATTCCTGCAACAACCACAAGGGGCCACTGCCTGATAAGACCTAAGGATTCGTTCGCATTAATCTCGATAACGGCATTGGCCAGATTGCCCAACATATAGCTTGCCAAATTCAACGGAATGGGATACACCGAGGCTGGAATGCTTACCTTTCCGCGTCAATTTTCCGCTATTGTCCGCGTCTATTACTCCAGTCAGGCTCATATGAACTTGTACCAAGTACACCGCTTTGTCCCTCTTGTGAATCAAGTGACCCTTTTGCAACTAGATAAACATACAAATACGTTCCAATGAAATACCGCGCATCTAACGTGTGGAAGCGGCCTAAATTTTATGTTTATTGTTTCTGGTTAACTTGTGTTAAGTTTGCAACTGCATTTTTCCTGCTATTCATTTTCGATAACGGCAAAGGTTACCTCATTCCGCTCCGTGCAAAAACATAGACCAAGTGTCTGAGTCACCAACTGGGTGTGAAGCTCACGACCTGGAGGTTTCTGTTCTGAAATTCATGTAATGATGCTGAAATGAAAGGAATCAGATTCAACTAAAAAAATACATCACGTGGTTACTGATAAGGGCGGCAGCATGATGTACTCGCCCAGACAGCATACACGTATATTAGTTGCGGGCCTCACAAAGGGTGTTGAGGCGTTCGAGTTCTGCAAACTACAACCTTTGCACTTAGGAGAAGACCACGGACATATTGCTCGAATAAAAGACCTGGAACATGCTCATACTTTACGGTTTAGTTTGTCGCCAGTACTTTTTAGAAGAATGCTAAAAAATGTTCTTGGTATACCTGCGTATACCACAGCACCACTCAGCCGTTAGAAAGTAGTCTCATTTTCTACGTTAGTACGCGTGACAAGTTCAAGCGAATTAAACAACGTAACCCACAAACATTCCTTCCTTTCTTCAAAGTTTTGTTTCCTCAGTTAATTTCGTTTCATTTTGTATTCCACTGGAATGTTTTTCTAACTGAATTTTCACGCCAGTGAATGATGCTTCTATCGGACACCCACACGGATCTCGTATCTTTGAGAGAGGGAGATACAGCAAAGTGACCGTCAAGCAAGTGGAGCGCTCTTTGGAGTCAATAATCCATTTCTTTGCGCCATGCAGAGACAGAATATTGACTCCCTTGTTGAGTACACCGATCACGCATTAAGTGGTAGTGCCAGCTTCTTGTGAGGAAGTGTTCGTCCCACGCAATAGCGGACTACTGTGCTTTGGACTGCAAATAAAATCAACACATAGACATCGGTTATACTGCCTGTGTTTCTATCTTGATGGGAGCGATACGGGCAATGTTTTGCAGTTTTGAATAATGAGAAGCAGCCATAGTTTTGAGGGATATTTTTTTCTTTATTGCACGCAAATGTGTCCTTCCCTTTACTGACAAGCAATCATGTGGTAGAAGCTTCTTCTTCGCTTCTTTTATCAAGTGCACAAGAAGGAAGCCAAGCTAATGGGAGAATAAGCTTTGGTGGTGGTGCCGTTATCGCCGTGCTCAGCTCAAGATTCGTATGTTGGTGTAACTACATCCCAAATCGTGACTTCTGCAGTGAGGAGACCCCTTTTTTTTCGCGGTGGCGTGTTTTGCAACGTCTAAAATTAGCTTCTACGTAAGAACGAGCGCAGGGGACCTGCAGAGCACGTGCTAGGCCTCTGTTGAGCACACCTTTAAAAAATGCGAGCATCGTGACCAAACGTGGTCCCTGGCACGTGACGGCACAGCTCAAGCAGATACAAGCGGCGCGTCAGCTGAGAAGAATGACACAAAGAAAAACAGCACCGATACTCTTTCACGTCACGCGAGGATCGTGTCGGCCGTCCGCGGCTAAAGCAGTGCGTACTCCGACTTTTTTGGAAATTTGATTGCGCTGCGAATACTTCGCATATTTTTGCATGGTGACTTCTGATGGACAACCTGATAGATGAGGCACGGTTTCGGGCCATCTTAAATGTCGCCTCGTTGATCATTGAAAGGGATAATTTGCTGTCTGTGCCCCTACTTCATTCTCATTTAATTCATCAGTCACACATCAATTCACATCTCATTTCCATGGGTAATACATTCCCTAATTTACCATTTTCCTGCTTGACTTGACGGCGGCTCGAGTAGTATACCTTAACTCATTAAATAACTTATTGAAATGAGTAGTAAGTATTCAAAGCAAGATTTGCGCAGAAAATCCACGGCAAGTATTGCACTTTTTACTTTAAAATTACTTTAAATTTTTAAAATTTTAAAATAGTGCAGACTGTGACTGAATGCAATACTTGTTCTGGATTTTCTATCCAAAACTCGGGTTGTAGAAAAAAACTAAACAGTAAGGGAGCAGACAGAGAGAAATAATTTAGTTGAAGATCAACGACACCATCTTGAAGAAAGCGGTCCGGAACGGCCGCTGACCATAGCCGGGTGCTGGAGCACAGAGGCAGGTTGCAAAGCATCTTCAGCTGTGACCAGAAGTTCTGGACATCCTGTGACGTTAGCTGTGACGTCATCATGGCATGTCTGGGCAGGTTAGGACAGCTCTGGACATGCGAGGAGAAAAACACTCATAATACAGAGGCTGGGAAAGAGGGTGGTTTCATAAGTGTCCGGCTTGACCAACTTATTAACAGTCATAGAGACGAAACAAGTGTATCACTTTTCGACATAGTCACTCTTAACTTCGATGCACTTTTGACACCTTTCAACTAGCATTCTTATACCCTTGAAAAAATAGTCCGAAGTTTTGTCCGCAAAATGCTGGAAATCTGCCTCTTGCACCTCACTATCGTTTTGAAATTTCTGTCCTCTGAGATCCCTCTTCAAGTTTGAGAACAGGAAATAGTCACTCGGTGCCAAGTCTGGACTGTAGGGTGGGTGGTGGATTTCTTCGAAGCCGCACTCCTTCAGTGCAGCTTTGGCAACACAAGCCGTGTGGACAGGGGCATTGTCCTGGAGCAACCGGACACCTCGACTCAACCTGCCACGACTCTCTTTCCTTGATGGCGTCTCGGTCGGTGCAGGAGTGAAGCATAATAAATCGCATGCACTGTGGTGTTCCTGTCTTTGAAGTCGATGAGGAGGATCCCGTAACAATCCCAAAATATTGTTGCCATGATCTTCTTTGTGGATTGTGTGACCTTGGCTTTTCTTGAGGGTGCTTCTCCTGGTTTGCGCCATTCCGTCGACTCCTTTTTCGAAAGGGCATCATAGTAGAGCACCATAGTCTCATCCCCTGTGACAATTGACTTCAATATTTCTTCTTCGTTCTCTTGACAGAACTCCAAAAACTCTTTGGCACAGACGACACGCTGTTGCTTTTGAACTGACAAGAGAAGTCGTGGCACCCATCTCGCACTAACCTTTTTCATGTGAAGGCCCTCGCCGATGATGCGAAAAACGGTTGTTTGGGAAAGCCTCAGCCTTTCTGAGATTTCCTTCACCTTCAGACGCCTGTCGCTCAGCACTTCGTCCTCGACAAGAGACAAATTTTCTTGCGTCACCACTACCACTGGACGACCATCGCGTGGATCATCTTCAATGGACTCGCGCCCCAGTCGAAACTGCTTAGCCCAGTCTTTTACCATTGTGTACGGCGGAGAGGCTTCCCTGTACACGTTGTCCAGTCGCGCTTTAATTGCTTTAGGCGAAAGTCCCTCTTTTGTCAAGAATTTTATCACAGCGCCGTACTTGATTTTTTGCATTTCAACTGAAGAGTGCACCCTGGCTGCTTGAAATGCCGCTCTCCAACCGACAAAAGCATGAAGAGGGTTGACGGTGGTGCTCCGGCCCTCCAACAGATGGCGCCACGCGTCGTTAATCGCATTTTTAAATTGGCGCGCATTTTCTACCTCGGGCCGGAAACTTATGGAACCACCCTCGTAAATATGCTCAACATCAATAGCTAACAACAAAAAGAATTAGTTACACAACAAATGAGCCCACCACAACAGCAGTCACAGGGAGCGCAAAACGATGCGACTGCTCCATCCGACAGCCGGGCACAGAACTGACTCGTAATAGTTTTTACCCCTCTACAAAGTCGTGCATCTGCACCCCCAATAGCGGGTACCTGCTCAACTAATTTCATGACAAAATTATTAATCACGCCAGCGCTACTCCTGTTCCCAAGGCAGAAGAAGATAGAAAATGGCGGGGATGCCCGGACAACAGCAACCAGCGCCCGACGTGCATGGGCATGAAAATCATAAAAAGGGGGGACAAAGTTATCACGTGCGAAAGAATTAGTTACACAACAAATCAGCCCACCACAACAGGAGTCACGGGGAGCGCTGCTCCATCTGACAGCCAGGCACAGAACTGACTCATAATGTTTTTTTCTCTTCTATAAAGTTACGCATCAGCAGCCCCCCTAGCGGTTACATTCTCAACTAATTTCATGGCAAAATTATTAAGAATCACGCCTGCGCTACTCTCGTTACAAGGCAGAAGAAGATAGAAAATGGCGGCGATGCCTGGACAACGGCAACCAGCGCTCGACATGCACAAACATGAAAATCGCAAACAAAGTGGGGACAAAGTTGGCAAAATAATTAGTTACACAACCCATCAGTCACGAGGAACGCAGAACGACACGTCCATTCCGTCCGACAGCCAGGCGCAGAACTGAATCGTAATGCTTTTTACTAATCTATAAAGTCATACATCTGTCCCTCTTGCGGTTGATTTCTGAACTAATTTAATCGCAAAATTATTAAGAATTGTTGTAGCACTATCAGTCAGGGCAGCACTATCGACTTCATCAAGACAAAATGTTCCTTGTCAAAAAAGAAAAAAAAAACGAAGCTAGATGCGTCAACAGAGAAAAGCATGCATGTCGCGGCATGTCAGGAGCGCTGTTACACGAGGACAAATGACACAACTACTGGGCAACAGAGGCGAGCAAACACTGACAAACACTTGAACAGAGTGAAAAGACACTCACCATCATCGGACACGCACACTACATTCCCTTATTGTAAATCCGCTCGTCACAAAATCCACCTGCATCGTCGAACACCATTCACCAGTGACTAACCACACATCCATACCCCATCACAGACAAACGGAGCCCCACCGAAGCTACGCTCTTCCAGTAACGGCCATCGCAATTGCTAGGAACAGAATTAGCGCGTCCACACCCGCCAGTGTCCAAGAGAGAAGTGATTCCTTGCGCCCTCTGCAGACCTTTCTCATTGGTCGTGACGTCATCCTATTGTCTCAGGGCTACACTTTTTTTCCACTAATGCCCAACCCATCTCCTCTGGACAAGGTTCACCTGAAACAATAGAGTCGTGATATGACGTCATCATGCACCTGCGTGGCTCAAGGACGCGTACGCTCTAGACAGGGGACCTGTTATTTATTGAATCACTATCCCAAGATTATTTCCTTTATTCTACTATAATGATTGCATAGGTAACTATTGCAGAAAAACACCATACATGAGAGGTGATTGTAGGAATTAAGCATTTCATTCCGAAAGTCTTACTAAATGAGACTTATGAGAACAAGAAAAAACAAAATAATGGTTCAGCAAGACATGTCCATCCCATCCGAGAGCCAGGCAGATAACTGAATAATGACGCTTTGTTCCTCCGGAATAAAGTCACACACCTGTCCCCCTTGCAGTTACTCTCTGAACTAAATGAATCGCAAAATTATTAAGAATCGTGCTACCTCTACTCCCATTCAAGGCACCACTACCGACATCGTCAAGAATGTTTCGTTTCAAAAAGGAAAAAACTACACGTAGAAGGAAAGCATGTCAGAACAGGTCTAGGCAAGTCAGCGCATGTTTATCAGACAACAAGGGGGAAAAAGCGAAACGAAACACTTGAACAAAGCAGAAAACCAGCATCAAACTATTTCTAAGCACACGCACTCCTCTTATTCAAAAACAGTGCTCATCATAAATCCGTCTAGGACAATCCACACCATTTTTCTATAGCTACACTTTTTTCCAGTAACGGTCAATGCATTGCTAGAGACACCTGAAACACTGCGTGACGTCATCACATCCTGTCTGAAGAAGACAGCGGCAAAGACAAACACTCCTATTATTTATTGAATCGCAAGGTTATTTCTTTTGTCCGACTCTTAATGACGTTCACTTTTACAATAAAATTCAACAAGCAAAGCACCGTGCATGAATCTTGATCTTAACAATTTTCACCCCAAAGGCTCATCATGCTCATTAGAATCACAACCCCAGTAAACTACCACTGCTCTTTTAAAATAATAAGTGAGACCACTCAACATCATCACCAGGCTTATGTAACACATGACCCTTTCTATGTTTGTATACTCGTTGTCTGAGGCTACACCTGCGAGTAAATAGGCGCGAAAGCCTGGGGGCAAAGTTCCATTCGCGCACGACAAAGCACAAGACAGAACGCCTTTACGGGAACAGATATATGATGTGATTGCATTCCCACTATACTAAGGATTTTCTATATTGCATTGCAGTTTAGAAAAACTACTACAAAACTATAATTTTAGGAGCCTATTAAAATTCTACTTTCTATGGAAACTGTAATTGCCCTGTTACTTGGATCCCTATCAATCAAGCGCTCCAGTTTTTTCTCTCTTCCCATTTCAGCCTACCGGGTCTTGTCATGCAGTGAGGCAGACTCACATCCAAAATAGTTAATTTACACTGAGGGTGCCGTGCTTCAGGAATTCCTACCCTGCGCTCCGATGCAAGCGTTTCTGCACGAATACCTATTACAGCGTACTTCTTCAACATACCATCCTCCTAACAACATCTAACAAACAAGCAGAAAAACCCACTTCTTATGAATTCAGCTTTACCATGCGACTTTCTTCTGCGCAAAAGCAGTGATACGAGGAAAGAGCAGCAAAAATTGCGTGCACTTGTACTGGAATTGCTATGGCTTCAAAAACTGAAGCATATGCTAATAAACTAAGAAAGAGACACTCATGTCTGCCACCCTATAATTCTTGCGTAATGTCACATACACAGCCGGATTGTCCTTGCGTAAAGAGAGCATAGGACGGGGATACACAAATTTGCTTAAGTGAGCAGGGAAAAGTCTTAAGTCGAACCGCTCAGGAATAATCTGAGAATCACCGCTTATCGCAACGCGGCTCGCACAACATGACACCAACAAGATACTAGCGGCGGGTAAAACTGCAACAAGACACTACTCAACAAGTCCAGACATGCGACATCGCATTCAAAATACTGCTCATCGGGGAAAAGGCCTAAGCCTGCGACAGAAAATCATAGAGCATACAAATTCATTTTTCTATTTTGTGTAAACCAAACGCGGTCTGCTTGGAAAACGGCGCAGAAATTTTCTTAGGGAGTAGACAAATATAGGAATTTCTACTCTGTGCTCAGATACCAGCATTTCTCCTCAAACCCCCATGACTTTTTACACAGCTTTTACCAGGAGGCTTTCTTCAGCGTAAAAGTAGAGAAAATAAGAAAAGAGCAGCGAAAAATTACACGCACTTTTGTTCGCATACCTATAAGAGAAAAAAATGAAATAACCAGACACAGGCTAATAAACTGAGACAAAGATACCCATTTCTGCTACCAGATAATTATTGCAATAATGCTACATGCACGTTCGCGTTATCCAGGCTTAAAGAAAGCACAGAAGCACCAGGGTACACACCGCGAAAGCGAGAAGGGAAAGTCGTTTCTTCGCGGACAGCTTAATACAGTAAAGTCAGAATTCTTACCAAGAAAACTAGGCTTGAACACAGCTACGAGCGTGAGAGACACATACTAACGAACAAACAAAACACTCCTATTCACTTCTACTGATAGAATTGGAGTGAACCACACGGTAAGGACAAAGCACACCGCTTCAGGAAGGCATATCAAATGCAGCGCAACAGGATTCGCGTGCAGAACTCCTAAAATATCCCACCTAAAACAAGGAGTTCACCAGGGTCGCGTGGTAATTCCATTAAAAACGTTCGTCCAATCCAACAGATTACAATGCAAACACGATAACAATTATTTGTAAACCACTATTTCACGCAATAGTACATAAATGTATTACTCGTGTCACACGAAAAAGCAAACACGTCGCACTTATTTGTCAAGTGGGGTCCCTGGTTCAGAGAAGCGCGGACACGCGCGCGCGCGCACACACACATACACACACTGACATTTTCACACTCACAAACACAGTCTATTTTCACAACCACATAAATCCATATTATTCCTCAAGTCAATAATTATCCTACAATCGTCAAAAGAAGGCACACACATGTATGCGAACGCAAAACTATAGGTCTTCGTTCCGGATGTAATAGGATATCGTCACTCGACTGGCGCGAACCAAAAAAAGAAAGGAATACATGTTCGCTATACATCCACGAAGAAAACGGTGTCGTGCTTCTGCGCAGCGATCATTATACAGTAGTGAATTCACTTCGTTTTCCTTTTATTTCGTTGCACCTATATATTTTGCAAGAATACTATAGAGCAGAACGGGTAAATGTGAACATCATTCGCTACACACTGTAGCTCTCATCATTTTTAAACCAAACCACTTAACATGTGTTCATAGGTCCTCACTAAATAGGTAAGCCGATAATGACTCAATATAAAATCAAGTCAAATAATCATTCCAGCATCGCTGGCTGCAAGCTTGTGTACCCAACAGAGCCGTGCGCTCCCATCAACACGCCTTGGGCTGACCTTACACACCCAAAGCCTTTTTCTGAATACATTGTGCTGTTATATGTCGTTGAGTGTCAGTATTCACTGTGCTTGATATGTTGATGGAGTAAGCTGTATGCAGTTATAAGTATTTGTGCAGAAATGCTGGTATGTGACCGTGGAGGAGAAATTCCAATAAAGCACCTCTCCTTGTGCATTCCTGAGCTGCTGTATGCGCGCGCGCATATGTGCTTTTTTCCTGGTTTGCAACGTCATCATGGCATGTTGGGGCTTGTTTAGCAGTGTTGGAATTTTACCCGCCGCTATTATCTTGTTGTTATCTTGTGTTAGCCGTTGGGTTTCGTAGCGATGTTCGGTGACTCTGCTATTATTCCTTAGCGCTCCGTCTTAAGCCTTTTCCCTTCTCGCTTAAAGGAATTTGTTTGTCCTTGTCCTGTGCTTTCTTTATGAAGGGAGAATGCGGTTGTGTATGAAGCATTGTGCAAGAATTATCTGATACCAGACATGAGTATCTTTTTATTAGTTTATTAGCATATGCTTCAGTTTTCTATAGCAATAGCAGAAGCCATAGCAATTCCACCACAAGTGTGTGCAATTTTTGCTGCCCTTTCCTCAAACCACTGCTTTTGCGCAGACGAAAGTCGTATGGTAAAGCTAAATTCATGAGAAGTGGGTTTCTCTGCTTGTTTGTTAGATGTTGTTAGGAGCTCGGTATGTTGAAGAACTAAGCTGTTATAGCTATTCGTGCAGAAACGCTTCCATCTGAGCGCAGGATAGGAATTCCTGAAGCACGACACCCTCAGTGTAAATTAATTATTTTGGATGTGAGTCTGCTTCACTGCATGAGAAGACCCAGTTGGCTTAAATGGGAAGAGAGAAAAAATTTGAGCACTTGATTCATAGCGATCCAAGTAACAGGGCAATTATAGTTTCCATAGAAAGTAGACTTTTAATAGGCTCATAGAATTATAATTTTGTAGTAGTTTTTCTAAACTGCAATGCAAGATAGAAAATCATTAATATAATGTGAATGCAATCACATCATATATCTGTTCCCGTAAAGGCGTTCTGTCTTGTGCTTTGTCGTGGGCGAATGGAAATTTGCCCGATGAAAGATGAAAGTTACTGAAAAGGTTAGGTTCTCGAACACACAAAGTTACTGAAAAGGTTAGGTACTCGAACACACATCTTCTGGATTACCAGTCCAGGGCTCTACCAATTGAGCTAAGCTAACTCGCCTTCCCAGCTACTTCCAGGGTGCGTCATCTGAAGGGACAAACCTATCTCACTCATCCTTCTTTCACTCTTACATTTTTGCTCACTCATACCAAAATGCAAGCGCTGGCGTGATTCTTAATAATTTTGCCATGAAATTAGTTGAGAAAGTAACTGCTAGGGAGGCTGCTGATGCGTAACTTTATAGAAGAAAAAAAAAGCATTATGAGTCAGTTCTGTGCCTGGCTGTCGGATGGAGCAGTCGCATCGTTCTGCACTCCCCGTGACTGCTGTTGTGGTTGGCTCATTTGTTGTGTAACTAATTCTTTTTCTTGTTAGCTATTGATTGTTAGCATATTTACTCTTGCTTTCCCAGCCTCTGTATTATAAGTGTTTTTCTCCTAGCATGTTCAGAGCTGTGCTAACCTGCCCGGATATGCCATGATGACGTCACAGCTGACGTCACAGAATGTCCAGAACTTGTGGTCACTGCTGAAGATACTTTGCAACCTGCCTCTGTGCTCCGGCGCCCGGCGATAGTCAGCGGCCGTTCCGGACCGCTTTCTTCAAGATGGCGTCGCTGATCTTCAACTAAATTATTTCTCTCTCTCTGCTCCCTTACTGTTTAGTTATTTTTTTTCTACAACCCGAGTTTTGTATAGAAAATCCACGACAAGTATTGCATTGAGTCATACTCTGCACTATTTTAAAATTTAAAATAATTTAAAGTAATTTTAAAGTAAAAAATGCAATACTTGCCGTGGATTTTCTGTGCAAATCTTGGGTTGAATACTTACTACTGAAATGCACATGGTTCATCATACGAGCTGAGGAGGAGGTTCTTCAGCTTGCTCATCCCCGTCCGTGTGTCCCGTCCGCTGCCAGCTCGCACGACAGAACAGGCGTTGCTTTGGAAATACGTCGATTTCGTGCCGAAGAGTTCCTAATGACGAATGTTCCTAATAGACATATCTAATTCAATTGCGCTACACAGCGAACTTTCCCCTTGATGATAATTTCCAGTGAGTCTCGCCGGCAGTGCTGATGATTGTTTTGATTGCGTCTAACGTTTGAGCAATAGTTCTGCCAAAAACACAAGAAAAGCCGTGACTGTCCCTGCGATCCACAAGGAGAAGGTCATGATGTGGTCGTGAAGTACAAGTGACCTTTCGTGAAGGTCCTCCTTCGGTAGCTTGTTGATATTTCGCATTCGGTAATGGGTCAATAGCGCTTGACGATTCCTGATAGCCAGGCCAAACTCGAAAAATCGCAGAAGGCTGCAAGGAAGAAGACATTTCGTAAAACGGGGTGGTACCAAGTACGAGATAAGATGAGTATCACTTATTCGGAGTGTCGTACGCAAATATTATAGGAGGGCGCTGCCTAGGGTAGTTTTTACAAGAATGAAGATTACAACGCCGTTACTTGTAACGGCGTTGCTGTTCTGTTACCTTTATCGGTAGCGGACTAGAAGGGTCGCGTTACTTTTTTACGTTCGTAAACAAACAAGTGTTTCCATTTCAAAGTTCCGGTACCACAATTTTCAACCATTACCGATACTTTCGCAGCTCATCTCGCAACAACTCGATTTTCTTTCTTTTTTTTAACCATAATTTGCCAACCATATTTCTTTCCGCCGTTTAAACAACGCACCCCGTAGCAACGACGGACCGGAACGAGGGCGTAGAATAAATTCCGGCCTTCGTTCTGTAAGGAAGCTGTACGTGCTGCGACTGCAACGTGTTCCGTATTTGGGATTATGCCTCAACAAGCACTACATTGGTATCTTGCAAACTGAACATAATGGCTTTGACTGAAGAGAATTGAACCTTATTCAAATTTGAACTTTATTATTCTCTCAAATATTTACCAAAACAGTAGCGGTTTTACAAGCCTATGTAGCATCATTTCTTTAACCAATGTATATGAATTTATTATTGTGTAGTTTGTCTATCTCTACTTGTGGTCATATGTCCACACGAGGCGTTGCAGTTATCAATATGATTTCATCAACACTGTTATTCATATTAGTGTGCCCGTGAATATTATAGAAGATAAATTTATCTGTTGCAGCGCTGTTGTACGTTTCTTATGTGTTTTTGTTTTTCACACAAACGTATCTCTAACACGAGCTGAATGAATGAATGAATTAAATAAATCATGTAATCAAGCGAATTAATGAATAAATGTCGGTAGTGTTCATTTCGGCTTTCAGCAAAAGTAGCGGATAAAGTATCACTTTGTTTTTGATTAGCAACGGTAGCGGTTTTCCGTTACTTTTACGGACATGTGTATATACAGTATTTTCCATACTTTTATTCTTAAATAGAGAGTATCGGTATCACGTTACCTTTTTTTTTTGGTAACGGATATTGCACGGCTTATTTGCCGGATTGTTATATAAAAATCATCGTAACAGTTCTCTGTAGAAACGTGCTACTTTCTTAAGGCGTTCCCCAAGAGCTCTGCAGTTCCCACCCTTGTGCGACAAAAGCGTTACTATTTACATATTTTTTAATCGTTACCTATGATAGTATACATAATCGAGGCTTTCATGATAGTTCTCAGGCACAGCTGCTTGGCCCCAAGGTTGTTATGTTTTTCTTTCTTTTTTTTTATGGTGCTTGCGAGATATTCCAATGAATTGTTTACGCTGCGTATTTGTGCTATTATGGGACACGAAGACAGCCGACCTTCAGTGGCACCGACCTTGTGGATGAAAAGGTAGACGTCCTTCCCGACAGTCTTTGTTGCTGACATTTGTGGACGCTGCCCTTGAAACTGGGCCGGCCATCCCACTCTGTTAAGTGATTTTCCTGGAACTTTCACGTGAAAATTAGGTTGGGATCTTGCAACAAGTGATCTTGTCTGTTGATCAAGTTGGGATCTTATCTGTGCCTATGTTTTTATGTGCCTATACGAGGCTGGGGAGAGGATGTAGTAACACATTGATTTGGTGTACTAATTAGCGGCTGCGAATCAGCTGTTCTGGAAAAAGTGTGATTACTGCTGATTGGTGGCACAAGTTTTGGGATGGACCATGATATTTTACACTTTAAAAAGACGTGGGGATTTGGCTGAATTAATTAACGTCTGACCCACGGGCAAATTACCTTATGTGAAGGACTGTCCTGGTCCTGTGTAAATTAACGTACAGAATCACTGCTTTGTCGCTCAAGTTATTCGCAAGGTGTCCAACGCAGGAAAAGGAGCCAACGTTTTCCCAAGAGGGGAAAAAATACTATAGTGGTGTGGCTTCATTGGCGCAACTGTATTTCCCATAGGCCATAGCTTTTCTTGCCAATCATCATCACCAGCACCCATAGAACAGATATAGCGTCGCGGCTGCCTAGATAGGATGCGTATCTTCTGATTTTTGTTGTCAGATTATCTCCCTCGCCGTGTTCCCTCACACGGGAACTATACAGTCCTATTTCGCCTACTGAAGCGTGTCACGTGAAGAAACAATCCGGTTCTCCGTTTTGATTGCATCCCGTGCTTGATCATCATTGAATATCGCAGTTCAAGCAAGATTGATTCCTCATCCACAAATACCAAAACAAGTTCCCAGTATTTAGTAAGGAGGTCGTATTTCCCGTTCAAGTTGTCACTCTCGAAGCTTTACGTACGTAGGCATACACTAACCCCGAAGAAGCCGAACATATTTTCGAAGGGTAACGAGCATAGTTCAACGCTGGGGCGGAGCTAGGATTTTCCCGAGGGGGGGTCGGGACCCCTGCCCCTCTTAGATCCACGGCTGTTTCAACGAAATAGTCGAATGTCAGACAGCATCTACGTATAAGGTCAGCGTTCGTTCGCCGACTTCATGCTGCTTCCTTTCTCGCTCATTTATTGATGTTCTGGAGGCATGGTCTACAAATGGGGATGAAACCCCGAATGCATTTCCACTTCCCGTATAGATAAGCTATGTAATCGTCTCTAAAGGAGTACAGAGGGCCATCCAAAAAAAATCCGATTAAAACGTCGGATGAAAATGTGTGTGTCATTTTACAGAATAGGGCCAAAGGTTTTGATGTGTGCAGTTTGTTTCCCCAGAAAAAAGAAAAGAAAAAACACTCACATAAATATGGTTCCGAGCGTTCACCTTTAACTCGCCACTCCAGGTATAACGAGGAGGGGAAGGTATGATGCCACGTCACCGATAACGTTATAAGGAGAACTCATTCTGGTTCACCGGTGAGGGTCAGCGCCTTGTCTCTTTGCCGCCGTAAACCAGTTCTGCCAGTTCTCCCGGGGAATTGGAGATAGAAGGAGCGGCTGAATCATTACCGAGATAGGAGAAAGGCTTTTTCAGAACCCCGAACAGCCGAGTAGCAGACATTTCTCTAGACCAATCAGCGAGCGTTCCCCTTATAGCGTCAGCGCGATGTTCCACGCAGATCACATGCTGGTACTGGTCTCCAACACCGTTGCGCACGGTCGCTTTTGGGACGTTCTTTAAATTCAATTTCTGCCATAATTATAACTCGTTGGTGCGATTTACTTCGCAAGGAGCATCTTACTGGCCTATTTAACAGTTTTATAGGAAGAAAACAAGGTGTTAAAAATGACTTCGGTGCTACTTTAAGTCTACGGAAATATGGTTCCCACATGTCATTACTGAAGTGTCCATGGTATGCATTGAAACGAACAAAAATTCTTCAATATGTATGTGCGAAACAATAAAGGATGACACATCAAGAATCAAGCTCCCCGTTACGTGCACTTAGGTTTTGCAAGTTGAGTTCATTTCCAATAACGGAATATATTTACGAAAATAAGTGCACTGCTATATATATGCCACGAAGTATGAGATATAAAGTGACAACATAACAGTTGAATGACGGGGCTGGCGATTATCTGTCCGCATTGAGCCCTTGGGGGGAGTGACCACATGTCCGGTGAGCAATTGTCGGGGACCCAGGAAGCTTAATTGCAGATCGTCTGTTCGCTTGAGCAATTCGGTCCCCGTTACATATGCGCTACGAAATGGCTACACATTTTAGAGTAGTATAGCACATCAGCACATGAAGATAGGCCGTAACAGCATGCACATATACGCACGAACCTAAACGTAAACCTAAACGGGCCTGAGCGTAGGCAGCACTCACTTCTTCTTCCACCTCAGACGCTGGCCGTTACACACCAATAGAGACGCACCAAGGCTAAGCTATTAATTCATTAGCTATGATTGATTAGGATGATGAATTTCTGACAACTGAAAAGATGGAATAAAAAAGTGCGCTTAATGTGTTGCAGGCCCTTTATTTATTTTTTTCTTCTTTTGTTTTTATGTTCAAAGAAAGCTAGCTGAACTGCTGCATTTTTTCTTCACTGTGAGCGACCCTGTGCGTGGCAAGTTCTTAATGTATCATGAAACTGCATAAAACCTGCTAATGCTGTCAGGGGGCATATCTTTCTGGTGTGACAACAAAGAACAACTTTATTACGGGGAAACAACAACAACCGCACAAGAATCCACCATGAAAAATATATCGTTGAAAATAAACCATAATAGATCCTGTATTCTAACACGATAGCGAAGCAAGTGACATATCTATCTCTATGCAGAGGATAGGAGTGCGATGTAGCTTACATTCGTGGTTTTGCCGATAAGATAACTCAGGTAACAATGGCAGCTCATGTATGGGTAGGGTGAACAATATCTTCTCAGATTTCAATAATATGCGCCCCTACGATAAGAAATCTAATAACTCTGATAAACATGGGAACTCATATGTCGAGAGGGTTTGATAGGCACCTGGAGGGAGATTTAATAGCATCGAATAGCATTTAATAACACCCAATGATATTTATAACACGCAATGACATTTAATAACATCTGTAACTAAAAAGTCGATCAACGGATATCACTGGAGGCGATTGCCAGTTTGAAATTTCCGCCCTAGTCCGCCACTTAGGTTTTGCATGATTACAAAGCGTGGTTGCCACCGCCCTCCAGTTTCTAGATTTGGCCATCTCTGGTTTCCGTTTGTAATCAGTTCAAAGAGTTGGTCCACCTTTTTTCTTTTTTGAACGGCTGCCAGAGTTGCCCCTAACTTGCCTTCTAGTTTCACGCAGGACAAGCTCTGGACAAATGATTTTCGGTGTGAAAATGAATGTTGCGCCAGAGCATGCAATTTTGTTCTATGCCGCTTTGGTATAGTAATCTCACTGAAGTAATGATGTTTGTCAGAGACCAGGCAACACTATATACAGGGAATTTGCTCTAACGTCTCCAGGTGTTACTAATGGAGCAGTACCCGTTTCTTACCCAAGTAGCCGAAAAGTACCACTTGCTTTTCTTTCATCGCTCGCTTTAAATATAATTTCTGGACATTCTGGACGTTCGAGCAAACACCCTGTATAATCCATGTTAGTTTAGCAAATACTGTTTTTCTGCTCTTTTGTTTGACTGAAGAGAGAAATGTTACAAGTTATATCATAGGTGTTTTATTTTATTTTACTTCAATATACCTCCATATGTCCTTGAGGGACATTACATGAAGGAGTGGGTTGCAACGCACTTTCAGTACAGAAAATAGAAGAAATTTAATGCCATAATAATGTGAGACGATAAGTAAAACATAGACAACGCACTTTATGCATGATGAGTCAGCAATGTGGTATATCATCAGCTACGATGAAAATGAATCATGCAATATACTTTAATGGTACGCAAGAGGTCCAGGGCACAAGGAGAACACATGCGAAGGTAACCCGATAGTAACTATAAGAACAGAACAGAGATAGCGTTATGGAATTCTTAGGCTTATATTGTTGTAGCGATGTTGCTTGTAAGGTCATTCCATTCTAGGTCGGTACAGCAAAAATTATTTTGAAAAACAGTTTTGCTTGATGTCATCCTTTTACAAGGACAACATGCAAATAAAGAAAACTAAACATCCTGTGAATGTTTTCCCACGTCAGGAGAAATCTTGTATGGCTCAAATCTTGAAACGTACCTATCAGGTGTCATGCAAAAACTGATAACAACAAGCAGCATTATCAAAGTATCGGTTAAGGTTTTCGCTTCCGATATCCTTCTCATACCGTGTCGTACAGTTACTATCTGTGTTGGAGTCCCGGTTTTGCAGTCCGGCACTCTAAAAAAAGGGGGTGACTCTTCTTGGGGGAGTCACCCCCCCCCCCTGGAGTCTCTATGATTCCATCAAGGTAGGGGGCCGTTTGACTCCCACTGGCATCGATCTGTTTTGACTTCTACCGGCATCAAGTGACCTGATCGGGGGATTCACTTGATGCCCCAGGGAGTGGGGAACCTTCCACCCACACAAAAAAAAATGCACCAAAACGAAGCACCGTTGCAGTAAATTCTGTTCCTGCTAACTGCACTAGTTCTTAACCTGAACGTACATACCGTTTGCCGTACGTAAATATAAATTCTGTTTGATCACTTACATCAAGGCGTACTAGCTGTTAGAACATACAGTGGAAAGACATAATTTATTGCAATTCGTATTTTGTGTTTTTGACAATTTACTGAACGGTTCCAGACCATAGATCAGACTATATCCTTATTGAAAAGCTCTACAGAAAATCTCACAAAATATCTCGTGCGTTATTCTAAGAGATTTTATATGTGATAATTGGACATTCTCACAGAATTTCTTACAGAGTTTCTCACAGAGTTTCTCACAAAGCAATCTCTCAGAATTGCCTCCCCCCCCCCACAGTTTCTTACAGAAATCTTACAGGATTTCCGTTAGACTTCCTACCAGGAGAAACGAGGTGAATAAGAGCCACAGAATCCAGCACGTGCGCTTTCCATTCTTTATTGAGAAACTTGGGAAGCTTTCAATACGAAACACAGATGAATCAAGCCATCGCTAGATATCACACACATAAAAATAAACCAAGGAACTTCATTCAGTTGTTATGCACTTTATTCGCGCTCCTTGCCGCTTCTTACAAGTTTAACCAAGAAGAAAAAGCATTTCAAAAAGCACGGTTACAACAACATATGTGTGCGTTAGAGATAGGCATAACATACCGTTTGCCCAAACCACAGTTGCTACAACGATCTCACAGCGTTCTACCTTCCGACCCACAATACCTGCAAACAGGGGTAAAGACTCATAAAGAATGGGAATACACAGCACCGACGATTATATATGACACACACACATGCGACATACCTCAAATGCGACGAAAATCCTGAATGCCAGGCGGTATTTGCTTGAGATCCGTAGCTGCGTCCATGTGCTTCTTCGTTTCAAAGCAGACTAACTAGCTTGCTGGCGGTTGGAACAAAACGCCTCCAGTAATGTACGATGGAATATCATAATGGGTTATAAAATTGATAGTCCCACTAGGAACGACAAAACGGAGCAACCATGGCACTTCTACCTAACAGGGAATATTCACAAACATACGAAATCGCACGAACTACTTTCCAACACGGACAACATATCACTCTCTCCGGCCCGTCATTTCTTGCTTCGTGTTCATCCGACATGGAAATATGCTTCAAAATGTCTTTTAAGACTGAAGCGAGGTTCGTGAGAAAGTCAGTCCTGTAAGAATTGTTTTCTCATAGAAATCCCAAGGCCAGACCCTGAATTATCCCACAGGATATTTTATCATTGATGTGCCTGTGAGAATATATGTACGAATCTGTATCCTCTGTAGGAAATTCTAAGAGATGAAGTCGCTTCTGTAAGAAATTCTCAGAGAATGCTATGTTTCTATGAGATTTTCTGTAGTGTTTTTCAACCGGGAGTTCAGAGATTTTTATTGCTTTGACAATTAGCACTCCTCTGAAACAAGATGGCAGCAATAGGCTGCAGCGACCAGGTTACACACGCTTTGCTCTTTAAATTGAAAAACCTAAATAACTGACAGGAACGGGCATTACCACTGCCCGTGTATTCGTTGTGCAAAGAAGCGCAGAAAACGCATGCAATACAACGGAATCAGAGATTCATTTACCGAAATGAGCAGTTTCTCCGTTACGGTATCGAAAGCTTGAGTCCTGTAATGTCTCATTTACGTCATCTGCACAGTGATCGTCTCCCACTGCGATTTGACTTCGTCGACGACTTGTACTTCACAAACAGTGGGACACTCGTGCTATCCCCATGCAGACGTCTGGCAAAAATGATAAACGAAAAGCTACAAAAACCAAAAACCATGCCAGCAGTTTCACAACCGTTGGCGACACGGAAAATGCGGAGCGGCGAATCCCGGAGCCTCAAATACGAGTTGGGAGCGCATTATGCGCGTATATGTATGACCCCGCTTTTTTATTTTTAGTTGTTAATTAATTAAGCAGTTGCACAAATCATTGTTTGTGCATGACCCATTGGCAGACCAAGCGCTTTACTGCATGCGAGCAGCCGTTTCACGCAGTCTCACGTTTTGAGGACGTTGTTGGCTGCTCAACTCTCCTCCCGTTCGCATCCGCAACAGATTCCGCAGAATGGGTGCGAGAAGAAAGGGAGGGGTGATTGTCGGAGAAACGGCAAAAGGGAATAAAGCGCGCATTTGACACCTCGCGATTCCCTTTTTTTCTCGGAGTGGATACCCAAACGGAACAAAAGCTCACATGGTGTTCCTGGGAATATCCTTTCACAGGAATTCGGATCTCCCTGGGAGACAGACATTTTCCGACGGACGTTCCCCATATCTCCGACTGGCCAAGGTGTGGAGTTCCCATAAGTATCACTCTTTTGTCCTCGCAGGAACTTACACCAAGATGCATGGACGTTGAACGGGCTCGTGTACATGCTCAGGATCCTGTATTGGCTCATTATTATTGGCTGTGTTTTATTGTCGTGCTGCTGCGTAAGCGGGCGGATTCTCACTGGGCCTGCAGAGATTTTATCTGCACTTCTGTCATTTCGTTCCAATCTGAGCCACTGCATCTTCCTTTTTTGTTGTTGTTGTTGTTGCTCCTCACTGTTTGTTTCTCGTGTTTCTATAACGGAGAATAAGTGCGAAGTTCTTAAAATAAGCAAAAATATGCATATATACAAAAAGCTCTTGGAACCATGAACTTCATTAAGATCACATACAAATGCAGTGGCATATCTTTCCAAAGAGAAAACAGATACTACATACTGCTTGTCTCGGGAGCTTCCACAAACTTCACAGTCATGTTTGTCCGAAAGTCGAAATGAAGCGCGAGGTGTTTAAGTTCAATGCGACTGTGTACACTAATAACATTGGACTGAAGAACTACTTGGCGTATTAACTCAGTATGACCATAACGTCTGGGTTTCTTATTGCATTTGATCTGAGGCATTCAGTTCAATCATCGAAAGTCGAACTCGAGCCGCGATAGTCCTTGCCGCGTGTCCCTCTCTCCTGCACTAATGAATTCATGTAACATCCCGTGAGGGACTCTATTCGGACTATTCTGCAAACGATCAGTACTAGAAATCCTTAGGATATACAACTAGGGACGTCCATTCATGTAGCTCCCAGAGATGTTCATCAGACATCAATTTCAGGAGATGGACTTTGGGATCTATTTCGGATGACCGCAGGAGATAGTGTTCTGTCTGGGTGTGCCACACATGCTAGATGCCTTCATGGTAAAGTAAACAAACCGTGAGACGTTGCACACACTGTCAACATCATTATATAGTAGAGGTGCTCTATACCCACACCTTTTCCAAACTTGTGTTGTACGTTGCGACAACGGCAAACACCCAGTCAGAAAATTCTGTCCTACGGATGTCCATCGGATATACTTTCACGGAGATACGGATATCCGCAGAATAATGAAATTTCTCCAGTGGAGATACTACGGAGATCCACTTGGCCGGGCTTCGAACTTCCTACGAATGTGCACTTTACGGACATAACCAGGAGATACGGACAGAAACAGGAGCTCTCTGGGATGTAGCGTGTATCTCGAGCGCGTGTTACTTTTTTATTTTTCAGAAGTCAGTATACGCTTTGTAGTAAAATATAAAGCGTGTTTCCGCCATTTTTTTTAACATCTGCCACCGTCGCCGGTCGTTTCACTTTCTGTTGCTCCGCTTTGCTTCCCATGAGGGAAAATCAGCGCAGCGTTTAAAAAAAGAATAAATAAATAAAAAAATAAAAAAGAAAGAAGGAAACAGCAACAAGAGATTGAGCCACTCAGCCGAAATGCCATGGAAATGAAATTCCATTCACTTCCAAACAGGGAACAGACACTGTACATTGGTGTTCTCGCGAGCTTCTACACATTCGAGAGCCCTGTTCGCTTGTGAGTCGAAATGAAGGGTGAGCTGTCTAAGTTTAATTCGTTTGCATGCACAAACAACGGCGAAATGAGAAATTGTTTGGCGTATGAAGTCGACGTAGAGGTAATGTCTCTGTTTCTTACTCATGTGGCTTGAGAAAGTGAGTTGGTTCATGGAAAGCCGAATTTCCGCAGTGCTACATCGTCCCGCGTTTCTCTCTCTCTTCAAATACATGATCCGTACAGCATCCCATCACGGAGCTGATTCGGACAATCCGTGAAACGGCCGCAACAGGACCTCCTGCGGATATACGGCTACGGATATCCTTCCATAAATATCCGAGGAGAGTCCCACGGAGGTCAGTTTTCGGATATGGACATTGGGATCTATTTCGGACGTCCGTAGGAGATGGTGTTCTGTCTGGGCAATAATACGAGAAATACGAAAGACTAGTAGTAACGTTCTAACGGTAACGTGTTGGCTTGCTGAGATCAAGATCGCGGGTTCGATCCCGGCCGAGCACGGTAGCAATGTGAGAGAAGTAAATACTGCTTCCAGTACCGTGTGTCGGAGATTTTTGACGCACGTCAAAAGAATCCCAGGTGGTCGAAATTATCCGCAGTCCTACGCTGCGGCACGTGTCGCCACACAAATAGGGTGACACACCTTACGTGTAACATCACGCCACCATTGCCACTATTATGACGTTGTGGATTACCAGAAAGACACAGCTGACCCCTCGCAAGCATCACGATATAGCCTAACGTGCTTGGGACCATAAATGGATTCCCCTTGGCGCAAACCATTGCCTTGCAGTATGCAATGCTACGTGACCTGTAATCTGAAAATGTTGCATGGTAAAAGTGAAAGCTCGTGTTTGGTACTTTCTTTCTTTCGACAGTAAAAAGATAAAACAATAAACAATGTAAAAGACCGCTTGTGACGCCGCTGCATGTGCGAACGCATTGCTACGCGTTATTTGATGGTTCTCGTACTATGTTAACTTTAAAAATTCGTCACGGGCGATAAACAAAAATGCCCTGGAAATACTTTCAGTATTGGTAGCCGGGATAATGATCAGTAGCTCGGTAGTAAATTCGAATCTGTAACTCGTCCACAAATGCCCCTTTTTTGCACGCCGAATTTGCCTATGTTTGCTGTAAAATCAAACTTCGCAAAATTTTAGAAAATATACCTAAATATTTTTCCTAACCTTAAAATATTTTTCTGTACAATGTTTCGATAGTTTACTATCGGAGAAAAATATAATCAGCTGATTTTACCCAACCGTTGTTAAATCAAAAAAATTCCGAAATTGGCTCAATGTGCACTGGTTTTGCTCGTCCAGTAAAACGCTCATCGCTTGAGTTATGGAAGCTGTGCGAGATGACAGTATCCTTCACTAAAACGACCTAATTGAATTTTTTTTCTTTATTTACAGCGGTAGTGTTTCCACAAGCGCAAAAGCGCGTCCTGGTTTTTCGCCCGGAGCCGATATTCGATCACGCCCTACGGCCGTTCTACACTGCGCTGGGAACATATTTTTTCTGGTGTACGTTTAAGCATGTACGAATGTACCAACATCATATATTTTTTCCTCGAAAATCGACACCGGTCGAGCAACACCGCTGGGACGTTTGCGCTGGAATGACTCACGAGGTATAGCGCGGCAGTCTACGTTGAGATTGAGAAATATAACGAGCAGGTAAAGGTGTTCCTTCCTGCACGGTATTATAAAGCACACAAGACATCAAACACACGAGGAACACATGCGGGCTCTTGATGGAAAAGAACGAGCAAGTTGCAAAAGTTGGGAAACTTCTTTTTGTCTTCTTTCTTTTTCTTTCGCCCGACTTCACCGAACATCGTGTTTGGCCAATCCAAGTGAAAAAAAAAAAAGAAAAACGGTGACATGCCACGTTTGTCCTGCGGCCGATCGGCAGCATTACACAGCAGCGTCTGGGCTTCAAAAGCATCTCGCTAACGTTCATAACCTTAATTTTGTGAGACACACCGCTTCAGAATTATGCCAACTGCTATGAGCTTCATGTGCACGACAGAGAGGACGACGGACAGGACGTCAGCACATTCTTTCATGACAACGGACGCTGCCTCGCCACTGTATTTCGACATTTCAGATTTCCGTCACGCTTTTACTTTTTGCTAAAGGCGGAACTCAGTCGGCATACGCCTGAGAAGGGATCATGATTGTCACTAAATTTATTCCTTCGAGTGTGCGTACGCTATGGTCGGAACGAGACGTACAGCATGTCGTCATTGAAGTGAGCAATGAAACAGGTCGAAAATTTAGAAAAGCTTGGAATGCATCGGTGTTTTTCTTATTACAAATTCACGCTTGCATTCTTCACAGCAGCTCATTGGTTGTGCTGACTTCGAAGAGCCAAACGAATAGAAGAAAAGGCGCCAGTGTCTTCTGAATATCGATCTTCACTGGGATAGTGAACAGTTCCATCCTCAGAACATCAGTTCTTTCATATTCAGGATATGTTTCTGGGCTACGTCCTGCGAAGGTTTCTTATAGATGCAGAGCTTCATCGTACCCACCGTATCTATCTCAACATGTATTTGCAGAGAAGTTTTCCCTGGTGTACACGAAAGATGTAGAACTGTTTCAGGAACAGAACGATGTGAGCATAAAAATAGGTTCATCTCACTAAGGTTGTCGACGACCAGCGTCACAAGCACGTCGGCTTACTGTCAATTGACTTTGACTTTGTACTCATAACTAATTTCAACGCTTTGTTCACACCACCTGGTTATTTTCACCGCAAGCGGTATACGGAGGGTTTGACCAGAACAAAAAAGTGTCCAAGACTGCATTTACAAAGAAGGATAAGGCATTGACATTTGGCGGAGAGCTTCTGATGTCGGAATTTCCCTTCTATTGTGTATATTACTTTGAGAATATGCTATCGCCCTGTTCGGGAAGCGGGAATGTCTACGAGGAACACATCACCTCATCCTTCTGTCTCCTAATCATACTCTTATCTGATTCGTATGTGTTGCGATCACCAACAACAGATGAAACATGGAAGTGACTGAAAGGTTAGCCAGCTGTAGGACTCGAACCCGCGTCTTCTGGATAAGTTCTCTCATGTTCTCTCGCTTTAGTTCTCTCATGACCAACAACAGCTTTATTTTAAGATGATGAATGGGGTGTCTCTTCCCTACTGCTGGTGGTAATGAACGGAATGAAAAAAATAAGCGCCTTCTCAATTGGGATCGGAGTCCGACTGTGTAACGAAACTTCGAAAGAGCTTTGAGCACACAGCGTTAGTGGGCTGGATTCGGCAACCGACCAAGCGATTTTTACAGAGAAAAGGTCGTATGTCCAGCTGACTAAGGGACCCGGAGAGTGCGGCTCACGAAGTTTGGTAGCGTGGGCAATGAAGAAGAATGTGCTCCAGATACTCTAGAGCACCACAGTGACAGCATCTAGGAGAGTCAACTTGTCTCAACTGGAAACGCCGCTGAGCTGTAAAAGCCACATCGAGTCGCATTCCATGAATTGATGGAGCATCTTGATGAGAGGTGTTCTGTGGCATGCGGAAAGCAAACGTAGGATCAACTCTGCTCAGCATAGATGGGGTAGAATGTCGGTCGTCCATTTGCGGGAAGCCAGGAGTGTCACGAAGAGTAGCAGAATTGAACAACAGTCTCCTCGTAGCAGTACAATACTGGTCCGCTTCCGATACGAGACAGCTGCTTCACGGCGCCGTCCACCTGCTCGTTCCCCACCACACCACAATGGGCTGAAACCCAAAGGAGAACCTGCCTGTAGCCTCCTTCGTACGCATGGTGGTAACCCAGCAAACACACATTATTCCCAGAATATCCCGTTTTCATCCCACGGCCTCATCGGGATGATTTGATCCATGCGTCGTCCCCCAGATCTCCGGCAGCGAGCAATGGGAAATCGTACCATATTCATCCCTGTGAGAGCTGCCTGTGAGAATGCAGACGCCGCGAACCCTCCGTGCCTCCAACTGCGCTTGCGCGGTATGCAACTGCGGCTGCATTTCGTAACGTGACTACGTAATCCTTAATATGATCGTCACCGAACACGATGTAAAATTTATCAATTTCATTCTTCATGTTTTCGCATAGCAACACCCAGTATTTTGTGGTATTAATAAAGATACGCGACTTGCGCTGCTTCAGGAGACCAGTGGGAGCGAAGTTCAAACCGTTAGCAAGCCCGTCCGGGTTGCAGGCTGGAGGTGTTGTGGTGTGATGTCACAATTGTGAGCGAGTTTCGGAAGTCCATCATACCCCACTGTGCGGAGCAAAGATGGCTACTAGCGGCAAATGTTCACTTGTTTGGCTGCTTGTGAATGTAGATGGGAGAAAAGACACCACTCTGGAACGGGATTGTACGCGCCAAAAAATTGTGGTGACATTGTAGGTGCCAAAAAATGGGGTGACATTGTAGTTGCCAAAAAAATTGAATGCCATCACGCACACTTCGACGAAATGTCAGTGTGCTTGCAAGCAATACGTTCCGTAAGCTAGAGCGGCGAAACTAACAATGTGACGGCAACGAGGGTAGCGTACCGTCAGTCAGGGCATGATGATACGAGTAACAGCGGTCCAACGCTCTTGGAACACGGCGCGTTTCTATCCCGCAGTCCTCAAACAAGTGGTCGCATGTCAGGGACATTTATCAAGACGCTTCCGATAAAGATACAGAAGGAGAAATACATGTGTTACACCAGCGAGCTTCAGATACGGCTCAGCTCATTTGAGCAACGCTTGTACGGAACGGGCGTTACCGATCGCAAAGTGCCAATGACTAAAGCACAGATGTTCAGTCAGAGTGCAATTCTTAAGGATGCTCTCCACTGACATACATGGACTTGAGCAACGTTCAAGGTAAAGTAAATTAATCTTTATTACCACAATTTGGGAAGCGTTGAGTCAGTACACTGTTCTTTGTAGAAAAAAACTGTCACGCAAACTTCGGCAGCATGACTGTTCCCCGCACTGAAAGACCTGGCCCTTGTATGTCAAGTGAGACACTGTTACAGAACACGATCACTCGTTGTTGAAAATAGGAGAAATGCTGTCACGCTGTCGCTGTGTCGAAAAGCGCAGACCAATAAAGGATGTGGAGTACGCCTCCACCTATGTGGGAACCTTTTTCTCACCGTGTGATTCATTCCACTGTTTCGTGGCCTCACATTGAACATGTTATATTTTAACGCTGGTAAAATTAAGGCATTATCATGCAGTGAATGAAGCTGGGCATCCGGACCCTAAATTACCCACCCGGGTACGCAGACTTATGTATTTCCAGCCATACAAAACGCGTTTGAACATGCTTTCAGCATGGCTGGCAAAACAATCCAACCCACATTTCAGAACCGCTGGATGACCTTCACGCTTTATGCGCTTCATGTGGCTTGCGACATTGTCACACAGAGTCCCACACAGTCCGCCAAGTATACAACGATGCGGTGGCAGACGAGGGAAATGGATGAGCGTCTACTTCTGCCAGTGAGGCAGTCAGTCGAGCTGTCTCAGTCCCAGCCAATAAGGCAACCAGACGCACAAACTTCACAGTATGGTATGCCAATGCAGATGCTCCCAAGCGATATTGTGATGCGTTGACTGTTGTATGGAGAACTAACTACAAAGCAAACCATTTCAGCTGTGCCTATACAAAGCAGAAATCAACAAGATGAGCGGCCTCTCCCCCGTGCTGCAGTGTATATCCTGCACATGCTACGAACAGTTTCATGTAGGTTAGAAGTGCATTGCATATCATAATTCCGTAATCAGCATCATAAGAAAAAAAAAAAAAAAAAGAACGCCTACTATACCGAGCATACGATTCCCTCTGTCATTAATTTCTTTCCTTTTCTTTCTCCCAGATATTGTGCGTGAGTAGCTGGTGCTCTTAACGAGTGCCTACATCTCCATTTTTCTTCTTTTTCATTCTATTCATGTTGCACATATTTCCAGATCTGTAAACACATTTCTAACACTCTGTACTCATGAAACAATCATGTGGTTTGAAGTAAAAAATGTCATCTCCTGTTGAGATGCCAACGTGTTGCTCAAGTCAGCGGATCAGGTGCTTGGCACATCGGTCACAGGTATGTAGCTTTCAACGGTTTCCTTGATTTTGTGGCAGATTGCAACATTTGTACGTTGTTTCTTCTTCTAGGTCTTAGGGTGTTAATAAGTGCTTCTCGAGGTCCGTCTCAAAAGATCTCCCCACATCGGAAGTAAACACCTCCACTTTGCTTCTTTGCTTCCAGCGAAAGGGCACAAAGCAATTTATATCATTTACTTTAGCCTTTACAGCTGAAGTGCTCAGAATGGTGCATAGACTCTAAGAAAAAAAGGTGCAATTTTCTACATTTTGGGGTAGAAGTGTGTTGTTACAGATTCTCAACCCTTTTCGGGTAGAATGTGAGGGGTAGAAACACTTCTACCCCTTCATTTCAACCACAGTGGTGGAACAGTTCTCCCCCTGAGTGTGAAGAGAATTCTACCCTGTTAGTGGCAAAATTCTGCCCCTACATGGTTAACTGTTATTCCTCTGGGGGGGGGGTCTATCTTTTCTCTTCATATGGAAGACACCTCTACCCCAAGGATGAAAAATATCTTGACGCTAAATATTCAACCATTCCCGGAAGACAGTTCTACCGTGAGTAGAGCTGTTCTCCCTTATTGGAAGATTTTTTTTTCCGAAATGGTAAGAATATCTGCTATTATTGGTGCTGTGCCTACCGGTGGCCTATCTCTACACGTAATGACGGGGCATTTAGACCTTGTAGGGAAATATTTACTCCGCCTTTCATGAAGGACGTCTGCCCTTTTGAGAAGAACTTGACGTACAGTATTTGTGTGGATGAGATAGAATATATAGACAGCTGTTACTGGTTTAGCATTTTATTACCACGTCACAATTGGAATCGTGCACTTGCGCTTACCAATGCGAAAGGTACATCTATATTGAAGAAGCTTGAGCACGGAAACACGAAAGAAAACACGACACAACACAGACGACTCCATTTTTGCATCCATCAGACTGCACAGCACTTGCATGGACTGTCTTGCACATAAATTCCACATGCATTCACCATAACAAGGGCATCGGTATAACTTTGAGGGCTTGATGTTTCACACTACTGTCACTCTAAATACACACGGATCTTCGCTCGGTGTGTAATATCTGCCCGAAGGAACACGTGGCAGGACGGATGAATTCAACTGAAATGTAAATGGAATTAATAGAGCATTTAAGATAAGCGATAAATAATAACGACGGTACATGTTTCACTCCTCAGAAATAAGCATACAAAAAGAAGGCTATCTCGGCAGTGCACAAAAGCCAAGCAAAAAAAAACAAAAAAAACTGAGCACATCCAAAAAACCAAGACTCGAGCAATGAGTGCCTTCTCCCATCAAACAGTGGCTCACCGTATGTTATGGCCCCGTTTCTTCATTTTCGAAGTGGATCATGTAATCACACCCGGCGGGCGCTGATAAGGTGCCGTGCTAAAGTTGTCATGGTGACCTGCTTGTATTACACAAACGCATTTGGTGATATCGCGGTTTCATAAGATGCTGAAAAAGTGTCAGACGACATGCCGATCAACCCGAACACGCAATGCGTTGAAAATGCAAACACATCTGATCACTGCATATAAGACGCTCGGGAAGAAAAATCTTGAATATCAAAATTACTCACCTGATTCTGTCCTAACTCCACCTTGCTTATGTTCATATCATTGCAGCTGAACCGATAACACCTTCCACCACGGAGATGCGAATACCATACTCAGCATAGCCATTAGGCGGCACGCATGGCCTTCGGTGCAGCAATGTCGACGTGCAAACCGACAGTCTGTCACTTTCAGCTTTCGTCTCTATACTGACCCATTTTAGAGAATCAGCGATTTCGTGCAAGTGCAGACACTCAGTGTTTGGTCGCTCTGGCTAATCTCTTGAACAGTGACCTCGAAGCTGGACCAAACGCCTTTGTGCGCAGGATTAGTAAACCTCAACTATTGTCGTCGCTTGAGTGAGTCCATTTACACTTCCATTAGTGACCCTGCTATTAAACACACAAAAAGAAAAAAAGATTCACTTGAACCCTAGTAGTGATAAGATTACCACAGTGGTTCTACCATTAAGGTGAGAGAGTTGAGTAAAAGGGCAGAAACAGCACAACTTCAACCTGCAGTCGGTAGAGGGAAAATAGGTCGGGCAGAACTGTTGCGCTTCTTTCCCCTTTTTCAACCTTTTTTTCTTCGAGTGTACCGTGAAGCTTATTCAGGAGCACCACACCGCGCGGCTTGACCTCATATTCGCCAAGTTAACAACGACACCAACGGAAGGACTTGCAGAAAATGATATCTCGAGGAAGCCATTCTAATACTGTCAAGAGCTTCTGCGATTCGATGTCTCTCTTTACCATAACAAAAGCTATAACTGGTACGTTCTGCATAATCCCACGCGTACTCCAGGTGCATTGTCTACATGTATTTGGGATAAGGTTGTACGTAAAGTTCTGTTTTCGTCAGTTGAGTAGCTTATGGCTTTTCTTATGTTGCGGGAGCACATTCTTCTGAGATGCCGGGGTAGTGACGAAAGGGACACCACTAGGCTGATCCTGTGTCAACTGATGTCAAATGATGTGGCACAGAACTTAAGCTACAAGGGTCGTAAAGAAAAAGAAAGAAAAAGAACTTCAGCGCCCTCAATCTTGGGCAAGATTGTCATTCGTATGTGCTTTGTTCTGCATACTAAACTGCTTATAAGTTATAACACTCAAATCATCCATTTGCAGCCTTGAAACTGTCTTGTCATGTTCTCATGCATGCTCAAACGACTACAATGTTGCCCGCTCTAAGGTTCATCGAGTGTATAAGTTTGTGAACGGATTATTAGCCTCCTGTAATCCTGTTTTCTCTCGTAGGGTTTAATATCCGCAGTGCTATGTAATACTCCCTTGAGTACTACAGTAATAATAAATTTGTAATAATAAGGTAGTTATTAATACAGTGCAAAGTAATTGCAGGTAATAAAGTTCTTGTTCTTGAGTACTACATCCACTGGAGCACGATTTTTTTCTTTGCTATAGATCTCTATTGAAAAGAACATTGATGCAGGCGAGTCACAATGCGATACTTTTTCGCAGCCGAGTAGATCTGCTTGCCAAGAGTGCAGAGGGGAATTATACTGTGATATTTTCTGGAGCATAGTTTATCCACTTGAAGTACGGCACACAATATTTCCTTGTGATCTGACTTGAAACGGTGGTCATTGAAATTATTTTATGCGAGGGAAAAATCGAAATATTTTGTAACGTACATTATGTGGATTACCGAGTGTGAGTCGGCCATCACCACATTAAAGAGTGCCAGACTCAGAACGCTTCCTTGTTGGACTCCTTGATGAACAGGATGCTTAATGCTTTGGAGCTGGAATGTACGGACAGCGACAGTTCGGTCCGTAAGGAAGCCTTAGAGCCAGATGAAGAGTTGACCGGTTACCCCAAGGGCGCGTTCCCGGACACTGCGCGAGCTCGCGACCTCGCGTCGAGCGTCCCCGTTGCCCCAGCAACAAGAGCACCACGTGGTACGCTTCGCGAGCATGCTCAGGTAACCCTGTTCCTGCACCTGCTTCGCGAGATCGCGCTGGGAGAATGTTGTTGTTCCCTGACAGGAGGAACAACAACGCAAAGCTCGTCGGTGTTCGCGTCGAAAATGGCGGACCTCTGTTTCATTTCGGAAGAACGAAGTGCTGTAGTGGAAGAGCCGGTGCGCAGATTCCGCATTAGCAGCGATGCTTTCTCCACATTGTCGGATAATGAATTCGTCGCTATCAAATGAGGCTGTCCGGGAAGTATATGAAGCTTTTCGGGAGGATGTGCAACGCAGTAAGTACACTTGCGAGAATCTGAAACTTTGCATAATGAGCGGTCATTGTTTTGTAATTAAATAATGCATTTCAGCCCGGCAGTCGCACCATACGACACTGACCGTGGAACGGAGGGTTCTGTCATAGCTTACATGAATTAGCAGTTTCACAGGCTGTGTCGGTATGTTACCATTATACAGGGTGTCCACGCTAAGTGTGAATAGATTTTTTTTTAAATATTGCCACGAATCATCATCGCGAAACTTCCACGGCAGGCACGAAACGGTACATCTCATCCCGGCGCATGCTGAAGAAGAAGCAAGAAGCTTCCAGACACATCGCCTGCTCTCTGGCAAACGCACGTGCTGTTTCTAGACTTTTCGGCGCGACGCTTAAATGCTTGTGCGCTCCAAGCTGGAGCATTCATTCTTTGGACTCAGTTGTGTTCAGAGAGCTATCACTCTTGTGTTTTGCTACCAAGTAGCCTAATAAACCGTTCGCTGTTTATTCGACGACTCGCCGACCCATTTCGCTTCGTGACATTTCTGGTGGAGGTGCGGGGCATTCCTTGTCCAACGGCCTGGAAGACTAACTGCGACAAAGCAGATGACAGCTTGGTCTGTTTGCAGAATTCGGTCCATTAGAACCCCCTAAACGCAAGAAGAAGATGACTGCGGAGACCAGTACCCAAGTGGCGCAACCTGTTGCCACGCCCATAGCCACTGCACGGTCGCCGAAGACATTCAGCGGGGTGTATTACGACGACGTGGACGATTGGGTCGACCACTATGAGCGGATCGCCAAGCTCAACAACTGGAGTGACGACCAGAAGCTCGTCAACATCTATTTCTCCCTGGAAGGCACCGCGAAGACATGGTTCGAGAACCGGGAGACTTCGCTCACGTCCTGGGACGTCTTCAAAAGCAAACTCCGCGAGGCGTTCTCAACAACTAACTGAACGCGCTGAACATCTGCTCCAGAGACGGATCCAGCTGCCAAACGAAAGTGTTACAGGCTTCGTCGAAGATGTGTTGCGGCTCTTCCGGCGAGCTGACCCGAAAGCATCCGAGGAGAAGAAGGTTCAGCGACTCATGAGGGACGTAAAAGAAGAAATTTTTCGCGCCCTGTCCCGGGATCCACCCGCCACGACCGACGGTCACATATATATAACATTATATATATATAACACAAAATATATATAACACTTTTTCCAAGATGAAATCAATTGCATTATAGCATATACTGACGGACACTCCCTAGGAGGGCATTAGCAAACTCCAAAGGCAATGTTTTAATTAACTTTCATTAATTAACTTGTTAATTATAAAAGCTACAAAGTTGTCCCAATGAGAACATCTGTTCCTTTCGGTCACCTGATATCGTAGCCGTTTTCAGAACAAAAATCCGTTCCATAGATCGCACGCAAAAAATTAGTGAAGGAACGCCATTTTTTTCTTTATTTTGTTCATTGCGCATCTTCGCAGACGCGTGTTTCCTTCATCCCCAACGTGAGAGGGAGAAAGAACACACTATCGCCTCTCGCGTCCTGGAAAAAGATTAAAAGGAAACAGAACATGCAACCGAAGATAAGGCCAGTTCCGATAGAGGCACCCGATACATTTGTTTTTGTTTTGTTTCAGCAAGTTAAAGCTCATCTTCCACGCATGAGGCGGCGCTGTACTCCTTCCCCCTCTCACGTTGGGGATGAAGGAAACACGCGTCTGCGAAGATGCGCAATGAACAAAATAAAGAAAAAAATGGCGTTCCTTCACTAATTTTTTGCGGGCGATCTATGGAACGGATTAAAACGGCTACGACATCAGGTGACCGAAAGGAACAGATGTTCTCATTGGGACAACTTTGTAGCTTTTATAATTAACAGATTAAATAATGAAAGTTAATTAAGACATTGCCTTTGGACTTTGCTAATGCCCTCCTAGGGAGTGCCCTTCAGCATATGCTATATTGCAATTGATTTCATCTTGGAAAAAAGTGTTATATATATATTTTTAAAAAATCTGTACACACTTAGCGTGGACACCCTGTATATGTGTGCGCTGAGTTTGAATGTGTGTGTGTGTGTGTTTGCTATGAAGAACAATCTACTCGTGCTTTGTATTCAGTGTGCATTAGTATTCAGAATCTTAGACTATTATTGCGATTCATACTATTATGCAGGTCATAAATTATAAATGCACCATCAACTAGGTGCAAGGTACGTTCATGTAGGTAAGTATATCCTTCAGGTCGCTAACTCCGAGTAGTAAACGTACTTTGCTGCTAACGTATGTGCGGATACGTATTGGTTGATCTTATTAACATTTGCACATTAAGTATTTGCACAGTGATTGCTAACAAAGGAAAAACTAACGATTTCTCAATGAAAAAATAGCTAGGAAGCAGCTAGGAAGCTGGCTAAATGGCTAGGAAGCTGGCGAGCTTTTTGAGACTTCGTGTGTACATCCTTTCGTGTTCCCTTGTCTCGGGGTTCTACATTATGCATAATGATTTCTATCCTGTGTGTAGAGGTACATATTTTAATATATGTTACATTTTACATGTTTTACTTCTGTGTCGTGTTGGACCAGAAAATATATTTTGAAACAATCTAATTTTGAAACAATATATTCTTCATAGTGGGTTCTCGAGCAATTGTTTTTGGACGCGGATTTTTGCGCGCTAGATTCTTTATCGGGGAATTTTACAGGGTTTATTGAAAGACAATGCATTTTGAAAAGAGTTTTTGTTACAAGATTTATTCTTAAAGATTTATAAGTGTAACCAACCCCACCCAGAGGATAGCAGCACGATGTAGCGGGAGTTACACTAACAAATCTTTAAGAATAAATCATCTAGGAATAACTCTTCCAAAATACATCTTTTGTACAGTAAATCACACAATTACCTAATATCTAATAATCAAGATAATCAAGAAGATCAAGATAAGAAATCAACCCCACAAGAATCCCCACCCAAAAAGCAATTGCTCAAGAATCCACCATGAAAAATTTATTGTTGCAAAATATATCGTTATATTTAAACTGTTTAAATATATATCAATAAGACTAAAATGTTTCAAAATATATCGTCTAGTCCAAGAGGACGACAGAGTTATACATGTGAATCGCTACACAGAGGATAACATTACGATGTAGCATACATTGGTGATTTCGCCCTTGTTAAGCCTAGTGGGCTGCGATGGCTGCTATATTTTTCTGTGTGTGTGTGTGTTGTTGCAACGTTTTCTTTTCTAGTGTAAGAAGGGGTGTATCCCGTTTGAAACACTTGAAGATGCACGCAAAAGTAGTCACTGCTAAAAATAAATCGCCCAGAATATACGTTTTAAAATCAGAAAAATAATCACACAAATAATCACAAAAATACACAAAAATAATCTGAAATATCCCTGTGGAGTTTAACGGCAGACATTTTGTCCAGGTACATGGCGCAGCGATGGGATCCCGCGTGTCGCCTAACTACGCGTGTGCAAACCTCTTCGTGGGCCAATTTGAGAAGAGGGCCGTAGAATATTTCCCCGTTCAGCCGCTCATTTTCCCGAGATACATCGACGACATTTTTGTCGTGTGATCAGGTGACAGGTTTTCCTTGATGTCCTTCTTTGAACACTTTAACTCCTTGCATAGCACTATCCAATTCACCTGCAACCATTCCAATGTTTCAATCAATTTTCTTGATGTCACTGTCTCCATTCAGTGTGGAAAACTAGTCCCCGACCTTCATACGAAACCAACCGACAGACGTCAGTATCGTCTTTTTAATAGTTATCACCCCAATGTAAAAAAAAAATTCTTTTGGCCAATTCACACGACTCACGCGCCTGTGTTCCAATACCGACGATTTCCACAGACGCGCTGACGAAATGTCCGTCAATTTCAGGAAGCGTAGCTATCCCAGCAATCTAATTGGGAATGCTTTCATCAAATCATGCTCGCTGGACAAAGAGGCGCTTCTTTGCAGTCAACCTAACGAGGAACACAGAAACATAAATTTCGTGACCACCTACAACAAAGCCCTTCGTAACACGAAAAGTATTTTTCAACGCCATCTTAACATACTACACAGTGACGAAAAATTGAAAGAAATATTTCCTTCTACCACCATTGTTACATTCCGCAGGTCACGAAATATCCGGAATATCCTTACTTCTTCTCGTTTTGAGCCATACTACAACACCTGGTCCTGGTCCTTGCAATAGCAAACGCTGCCAAATTTGTTATCTTATGTCCACCTGCACCTCAGTCTCCGGTACCACAAATAACTACACCTTTCGAATTAAACAATCACTGCACTGTAACTCCTTTAACATTTGTTATTTAATAACGTGTACGAAATGCAATGTTCAATATATTGGTGAAGCCTCCCACACCATTCGTGAGAGGTTTTGCTGCCATAAATCCGACATTGTCAATAATCGCCCTACCCCCGTTGCGATACATTTTAATCTTCCCGGCACCTTCCCGACATCTGGCTACATCACCGACAGCGAACGCAAAAATCGCGAGTCCTTTCTCATTTCTAAGTTGTCTTCTTGAAAACCACGGCGACTAAACGTCCATGGCGGCCCTCTGCAGTTGTTCAACGTATCTTCTAGCTAAGCTACTTCATTATTTGCCTTCCATTCTTAGCATTCTTAGCTCCATTTTCCCTTCAGCCCATAAGGTCACTCGGGTCTTCCGACGCAGTTCAATAAAAGCTGTGTGTTCCACGTCTGTGGCTAGACACGCACCTTTGCCCTCATTTTCTCCACCAAATCTTTTGAACCCCAATTCTCCGAATGTCTCATTTACCCGCACAGATTCTCTTTCCGGATTCCTATGTGACGGTTGCTCACGTGATGCATTGTATTCCTGTCTGGTTGTTCTGATTACTTGGTTCTGGAAACCTGTTTTATTAAATCTGTTTCTTTGGTTATATATACTTGTGTCGCAGTTAGTTGTGTAACCTGAAGAAGTACAGCCTCTTGGACTTAACCTTAATTAACTTGGATAATAAACCTCACTTGCTCCTAACCGTTTTCATGTTACGTGTGTGATTCCCTCATCGCGAGCTCCTTGACAGTGTTCTTATTTTTTTTTTTTCATTTCGACGTATCTAATTGAAGACGCTAAGGAATCCACGAATAAGAATGATCGTTACAAACACATTGTTTCAGAATATCCGCAAATCCACCCTACGGTTGCTACAGTCACGTCGTATGACCGCGACTGAACTGGACAATCCGCTTCGAGAAATAGTCCCGAAGTCAGAGAATTTCATTGGACTCCTAGCATGAGTGTACCTAGCACTTCAAAACTTCGTACGCGAAACAACTGCGCTCCACTTGAACGTCAGTGTATGGCAGTGCCCCAGAGAAGGCTCGCAAGTACCACACTGGCAAAGCAAGAAACAAGCCATGAAGTGTACGTGTGTGAGATTGGAGCACGATGCTGTCAATAAGTATGGTGCACGAATTGTGCCAGACTCCACTTGTTCATTCTTGGTCACTTATGTATTATGGCACCTCAAGAACAAAGTAGTACTTCTTATAATAATAGTTTCTTGTAAGCATTCTACATTTGTATGTAATACAGACGGCAATTATTACTGCGCACCCTTGACATGTATTCAGCATTTCTATGTACTGGGAATAAGTATAACTGCCACTCACATTGAATTCCGCTTGTAGGACACATCTCGTCATCCTGAATTTCAACGAGAACTCGAAACGGACTCATGTCTTTACTGAGGATGGGGAATTGCGTTATCAGTTCAAGCGATCCAAGGTGTACTCAGGAGAGTATATTGCACTGCCCATCGTCCAGTAAGTAAACTGTGCACAAGCAAAATATGCAAGTCTATGTGTCAGCTATTTGTAATCAATTTCCTAACAGGACTGCATTTTTGTGTTTTCAGATTATGTTCACAAGCTTGTTGGCAAGGTGACAGAGCTGTGCAATCGATGGCCAAAATTCGCTGGTTCATGGGCCGCAAATCCTCCTGACGAGCTGCCCAGTCTGACAAGCAGCCAGCCCTCGATAGGTAAAAGGATATTGATAGAAGCCATGCAGCACCGTCTCGAACCATGTCGCTGCAGCCAATGCAAAGAAGCTCCAGAGGTATGTGAACCATTTGTGATACCTCCATCCAGGTATTCTAGATGTAATGGTGCAGTGTGCAGTGCTTTTACTGTTTATACTCGTCGTACCTTGTCAAAGCTACGTGCTGTGTACTACACTACTGTATGGTGACCCCATGGAAGCTCGTCTATAAGTCAACAGGTAATTCACGAGAAAGCCAAAGTGTACATTTGGCTTTTTCGTAAATTGCTTGTTGACTTTTTCCCTAGATGGAGCTCGCCTCAGCTCACGTTTAGTTCACTGCCCCTTTGTAGAGAATTCTGTGACCGTAGAGCCGACAATAACTGTCAGTTTCAAAGTGTGTATTCAAAACTACATCAATTTCCTCGCATGGTCCAAGTCTGAACCCGGTGTAGAATGTCGACGGGAACTTATTCCTTATGGCCGACAAAACGCATGATGGTAGCACACGTCGGTCTCCTTCTTCGAGACATCCCCAAAACCAAGAGGCGCGCTGCCAGTATCTCCTGTAACACAAACGAAACCATGTCATCTTTGTTTCTGTCATACACTGTCAGGTGTTTCATCACCAGAGGTAAAAGTGACAATCTCTGTCCAACTTTGCCTTCAGAATGTAATGGGTAAGCGACGCTATGAAGTCAAGCAATTTCGATGCCGAAGTATTCTTCCATGGGTTTTTCATAGATTCATCACATTCCATTCAGCATGCATAGTTCAGTAGAGCAACTGGCACATGCATTTCTATAGATAATGCAGCAGATGTGTACTGCATTAGATATTCCGTTACCTTGGTTCATCCAACTGTGTTAGTTCTCCGACCACAATAGTTCTGAATGCCACTCCAAAAGGTGCGTACCGTGAAGTATGAAAGCAAACCTCACTGCACTCAAGGTTTCTTCCTAACAGTGGACACAGCTGTTTTTTCTAGAACGTTTGTGTGGCATCTCGTCAGCTTTCATAGTACAACGGACCAATCCAGTTGAACAGAATTTCAAGTGCCAGCCCTCGCTGAAATGCAGCTCAAAGTGAAATGCAAAGCATGCCATGATGTATTGTTTCGTGGAATATAATAGTGAGAACTCGTTTCTACGAGTACATTATTGAGGTAGCAAGTAATGTGTCCAGTTGCTTGTCTTCGGTGACTTCTCCTGCATAAGCACAACCATCCTACTCACCATAACAACTTACTTGATTCCCCTTACTACACATCAGACAGAGTCGATCACCCTTATAAAATAAAATAAATCGTATGCCGCACTAATCATCGGCAGCATTCGTGCAATCCTTCTGCGATCTCAGTGTGGAACACATGGCCAGAACGCATGTTTATAATATCAAATCAAACAAATCACACGACGTCTGGCGAATAAAAAAAACCCAGTTGTTTATGAAAAGAGTCCGAGTTAAAACTCGCACTCTTTTCATAAACAACTCGATTGTTATATACATGAGACGTCGTGTGATTTGCTAGCTTTTCGTGTTACCTTTACTTCATTTCTACTTGTCGACTGTTGCACTCTGACATTGCTGCCGTGTGCAGATGTATTCCATTCCATCCGCAGCTCCTATTCAATTATTACGTTCATTTTCACGAGACGACGAGTAATTTGCTGTGCGCCCTTTGTGTCGCCTTTACTCGATTTTGTGTCTGTCTACTTTTGCACTCCGACATTCCTGCCTTGTGCGAATGCATTCCATTCCATCCTCAGGTACTATTCAATCAGCTGGCTTCGTTTTTTGACTATATTGTTGTAGCCAACCAAAAAAAAATCTGTATGTATGCCCACCCCACATGTAACGCCCTCGGGCCTTTGAAGCTCTGTCAAATAAATAAATAAATAAGCAAATACATAACAACTTGGTGTAGTAACCAAATTACTGTAGAATGAATGCAACTGATATGTGTTGTGCCGGAAATTGAATAGCAAGTGTAAATAAATACTAGCAGTTTTTCCGCACGTGGATATTAGGGTGTTCTAACCAATAGGAAGTTGTTCTTGAAAAAGACACGATGCGGCTACCACGTCACAGGTCAGCAAGGTGATATCAAATCGTTATTGTGAATATCTTCCCATATACTAAAGCTCCCTATTGATAGAAGCAGCACAACACCAGTTACGTACCCGACTTACGAAGTATCACGCGCAATATTCGCGTCACGACCCCACGCATTGATCTACACTATATTACATACATTTGCTAGTGATGTAGAGTACAGGTACGTGCCACCATGCTTTCGTCTCGTGCACATGCATTTTCTCGACAAAATTTTAGAGCAGAGGAAAATGTATGTGGCGATCCGTTTCCTATTCATCACGCGTTACACATTTCTTGCAATTGCTCGACCGTTGATAGATTACTCATGCAGAAGGTCGTTGCTAAACAATCCCTGGTGCTCTAGTGCCTGCAGAGCCAGGTTGAAAATCAGACGTCGTCGTCACGGACCCCACCGGCGCCTGTTCCACAGCTGCCAGGCCGCTGCCGTCCCAGCAACGCAGATCTTCACGCCGTGTGGACACTTGGTGGCGCGAGCTGCATGTGCACCTGTTACAGCAAATTTAAAAAAAAATGTTTTTATACTCTCGCCAAACGTAATGTGGACTTACCACACAGCCACGCTGTCCCGGGGTTTTCGTCTTGCCACCACGCGGTCGCTGCCGACGACGCCTGACATCTTCGAGTTCGTCCGCAGCTCAGGGGTGTCGTCATATGGTCGCGTATTCAGCGAGCGCACCGTTTCAATATTCGCAGTTTCAACACTGACAGCGACAGCAAGTGCCGCAGTTCAGGGGGAACTGCGAATTGTACCGACTCCGACATGGCGAAAGCGAAACAAACTGATTTGAGATAAATGACACGCGCACGCAAACACACTAAAAGAAAAAGGAGGAGGGACAAACCGCTGACCTCCACTGCAGTCCCTCAAGACGCCCACACAAACGCACACACACAGTCAAAAAGAAAAGATCGGGGGACTGCCGCTGACCTCGATTGCGGTTCCGTCCCCATTGGGGAACCACGATGACATCAACGGTGACGTATTTTTATTTTCTCTTCCTCGTTGTGGCGCGCATGGCGAGCCGAGGGTAACTATGCTCGCGATCGTGTTTTATGACGAAAAAATGTGACACGCGCAGACGCAGCTGCAAGACGAGCCGCCGCAGCTGCTACTCCTGCCACTGCACGTTCACGACTTACACTTTCGGCTTGCCATTTAGCTATTCGCCGCCGGATTGTGCAGCCCGTGCCCAAGCATTTAGATCTCAGGCCGCCGCCTACATCAGTCACCTGCTGTCCACGGACCCCTCGGTTACCTTTTTCATTGCGTGTCGCTGCAGTCGTCAGGAGGAATCACTGCTGCACCGCCTCCGTCTCACGTTCCCGCACAGCATTGCTTCTTTAAAAAATGGGTAAATCCAGCTCCCCCTTGTGTTCCAGCTGTGGCGAGGTGGCTGACATTCTTCATTGTCTTCTGCACTGCCAGCAGAACATTCCCCAACGTCAAGCCCTCAATTGCCGTCTAATACAGCTGGGCTGCAGCACATTGTCCATGGCCACCCTCCTTGGTCCCGTCCCTCGGCCTACTCAGTGGAAGGTAACTGCAGCCCTGCTCCGCTTCTTGAAAGTCTCGGGCCTTGCGTCTGCCCTCTGACTGGACATTCATGCTGTACTGCACTGCACTGCGTGACCGTTTTTCTTTCATTTTTTTCCTTTTCCTCCTTTCTTTTTGTTTATTTTCAGTTTCCTTCTTCATCTTTTTCTTTATTTCTCAGGCAGAGAGCGAGGGTTGGTACAGACATAAAATAAATATGCAAACATATACAATAAAATAAAAAGGGGTACAACTCCATTAGTTCCAAGCCGGCAAGGGATGAGTTGACAAGACACTGTAGCGCTGTTTCCCTGAATGTGTCGCCCGTGAATGCCTTTTGTGCCAAAAACAGAACAACTTTCAATGAATTTCAGACCAACTGAAAATAAAGTTGTTGTTGTTGTTTATGGTACTCGGCATGCTAAAGCACACCTTTAATGAGCCACATAAATAGGAAAACATTAGAGATGGCTTTCTGGCCTCCTGCAAGGGCAGAGTACGATGAGGATGTACGGGAGGATACGGGCAGGATAGGGAGCCGAATACCTTCATTCAAGCCAAGACAAGAGAAAAACCTGGGATGTACTTGATTGCCAAAAACTGAACCCGTGGCTTGTGATGACGCTCGACAACTGAACTTCATTTGAAAGACGGAGGTTGAGAGCATGACACTTATAGAGGAGGACAGCAGAAGAGAGCAGAGCAAGCCAAGTGATATTTGTCCACGCCAATTTTCTAATTTAAAAAATTGGATGCGGATCCGCCAGAATGTCGTCGCGTTTGTGGCCTTATTATGCCCACCGTTTCCTGAACCAAAGTGAGGCTTACTTACTGTCACATGCAATTAGACGGCTCACAGCGCATCGTATTATTTCCCAAGGGAAGTCCGCAGAGTAACACTTGTCTGTTCTGTAACTTCTGAAGGCATGCCAGAGTGACAGAAGGTTATTTGTATGAACTAGTAGGGAAGGGATGAGCGGATTCTTGAATTTCTGATTACTTGGTGGATGTACTTACACGTTGTCGATGGCATCTGCGTACGGCGCCGCTTTTGGTAAGAGACCTGCTGTTGGTTGGAAATTAATGATTGACTCTTGCGGACTGTGCATTGTTCCAGGGTACACATTGCACAGAACCTCTGCCTCTTCGAGGCCGAGAAAGAGCACGGCTGTTCCCTTGGCGACATGTGGCTGACATTCATAGCTTGCGTTGCTCAAAATGGGAGGGAGCGAAATGGCCGCTCCTATCTCACAGCCGATCCGGGTATCACATCTGGTAACCTGAGAGCAACGCAACAAATAAGGTTCAGCCCCTCATTTAAATGCTATAGGATGAACTTGCCCAATTTGGATCACCGCATAAATTGTACCGATACTATTTGCTCCAGATTGTCACCATGTAGACGAGGAGCAACACGAACGGTGGCATACGATGCCACCGCGTTGATGCGCCTGTCGTGAAATACGCGATTGATTTTTTTTTTTTTTTTTTTCTGTTCTCACTTATGTAAGCGTACGCTTTTCCTGTAAGGTGTTCTGCGTTCTCCGACATTGATGTTCGCTCCCATCTTTGCACTGCTGGGAACTACACGAAGCTTTTGCAGCAGTGTGTGCTCATGGTCGTCTTCCGCTGGTGATAAAGCTTAGCAAGGCGAACATTTTTGCATAACTACACGAACAAAAATCCGCCTCTGCGACCACTCAAGCTTTCCTGGCAGGTTTGAGAGGACCTTTCAAAAAAATAAAATTTGGAAGGTCTGGTGGACCCTTTAACACCTCTGAAGGGTCTGAGAGGACATTTAGAGAAACTGTGAAAGTGGTTGTGGGACCCTGGAGGAGTCTGAGAGGTCGTTTTAGACAAAATTTGGGACTTGTTTTAGAACCATTCATATAGTCCTGAGGAGTTTGGCAGGACCTTTCAAATAGCTTTGATTGGTCATGCAGCACCTCCCAGTGCAAGTTGCTACATGTTTTCCGCACCACGGGACATGCTACCCTTCAACATAATAGAACTGATGTTCCAACGCTAGAACAACATAGAAAGGACAAATACATACAAAGCATGCACATCTCCAAACAGACACACTCCCCTAACACACCTCCCCAGCGACTTCCAATGATGCGTCCCCCCCCCCCCCACCTGAAGGGGCACAACAACTACTCTCTCTCACTCATCCCCCTTTCACTTACATTTTTCTTGCTCATACAAACAATCATACGACGGGATCGACGCAAGCGGCAACTGTGGAACATGAGAGAACTGATGTTCTGAGGCTGGAACCACATAGAAAGGACAAATACATACAAAGCCTCAATTTGCCAAAGAAATTAACGATGAAAGATGGAAGTCACTGAAAAGGTTAGCCAGCTATAGGACTCGAACCCACATCTTCTGGATTACCGGTCCAGGGCTACAGCTGGATAACCTTTTCAGTGACTTCCATCCTTCATCGTTAATTTCTTGGACAAATTGAGGCTTTGCATGTATTTGTCCTTTCTATGTTGTTCTAGCCTCAGAACATCGGTTCTCTCATGTTCAACGGTTGCCCCTTGCGTCGACCCCGTGGCATGATTGTGTGCATGAGTGAGATAAATGTAAGTGAAAGGGGGATGAGTGAGAGAGAGAGTAGTTGTTGTGTCCCTTCAGATGGGGGGGGGGGGGGGGACGCATCATTGGAAGTCGCTGGGGAGGTGTGTTAGCTTAGCTCAATTGGTGGAGTCCTGGCCCAGTAATCCGGAAGATGTGGGTTCGAGCCATACAGCTGGCTAACCTTTTTAGTGACTTCCATCTTTCATCATACCTTGTTAGCGTTGCAAAATAGTTCGCTAGATTTCACATGTTTACGACTTATTCCTGCAAAGTACAGGTACCGGGCTAGCCATGCAATGCCGCTCCTTTTTGAAGGTATTGTGCTGTACGTAAGTGGAAAGGTTTCCACAAGTCGCCACCGGATCAGTCAGTCGGTTTTGAAACTTCGAAGTGTGAGGGCGGCGGCCGCGGATTTCACGTAATTCGCCTTTTGTCGTCTTTGTCGCGTTTTAGGTGTTTTTGAGGTATGTAGACGATGTGTCAGATATGCTTTTGTGAGTGACAGGCATTCCTGTTTCCTTAACGCTTTTACCCCTTTTCGCAGGCACATATTATGGGCGCTGGTGGGAAGACTTAATCCGTTACCAACCGCGCCAAACATACGGTATGTTATATATTTCAATACCTATACACACTAACTTACACTGGCATTTCGAAATGGTATTTCTTGCAATTAAAGCTAGTACCAAGCATGAGGAAACGTATCCTAAGGCATTTGTCTCGCGCTGGTGGTGAGAACCCAATCTCGCCGAAGTCGCATGGCGTCTTACGTGTGCAAGGCAAACTGGACGGTGCATAATTGCGAGTCCCTAAGTGTACGAAACACAAACGAATATGATCACCGAGAAACCGAGTTATTCAACATTTTGTTTCGTCGTTGGTGTTCGTTGTTCGGACATCGCCAATACGTGTCCCATGACTTTAGGTTTTGTGTGGTACGACAGTAGATGTTGACGACGAGTGTACGCCTTCGTAGACATGTGAGTGCTGAATCTAGTTTCTTCTGCTGCTATTTACTGTTTGGTGCAGTTTCTTGCGAGCGGCCCTTATTTAAACTATTAAATATTCACAATTCTGCAAGACTTTTAAAATAACAGTTATGTAATTTGTTAGCAGCATGCATGCCTTCAGCATATCTGTACAATCGAAGGAAGTTAATATATAGGAAGTTCTGTGACGCTTGTCTGTTTCTATCCCTGGTATATCATACCACGGTATGATTCTACCGCGCCGGCAGCAGGTGATTGGACAAATTGGACATTGGAACATTGGACATTGATGTTCCGATATCGCATCAGAGCATCAGCTTCAGAAAGGTCCTGAGGCGTCATGTCGATCTGAGGGGTCCTCTCAGACCCATAACACATGAGAGCTGAGAGCTCTTTTCAATACGGTACGAGTGTCCTATAGTAGACCACCGTACTTTTGCTACGTGCAAGCATTACCGTACCTAAAGGTTAAGCCCTAGATTCGAACAATATCGGTCACCCATACCTATAGATAGATTCAAAAAGAGTGCTCGCGTTACCCCCTGTTTTTTTTTTAAGTTCTCTAAGTGCTCCAATAAATAAAACGGCTTCCCAGATTGAACCTTGGCGTTGCCAGAATTAGATCCTCTACAGAAAATTCTCCTTTTTACGTTGCAAATTAAAAGGCCGCCGAAAAACCCGAAACGTTGCAAATATTTCAAACTAGTTATTGAAACCAATGTGGTAGCTTACGCCGCTTATGTGCAGATCACAACATAATAGACGAATGCATGATTAAGGAACACGATACTTAACATAAGCGGACGACATATACACAGCGGAGGTCACACATTGAAGACCTGTCGTCGCTTCTGAGTTACGGTCACTGCAGCTACGGTCGCACAAATCATGGATCTTTCTCTGAGCTCTACCGCATGCGACATACACTCAATATTCGCAGCCTGCATCACACCTAGCACTCAGAAAGAACTAATAAAGGTCAATTGATGCTAAAACCCTATTGAAAAATCTCATATATGATGTTGTGGGAATCTGCTGTGAGATCTCATATCACACATCAATGTAGGTTCTCATATTCCATGTGAATACAGGACCTCATATCCCACATCAATATAGGACCTCATATCCCACATCTGTATAGAATCTCACATTAGCATAGGATCTCATAAAATTATAAGATCCCATACCTTATGCGAGTGGCTTGGGTTTTGCTATCTTAGCACATAATATGAAGATGACCTCAACAGTGTCACATATGTAGTTAGTTTATTTTCATATGTACTTATATTTTAGTTCACTTGTTCAGGTCGTTTAGCATAACTCTCATATGAGTCCGGAAGGCACCTTTCCGAGTTACTTGCAAACTGATTCGCTTCTCCCTCTCCTCGTGCGTCTCCTGTAGACCTCCAGGTGCACTATCTTCAACAACTGTGAATGTTGCATGTAATGCTATGATGTTTTGTAGCCGAATAGTTGGATCACGAATTTCTGCAGTACGGTCGACACTTTATGTACATACGCATGACCAATGCGTTTCATAGGTATGCAACATTGTGGATCCTCGTTTTATAACTCTGTCATGTGTCTTGTTTATATGTGCCTTCTGCATCTGCATGATACTTAATATACCATGGTAGCAAATTGTGTGTTAAATTTCACTGTGCTGAGGCTTGTATGGAATAGTGTTGTGTACAATTCTAACAATATAGATATGCCTTTGGAAGAGCCTTACATTTTCTTGCAGTTCTTTCTAACTGACACCAAATAGTTGAAATTAATATTACCAATCAACAAAACGTTAAATAACAAAAATCAAAAACAATCAAAAATCAAATCAATCAAAAACAATGGAGGAAAATTTTCATTCACTGTCATTTTCACAACACCCTGAAGCTTAAAATCTAAAGTTACTGCAATTCGAAGTGTGTTTGATATTTTTTCTCGATATGCATTTTTAACTGCCATCCACTCAGTTCTGGGGAAATATAAGGCCCCATATGAGTTCATTCTAAGAAATATGTGGCCACATATGGGGCCAATATAGAAAATTATGATCTCATAAGGGGCCAGCATAGTAATCCACAAGGGTAATATGAGATTCCCATAAAAGGCTGGTGTGGGAAGCATAGGGTCCCATAAAAGGCCGATGTGGGAATTATAGGGTCCCATAAAAGGCTGATGTTGGAATTATAGGGTCTCGTAAAAGGCTGATGTGGGAATTATAGTCTCATAAGTCTCATATCGATGCTCACATCAAATCAATATGGAACATGTCAGATCTTACATGTCTCATACAGATTCCTACATGTAATAATGTGGGACTTTGTGGGATTTTTCAATAGGGAATTGATTGGAAATTGATAGACTGAAACCCTGGTTGTGCTAGGGGTTCCAATTTAGGCAAGTTTACCCTACGACATGGCCGTTATTAGGGGCAGACGTCAGCTTACAGATGTCGCAGCGTGGGCGATGCCGTATTCTTGGTAGCAAGCTCTTATCCTCCTATTTCGTAACGCATCCACAAGCTGGTCGTTGTTGTCAATTACGGGTCCCATGATGGGCTTGGTCATGAATGATGTCAGAGGACCCGTGAAACAGGAACATACAATGATGGCAAAGACGTAAAGCGATACCAGAAGCATGCGCACACTCAAGTGGGGCGCGCGGGTGAGGGTTCCACCTGGAATGTAATGATTTCCATTTGAGCAGTTTCTGTTTCGCGATACCGTACTAGCGCGCAATGTAAAGTCAACGGAGCCGTGTTCAGCCTAAGAAGGCTGTAGCATTTGCATATTATTGCTTGGTACCTCCATGGACGAAAAGAGACGAGCACTAAGGCGTGTACGAGAGAGGAGAAAAGTGTGTGCAAGGCGGCCTTTGAATATGTTTTAGCTTCTTGGGGAATCTTGTGTGTCAATTAACGTCAAGGAAAGCAGAGCGTTTTGGGTATAGATGTGCGTTAAGGAAGGATGGCGTTCAAACATACTGCAGTCTTGAAAGTGGCGCGTTACATGACAATAACAATGAGAGGACACGAGCACATCTGTCCAGGTAGCGAAGTTACCATTTCAACAGCTACGTTCCAACTGTGCAAAGTTTCAGTTCAGTGGTTTCAGTTGTGAAACCGGAACTCTCACGGCGGCATAACGTGATTGACCTCAAATTTCAGCTTCACCTTTCCAGTTTGTCAAATCGCCTCCTCTCAGGGGTTCTTCCGTGAGCCCCAACTCAAATCACTCTATTTCCTCCTACCCCCTAAATTAAAAGAAAAAAAAAAAAACAAACAAAAACACGAAAACATACAACCCAGCATTTCATGAACGATGACGCACAAATGTAAACGAGGCACGAACAGCCATTTCCCAACAAGGTAGCGAAACTCCCATAGCGCCCTGCATCTTCAGGATGACCCCACGATAGAGACCATCAGCGCCATACATCCGTTGCGCGGAGTAGTACAATTATAAATCAATGACGTCAGATATGACGTGAGCTGTATGAATAATAAGCAGTGCATAATTAGCCATGGCGCGTTTGCATTTGCGTACTTCGTTTGCGTTGTATTCCCTTCCCCCTTTTCACCCCTAATCATCCAGGGCAGCAATACCAGAATAGAACGGAGAAAAATAAATGATATCTGGTGTAATGACACATATCAGTTCGAAATACATACAGTTATCACAGGCTTTGATGAAGGGTACGTGATAACCACAAATAAACAGGAAGTTTCACTTAATGTCAATTTCTCACCTAGAGCTAAACGTACGGGTAGTGATTAGCCGTTTGTATTTCTGCAATGAGTGGTCATAATGGGTCCGTTGCAAAAAGCTTGGCATCGTTGGTGCACAGCTGATTCGCTAACATTCACGCTATCATGGCCGGTCTCGCCATGACGACACTTTTTTTTTTTTTCGCGGGGACAGTAACAGGGGATGGATGACACGTGTTAATCCACCTGTTTAATCCAAAAAGTGTGCGAACTCCGCATTACAATGCACGGACACAAAGCATGGATAAAAGGATGCACGGACAAACGAGCCTACTCTTACACATGCGCAGTGGAGCACGATACCGGAACGTACGCAGGTGGGAGATGATTTCATATACAGGGTGGTCTATGAACCATGATAGAAATTCATAGTAAAAAAATGTAGGCCCCGGAGAGACATGAGGTCAAGGGATTTTTTTCTGCCAATAACCTTTGCCACATACTGGTAACATTATTTAATTTCTATTGACGGAAAGTTAATTTCTTGAATTGAACTCCGAAATTTCCCAAGGCGACCTAGCGTTTTCATTGCGGAAATAGGTTCCTCGTGGTCATTTTACTCATTATAGCACATAATCCCAGTCGCAATGCAGTGGCAATTGCCGAAATAAATTCGCCGAAAATCCGAGGATATGAGCCCTTGGCTCCGCCTCTTTTTTGACGGCTGGGAATTTGAGCTCAAAGCTGCGAAGGAAGAAGGCTACATTGACAGGCCACACGAGGGGGGAAAGGGTTACAAGTCGTCGGGTGACCTCATTTCTGATAAGGTAGCTCTGATTTCCGCACTCACTGCGCGTGTTTGCGCCGTGGGTAAGGCTAGAGTCACTAAATAAGCTTCGCTTCAGAGTATCGACACTGAGGTCCAAGGGAGAACAGGAGCGCCACCTTGTTTCCCCACCACACCATTACCATCCCCATTTGAGGATCAAAGACGGCTAACATAATGCTCCCTGTTGGATAGAGAAGCGTGCATAATTGTTCGGCGGTAATCCATGTATTGTCAACCAGAGCGTCCCGAGGATATCAAGGTGAGCTCAAGGCCGTCAACTGCTGCTTGCAGACGAAAGGAGAATTTCGCCCGCGCACGATAGATGGCATCGTGCGGTAAAGTGCGCTGTGCGCGTGGGTAGCGTGGCGCGGAAACAAGATCGCGCATGCTCGCTCTTGGAACTCAGTGTCGATACTCTGAAGCATAGCTTATTTAGTGACTCTAGGTAAGGCTTGTAAGCCTTTCCCCCCCCCCCCCTCGTGTGGCGTGTCAATGTAACTTCCTTTCTAAAATTCTAGATTTGAGAATTCTAAATAAAATTATAGTTTTGAGAAGTATGACATCACAGGATGCGCAATCTGCAATGCCTTATCAACATTGCATCTGGCAACATTGCTCCCCGAAATTCGATCTCTCTCTCCTCACCTCTTCGTGGGCGTGAGGACAGTGAGGACAGAAGGCATTCGGACATGGAGGACATGAGGAATCCTGGTTCGTACAACGCGCGAACTTCCTATAAAACAGGAAATCGACCAGCGGCTGGGGCCCCCGCTGCTGGCGCATTTCCAGCGTTGGATCGAGAGCGGAGAAGTTCGCACTGCTCTTCATCGGCTTTCTTGACAAAATGAAAGTTACCGAACCTAGTCCCTAAAGCCAGGTGGTGCACTGTTGATAAAAATATACTTTGCTTAACAGCATCTTAGAAACCATGCTTTTACAGAATATTTACCTAATATTGTTAGGGTGAAATGTTAGAGCAGAGAGAGAGCACAACCGGTCAGCTTGGAGGCTGTTGTGCCAGAACAGTCTTTTTGTATTCGTCACGCGCTAAACGCGCCAGGTTAACCCACCTTCGTCTTCTCACAATAGCCCCGTCGTTGAAGCATCCGCCATGTCCTCATGGCGGGCAACATATGGCTTGAGGCGAACGACGTGAACAGACTGTACCGCTGGGGTCGGCGGGTAGAAGGCGGAGTACAGGGCTCGATCTGGTAATTAACATCAGAGATGCGGCGGAGTACTCGAGGAGGACCAGTGTAGCGTGAGAGGAGCTTTTCAGAGTGTCCGACACGACGAGTGGGCGTCCAGAGCCACACAAGGTCCCCAGGAGCATAGGACACAGGGTGGTGCAGGGCGTTGTAATGTAGGGCCTGCTGTTGCTGAGAGGACAACGTGCGTAAACATGACAGTTGTCGTGCGTCTTCGGCGTTGCAAATGGCTGTCTCCGAGAACGGGTCAAGTGGGCTGTAATCGACAGAGCGCAGACAACATCCAGCATGGCGTCATCTCAAAACGCAGGGCCCTATGGGAGTTTCACTACCTGTCTATATATATATATATTGATGTCACACACCAGAATAACGAGTCTTTATGCAATTATGTGTCGTATTCAGCACGTATCTCTGAATTATTCATTAATTTAATTAAGTTATAGGCGTAAATAACTACGCGTATGAATACTAGGAAAACAACGCTCCGGCTACCTTTGGGAACGGTGCTATCCGAGAAATTGGAGTGACGACGGAGCCGTATGGTTCGTATGGTGTTGCGCATGTGCTGCATAAAAAGGGTAATCACTGCAAGCTCTAATAAAGCATATGTTTCTTCTGCCGATTTCGTCAGGTATTCTTCAGACTGTCGTGTTATGGCTTATCATGTGTTTAATCACTATCAACGTGTGCTATCCGTTGCCGTCGCACGCGGTTAGCCTTGAACTTGTTTACTTTGGCGTGCCATACTTAAGCGGCGTATCACGGAAATAAAGGACTCCTTCCCCTGCTCAAAGCTGGCAGTGACTCAGCCAGACACGCTGGCAGACACACGCTACACCTGGGGGACACAAAATGGTGTCAGAAGTGGTGTAGCCCGTCGCCTACGTTATGTTCCTTCGGTTCCCAAATGAATACCAACGCCGAAGCCAGCAAGCCAGTCGTCTTCTCAGCGCCCTTCACAGTACGGCAGCCAGAACCCTTCAACTTCGAGTCCACGGCCGAGTGGGAAGCCTGGATACAAGAGTTTGATGATTACCGGTTTGCATCAGGCCTCTCTGACCGCAACAGTGAAGTCCAAGTCAGGACGTTCTTGTATACGATGGGGAGGCAAGCAAGAAAGGTCTTCAGCACCTTCGACCTTTCCGAAGAAGAAGCGAAAAGCTACGATACAGTCAAAAAAAGTTTGACTAGCATTTTCCACAAATAGACAATATTGTCTACGAAACTGCCCACTTCCACCGTCGCTGCCAAGAGCCCGGAGAAACTGTCGACCAATTCATGACTGCGCTGCACTCGGACTGCTGCTGTCGGAAAGATGAAAGTTTGGCGAAATGAAAACCCGAATGATTCGCAATAGGTATGCACAAGTAGAAAAAGGGGCGCTCGCCCTTACATGGGCCGCAGAAAGATTTCAGGAGTACCTGTGTGGACTTCACACACAGTCACAGTCACATTTGAGACAGATCACAAACCCTTGGTAACGCCTCGCATTCAGCGCTTTAGGACGAGACTCATGTGCTTCACTTACGACGTGGTGTACGTGCACGGCAAACAGATGGTTACCCCAGACACATTATCCAGAGCGCCAGCCAGTAATCCCAATGACGAAAAATACGGCATCGGTACAACAGAAGTAGAACCCTTCGCTCACGCTGCACTGGGTAGCACCTCGTCTAGTGTCCAGCTAGAAATGGTCAAGAGAGCCCAAGAGTCAGACGGCACATGTCGGCTTTTGAAGCAGTGTTGTGAAACCGGTTGGCCACAGAACCATTCTCTTCCCTTCGAACTGATGCCGTATTGGCAAGATCGCGCCTTGATTACGTGCTGCAAGGGTGTGCTCCTTAGAGGAACTCGTCTCGTGATCCCCAAAGAACTTCAGCTCCAGGCTTTACGCTTTCTTCACGACGGTCACCTTGGAATCATCCGCTCAAGAGCCAAAGCGAGAGAGAGCGTGTGGTGGCCGGGGCTCAGTAGCCAGCTTGCGGAAAATGATAAGGAAGTGCGCGAAATGTGCTCAGCTGCGTCACCAAAATAGCGAACCGCTTATCGTCTCTCCAACCCCTGAGCTTCCATGGCAGAAGTTGGGCGCCGATTTGTTTGATTTGAACGGACGGACTTACTACTGATTGTGGACTATCTATCTCGCTTTCCAGAGATAGCTCTTCTGGAGAGGGTGACTGCTACGTGCGTCGTGGAACATATGACAAGCATATTCGCTAGGCATGGGATACCGGACACCTTAATCAGCGATAACGGACCTCAATTCGCAAGCCAAGAATTTGCAAACTTTCCCCGTCTTAACGGCTTCACGCACCGAACTTCTAGTCCTCGCTATCCGCAAGCTAACGGAGAAGTAGAAAGAATGGTCCAAACCATTAAAAGGGTGCTGCAGAAGGCGGATGACCCCTACGTATCACTGCTTCCATACAGAGACACGCCCGGGCCCATTGTGAAAAGTCCTGCCGAGATACTGATGGGATGAAGGCTACGATCAAGACTGACAATACATCCGCGACTGCTTCGGCCTCAGAAAGTTAACTTCAAGATGCTTCGCTACAAAGATAAAAGTTACCGTCGGAAACAAGCGGCGGATTTCGACAAGCGGCACGCAGCAAGAGACCTGCGTTCCCTAAAACCCAACGAGCGTGTTTGGGTTAAAGACTCCAAGAAACAGGGAACCGTCCTCAGAGAGGCCGACGCACACAGGTCGTACATCGTTCGTACCTCCTGGAGTGACATCAGGAGGAACAGAAGAAGCCTGGTTGACAGCAGCTGTCCTGAACTGGAACCTCCTCTACATCAACCTACTCCTAACCAACAAGAAGGGAACGACATACGAAGCCCTATGCGAGGAACGTGTGAGCCCCCCTACGAAGTGCATGAGGACATTAGTAGTGACAGTGATCATCAACTCCAGGAACAGAGAAGTCCAATCGCCGTGACACGGTACGGCAGACACGTAAACCGACCGTCACGGTACGGGGTTGAGTAATAAGCGAGCGTAGTGCGTGAGCACCGAGACATGAGCGTTTGCAATGCTTTGAAAGTGCAGGTTTGAGTGTGCAAATTTATTTTGTTCTCGCAAACCGTTCGGGAAGTACAAGAACTTGATGAAGCTTTGTAAATGATGTAGTTTAATGAAGTGTTTGATGAAGCATTTGTATCTAGTAAGCGCATTCTTTTCACTTGCACTGGCCTGCACTACCTTGGACTACACGCAAGACGGGTTTTCGGGAGCTGCACTTTCCAGCTGAAATGAACATTAATAATAATGCCTTTCTTTTCAACACGAAAGTGCAGCACGCAAATAACCCAGTTCAGATCTGGTGCAGGCGGTGCAAGCGAAAAGAATGCACCTAGTATATTTCCTGCCTTCTTTAACTCTGCTTCCTTAATTCTATTTGAAGGGGGATGTCGTGTTATGGCTTATCATGTGTTTAATCACTATCAACGTGTGCTATCTGTTGCCGTCTCACGCGGTTAGCCTTGAACTTGTTTACTTGGGCGTGCCATACTTAAGCGGCGATTCACGAAAATAAGGGATTCCTTCCCCTGCTCAAAGCTGGCAGTTACTCAGCCAGACACGCTGGCAGACACACGCTACACCTGGGGGACACGACAAGACGTGTAACGACTTGGTGTGCTAACACGCGTGCAACTCAGGAAGGGATTCATGGGTGAGTGACACTGATGCAGTCGTAGCTGTTTTGGGCAGGAAATCGAGTATTGAAAAATGTCGGGACCAGCAACATATAAAACGTGCCGCAAAACTGCTGTGTCAACCATTTGTCACGACAGTAATCACGCAAACGTCATGTAAACGTCCCTTGCTCTCCTCGGCCTCAGCCTACGAAGAACCGCGAATGTTATGTTCGATAAGAGCCGCGAAAAGTGGCTCAGCAAGGTAAAACTGTGCCGGGAACGCCGTCATAGGAGGGAGGCGTTTATTAGATCACATTGAAAGATAGCAAAGGGCTGTTGCTGGTCATGTAGAAAGCAGATCTCGTTGACCAACAGATCAATGTGTTGTACAAATTGTTTTCCTGTGAATGGACAACTGACATTTCCCTCCCGTCTATACTGAGAAATGTTGATTCAAATCTTGGTTTCTGGATGCCACAAAACACTTCTCACCAAGATGATGCATTAATTCATGGATTGTGACTCAATGGGGCATTTACGGCTCAGTGGCATTACCACCTGAGGCAACTTGACTGTCTCAGATGCTGTCACTGCGGTGCTGTAGAAGACTTAGACCTTCTTATTCTTCGTCATTGCCCACAAACCCGAGCTTTCCAAACTGCCTTTTTCGGACCTCCTAATTATCTGGACTCCTGCCCGTTTCTCTAAAATTGCTTGGCCTATAGCTAAACCGAGCCCACGAATGCCTGGCCTCAAAGCTCTTTTGACAACTTTGGACCCAATGGGACATTATTTCGTTCCTCGCACGACCAGCAGCTACGGGGTAGAGTATCGCCCCTGGCGATGAAACTCCCTGTCCATCTCAAAATAAAGTAGGTGTTGGAACTCCATTTTGATAACGTTACAGAACAACATCTGCAACTTCTGTAAAGTGGGTGAAACCACTCTTATAACTACATGTTCTGTGTAAACTATGAATGCTGGTATGTGGATGAAGTGGCTAGTTTGCCACAGTATCTGCTACAGAATCTGGTGCAAGGGGATGAGCACTTGGAATGATCACAGTTTTTAGTACCATACAGAGGAAGATAGAGTAGAGTACCTTCAAATTTTGCACTACTTTTTCTGAATTATTTGTAATTATGCTGCGGCTACATAGACAGCAGTTAAAACGCTACTCACAATTCCCCATCACTGGTTTCCAACATTTCATGCTAGCACTCAATTCTTTTTACAAACTTTGGTTGGTGATGTGATGAACGTTTCGGTGACTTCCGTAGGCCCGGTTTCACCAACTCTGGTTAACTGAACCAAGATCAAGGGTTGCCAGTTCTTGAACTTAACACACACTTATTTTGTTACATCGGTGATGTGGTGAATGTTTCAGTAATAATAAGCAGAGAGTTTCATGACCGTTCATCTTAGTTCAGATGTTAACAGGTTGGTGCAACTGGGTCATAATGTAGCCTTTGTGTTCTGGTGCTGTGCAATGGTTTTTCAAGGGATTCAAACTACAAAACGGTTAATAATAAGAAATATTATTGGCATAACTATTTATACCTACCTACATACATCTCCCAGACATCACGCAAAAAACTCAACAGAATATAAATGTCATCATGTCGTTGGTAGACAGACAGAAACCGAAACAAACAGGAAGGGGACGGCTGGGTTCCATGAATGGGCACTTGTGCCCTGCGTCCTCTTGAAAGAAAAGTAGGATCGAAGGTCGCATGCCCTTTTAGAGACCACCGTAATCCCCTCAAGACCGTGAGTCTTGGGCGCGACCTTGCCTGCCCCTAGCTTTGTAGCTCAACTCTGCCAAATTGGTGGCGCTGTTGAGCAGTATGATGTCATTTGTTTACAAACCGGGAGAGATCTATTGATGCCGCAGGATATAAAGTCCACATACTTCTGTGTAGTTCCGTCCATTGTCTTAAGGCTTCTCTGTTTCCTGTGCTACTTCTACAGCTGTCCTCGGGGAGATTCAACCCACAATTTGGGAAACAGTACTTATTTCGTGCCCATTCATTATACCCAAGCCACAATATGTGTTGCCTGTTTGTTCAGCCTTTTACAAACTTATTTATACATACTGCAGCCATTATTATGGTATGGCAGGAGCGAACAGTCTGCAAAGGTTTGTTCAAAGTAAGTTCCCTGATTCCACCACCAATAGCATTTTGTTTGGCAACTATAGAAGGCAAAAAGCTGCACAAAAACGTTGATACCTTAACAGAGGGCACAATATTCAGATGATGTGCACAACCTAGTGAGGAGGATCCTGGGAGGACAAAGTATGGATCCTCTAAGCTGAACCTCAGCATACTCTTTAGTGATAAACTAACAGCCTTCAACTGAACAATTTCTAAACCGTTTCCAAGGCACTTTGTACAAGGGTGTTGTATGCCAGCAGCGTAGTGTCTGAGAAAGGTAGTTTTCGTGTGCACTTCAAGAAGACAATCTTTTTAAGGGCCTTAGAAGACACGTAACTGTGATTTCCACTAAAGATCGGAAGAGAGGTGCACACCTAAATACCTGAAAGCCTCAACTCAATTAATAGTAGGACCAAAATTACAAGGCGATATATTGAGGTTTGCTTGTTCGGAAAAGACATCATTGCACACTCTGGAAAGTTCATCTGTAGTTGCCATGGCCTACATCAATCATAAACACTGCAAACGACTCATTGAGCATAGTCGGTCCGCGGTACGGAAAGTGAAATGGGTCATTCCCCATTGTGAACATGGCTATGCAACTGTGCTTGAGGCTTTCCATTTCTCACTATATTCTTTCATTACTTTGTTATGACATGACTAATGCTTTGTCAATACAACACGAACATCAACTTACTTTGGAACAACTTGTTTGCAAAGCATATGTACTCGTATGCACTTCCTTTAATCGCTCCAGGAGTCTTTCTCTCCCGTAACATATCTCAGCAGATGCAGCACATCATATAGGTAACACAGTTTTTGCACAATATTTGCTTGATATATCCTACAAGCAGAGATATCGAATCTTTGTGCCATAAACATTTTGCATAGAACATGCACATGCAACTATGTTAAGGTAGCCTAGCATGTGTAACCTTAGTTAATCCCACCGCGGTATCGACCCTCCTCGTACTTTTGAATGTCCCAACATTTTTCAAACTTTGTAATGGGCTGCTTAGGCAGAAGAAGTGAACAAAATTTGCAACAATACAAAACTGGAACATCTGGTAGCACACTCATCAAAGTAGTTTCATAGACACGAAATTCAGTAAAATATCCATATCTGCGAAAACCAGGGCTGGTGGTCGGGGTGTGTGGGGCAGAAGGCAAAGGTACATCGTGAGGCCTGTTTCACACGATTAAGTGCATACTTGATATTTAAAAAACAAAAGTAATCCCTGGTTGAGGACTTCGTGCGCGGGGCCTATGCAAGCGCGGGGCTTAAGGCGGTCGCCTTACTTTCCCCACGCCCTTATCGCCGGCCGTGGCGCAAACAGGACCCTCGATACAATATCAATATGAAATATTAATACCAATATCTTCTTGAGTAATTTTGACATTGTTCGGCGAGGAAACTCCCCACCCATCATCCCAAAATAAAGTAGTTGTTGTTTGACATTGTTCACTGCTTCTGTCTTGCCTCTGATTTCTTGCAGAGCCCTGCCACATGTCCGGGTAAAGACAAGTCACTTAGATGGAAGAACTATAGCACCTTGATCTTTAATGCAAGAAGTTACAATGTTTGACAACATATATGTCATCGGTTAAACAGAGAAGTATATCATACAGATCAGAAGAATGCCAACACATGTCTTTACATTTACCTGTTATTCCAATCTTTTAGTCTCCATTCTATAGGAATTATGTATTTCAGTCTCATTTTTGTATTATTAAATTTTAATTTAGCAATCTTTTCACATGTGTTGCGATAGATAGGTTCGCAATGTAAGCAGCGTTTATATGCCTCTCACAACCTGCATTTTTATGTCTGAGGCTCTTTTTGTGACAAGAGGGCAAGGGTGCCGGCAACATGGAACACGTTCACAAAAATACAGAACCATAGACACACACAAAAAAATTACAGTATAACACAGTCCCAATCATGTTGTCGTGTCCGTTTTTCTCTGTCGTCTGTCCTACATATGCTAATTTTTTTTCGTGTGTAGTTTCTGAATTTTTAGCCCAACAGCAGGTGGCAGCAATTAGAGGATGCTGAGAACATGTGAAGCATACATTTTCTCATTCTCACATTATGCTGTAAGCAGTGCGAAATACAGCTCAAAAGGAATTTTATTTATAACTTGTCACCAAGATTAGTGTGGGAGCATCGTAAAGGAAAAATAATTCGAAACCAAAATGGAAAATTCCTATTTAATGGTACAGTATCAGATTAAAGTTATTCAAATATTATTGAAGAAGTAACCGTGCAAATTATCAGTCCAACAGTGAAGCTGGCTGCAGTACACTACAATGTGTCACATGTAACAATATTAGTATACCTCAGTGTTTCAAAAACTGTGGGGCATGAACCTTAGGGATGCCGCGATAGCCCAAGCGGGGGTTACACCACTTTGGGAAAAGAGAAAGCAGATGAAGTGAACGCAATATGCGGCATAACCAAGGAAACTATCTCGCACCAACTGCAACATATTGAAGTTGTTTTACAAAAATGCAAGTTCAGTTCAGCACACAAACACTCGGGAACCGAGCTAACGTGCAGCAATGCTTTGCATCCCCCCCCCCCCGAGTCCGTCACCTTGTTTCTCACTGTATCATGACGACACCTCCGAACCTACAGCATACGTCACTTGCGCACAGTAGTATAACATTCATATTACTGCATATGTGTCAGGGCAGAGCTCAAGCTTCCCCAACAAGCGCACGTGCACACACACACACACACACACACACACACACACATGCACAGACGGAGAAATATATGAGCTGTCGCGCACACAGCCATCCCGAAAGCTATGCCCATCTTCACTGATGCACCCACGAATCCACAGGAAGACTGCCGAGGCTTTCCCACTCGCATTAAGTAATTGTATCATCAACACTAAACTGATTGGTGTACGTTCCACAAAGCGAGAAGGTAAGTTTAAGGTAAGGTAAGGTTTAATGAGGACGTCTTGAACAAAAGCCAGATCCATCCCTGAATTTTAACATGCAAATAGGCGAAAACCGAAATCGTGGCAACCACGTTTGGGGTGGTGGTCTTCATGGTACGGGATCTGTATATACTTCTGTATGTCAACTGCGCTCGCAACTATATTGTCTTGGCACAGAAACTGTATGTTTCTGGAACGGAGAGAGAGGAAAAGGAATCATAATTTGATGACTGTGTTACAACGGAAATGTTTACTTGCTGAAGTTACCCCGCGTGACGGCGCCCATGCATCAGAAGGCAGCCGTGATACAATATATCAACTTTGGAAGAGTGTTCTCAGGTATGATTCTGCAGCACGTAAACGTCGAGATACACTGGCGCCAAAAATAATATTATCAGACTGAAAGATCAGCAGCTCTCACATCGTTCTACCTGTATCAGCAGGGTCAATAGTCAACGCTGAGTGCAGGGGCTGATGCAGTGCTGGTGGGCAGTGCTTGCAGTACTAAGTACACAAATACACTTCAAGTACTCTTCTCCTTAGCGAAGCGAGAGTTCCCTGTTCCTTTGCTTCACGTTGTGAAATTGAACCGCTGTCTTTATACCAGCTATTTGTTGACTCTGACTCTGAGCGGTTGAGCCGTTGAGACTGGAATTGGAATTAGAATTGGAAATGAAACAAAAATAATAATAATAAAAAGAAAAATAATAAAAGAAAAGCGTTGAGCTATCTGAGCTGATCGAGACCGGTTCGCTCTGGAAATTGTTGCACCGAAGACTAGCGCCACCTTCGAACTCAGCTAAAATTGTCCCTCTGTTGAACGTTGAACTATCGTTCTCGGCTCGCATGGCCGCGCCCATGGAATCAGCAGTCAGCTCTTCTAGTTTTGTGGAGCGTACACCAAACTGGGTCCATGTCTAGTTTAGGTCCGCCACTCGATTTGAACCTTGAAATCTACATACCTGGATGTAATAATGCAAGGTGAATCGTAATATCTAATTAATATGCGGCGCTCGGTTCCACAAATTCCTCTAGAGGCCCGTAATTCACGGAAAGTTTTGGCAGCGGCGATACTGTCATCTCCATGCGCCCATTGTTTACCTATGACAGCTTACGCACACCTCGCACTCTTCCCAGCATGCCTTTCTCTGGTTCCCTCTCGCTCGCTGCCAAGAATGCACAATCAAAGCAGTAGACCTCGACTTGAGGTTAGGTCAGGTCAGGTCAGTACATATTACACCCGGGGGGAAGGAAGTTCAAGGGGGCGGAACCCCCCCCCCCCCCCCCGCAGTTGTTCGAGACAGTGCTGGCAGAAGACAGTGCCAATTTTGGCGCGGAGCAGTTGCGTGAGGAGGAGGCCGACTGTCGTCCGCTAGCGGAGTCGCTGTGCGTCTTAGCAACGAACAGGCGAAAGGTATGCTGGGAAGAATGCGAGGTGTGCGTAAGCTGTCATAGGTAAATAATGGGCGCATGGAGATGACATGGTCGCCGCTGCCAAAACTTTCCGTGAATCACGGGTCTCTAGAGGAATTTGTGGAACCGAGCGCCGCATATTAATTACAGATTACGATGCACCTTGCATATTACATCCAGGTATATAGATTTCAAGGTTCAAATCGAGTGGCGGACCTAAACTAGACATGCACCCCAAACTGTTTGCTGTTCAAGGTACATGCAAAGGGATGAAACTCGCGAATTCACTTGCGGACTAGAGTGAGGCGCTGCGAGCTTTTCGCGTCATCAAACGTCATGAAACGTCAGATTTTTTACGCCGAAGCGCGAGTTCTCAACCGTCACAAGCGCATTGGCTCCTGAGGCCGCTCCACCGGTATGCGAGCGCTCATTGGTTGGTTTGAAATTACGAACTTTCCTTGGCGCTCTCAATCCGGCGACAGGCGACACCGTGTCGGTGGTGCCGGAGTAAGGGCCGGGTCCCATAGCTTTATGCGAGCAGCAGCAGCAAAGCAGCAGCAAAGCAGCAACACGGCAACATGGCAGCAGAGCAGCTTTCTGCTGCCGCTGCTCTGCTGCTGGAGGCGTCCCATAGCTTCGTTTTGAATTAGCGGCAGCGGCGGCTTAGGAAACACAAAACGTGTTGGCAACTGTGGCATTGTTTACATTTCGCACATTCCGAAAGCGTACGCAGCGGCTAAGCCTTTTAGTACACACACCTAGGAACGCAATCCTAGGTGAAAGGCGTTTGTGTGAGATATATTGTGGATTTGGAGCTCATAAGTGGACTTTGAGATGAGTGTGGTGGTGGTCTGAGCCTTGTATTACCTGATTGACTCTTCGTTGATGTGTAGTCAGTTTCGTGACATTCAACGTAGGTTCGTCCTACTGCTATGCAGAACAGTCCTTGCTGTGTTGTGTGGAGATTCTTCTACGGGATTTTGTCACATAAATATTGCTTCGTTACTATAGTATTCGATATTTTGATTTACGTGTCGCTGCAGCTCTGCTGCTCCGCTGCTGTTGCTCTGCTGCTGCTGCTCTGCTGCTGCTGCTGCTCAAATCGAGGCTATGAGACCCTGCCTTAACTCGCCGCAAAGTTTCGAAATGTGTTGGGTGCAGCAGGGACGCAAGCAAAGCATATATGCCGGTACCGCTTTGGATGGCTTTTAGTGTCCTTCCCTAACATGTTGTCGATACCGACTCTGAAAAACTCGGTGCCACATGCATACTTCTGCAAGTCAGTTGAGTGGTAGATAAGTGGAAGGCATGCAGGTTTGCTTCGCTTGCTTGGTGCGACAACGATTCAAGAGGGACGAATACTGTGTTTTTCCGCTACTCACTCGATGAGAGGTAAATCAGTTCCTATTCCATTTTGCCGCTTAGCATACCATAGCGCCGCACCTGTGGCATACACGCAGCATTTTGACAGGTAGAATTTTTGGTTTTCACGTTTCTGATCCCTATCTTTCTTGTTCAGGTATAAGCACTCAACTCATATCTGCTTCAGAATAGCATCTGCACGGATACAGTAGAATGCATAAGACACTCAGAGTGGTTGGAGCATCATCTTTCGGCATAGCAGATTCACAATTTCATTTGTGACGGGTCAACTAGGCGCCTACACAAGCAGCAAAGGGATATGGACATGTTCTCTGTCATGCCGGATCTCTGAATGTGTGTGCCTGCGCAGCCAATATACTGTTCTACTGTGAAATCTTCCACGTGAGACATTAGCTATCAGTGGATACAAAGTTGCTTCGGCATTTCATTCGAACTTCAGAAACAATATTCACATCATGTTCGTGTTTTGCACAGCTACAGCAGACTTCATATTTGTGCTTTGGAAATACCTATCCCGGAAAATAAAGCACTTTGTGTAACAGAAACAACCAACGCTTCTGCATTTTGTTATTTATTTCACTCGACGCGAACGGAGATCCACAACCACCTAGAACTGCCCAGAACCGCCAAAGCGGTGGAGAGGGAGAGAACAGATTGGAGAGGGAAAGCCTCGCCTGCGTCAAAGGTCACCCAAGGAGACAAAAAAAAAAGGAAAGCAAAAAGCTACTCAACCGAGGTGCAACGATTGGCCCAACGCTTGAGGTCACGTGAGTTTTTCCCAACAATAGAATTATACTACACGTTCATTCCCCTGCTACATGTACTTAATGCGAGCGGGAGAGCTTCGGCAGTCTTCCTGTGGATTCGTGGGCGCATCAACGTAGATGGGCATAGCTTTCGGGATGGCTGGGTGTGCGGCAGCTGATGTCTTCCTCCGTCTGTGCATGTGTGTGTGTACGCGCGCTCTTGTTTGGGAAGCGTGAACTCTGCCTTGACACATATGCAGTAATATGAATGTTATACTACTGCGCGCAAGTGACGTCTTACAGGGTCTCGTTATGATACAGTGAGGAATACTGCGAAACCCTTGATTGAAAGCATTGCTGCGCGTTAGCTTGGTTCCCGACTGATTGTGCGCTGAACTGACCTTGCATTTTTGTAAAACAACTTCAATATATTGCAGTTGCAGCGGGATAGTTTCCTTGGTTTTGCACATATTGCGCTCACTTCATCTGCTCTCTCTTGGGCCCCGCTTGGGCTATCGCGGCCTCAATTGGGGTCCTGACACACGGTTTGGGAAACACTGATGTATACTATATATTGTTTCATGTGACATATTGTACTGTACTGAAGCCAGCTTCACTGTTGTATTGTTTCTTCGCACGGTTACTTCTTTAACGCTATCTGAATTAGGAATGCGGAGAATGAAGAAATGTATGCCTTGCATGTTCTGATCGTTCTCTAATTGCTGACCCCTGCTGTTGGGCTAAAATCCAGCACCGACACAAAAAGATTAACAAATGTAGAACAGGAGACAGATAAATACGGACACAATGACATGATTGAGATCATGATATGCTGTCAATTTTTTTCTATGTGTCTCTGGTTCTACATTTTATGAACATGTGCCACATTGCCAGCACCCTTGCCATCTTGCTACGAAGAGAGCCTCTCAGTAATAAAAATGCAGGTTGTCAAATGCACGTAATCAGTGCTTACATTTTATTTGGGGTCTTCACTCACTTAATGTTTATGCCAGAAAATGCTCCCCTAGTTCACATGGCATACTGAATATGACTGTGCTCCACAGCCACGAATTACATTTTAAATTAGCACTGCAGTATGTATGTCCATCGGCACACATGAACTTACCCTTCATAAGTGCATGGACGCAAGCTCATTGATTGTGATGCTAGTTGCTCATGGAATAACATGGGGAGAGGTGAAAGACACTGGCACCACATGTTACGTCACTAGCAGTTACGATTTTTCACTGAAGCCTGGAATTAAACGACGTATTTCACGTCTTGATTGCAGAAAAGTAGACACATGTTTATTGTTTTGTATACAGTTGAAACTTGTTAGTGTGATGACGGTCATTCTCATGGATTTTGGCAATAATTTTACGATAAAGAACATCCGTCAAGGTGTAAGCTATGAAAAGTAGTAAATTAAGGAAGCTGGCCATAGAATACTCATAGTGAGGCATTTTAAGTAAACTTTTTTCCTTCATCTTTTCAGTGTTGACATACATCTGCTTGTGCAACTGTCAATCTGGGCTATTCCAGCCAAAACGAGCAAGAGGTGTAGCTTGACTCACTTAAATATCACTGAAAAAAATGGTGTGCATTTTTTGGATGATGCATACATAGAATGTATACCTTTTCCTTCTCATCATTTTGTTTTCTTGAACAATGGGGGGCGCATCAAACTCTGCCGAATTATTAAAAAGTTGTCCCTTACGAGCTTCCTTCGTGCGCTTTCGTGCGCTTTCCTTCCCTAGTGTTAGAGGGGAAGCATGGGTCTGCCATCCTAAAGGGCATGTAGAACGAAAATAAATCTGGGGATGTAGCGAGAACTCAAGAACAGAGCACATTTGGGTGAAGTCTACGATAAATTTCCGGCAAATTAGCGTTTTTGAAGGAGCCCCAGATTATTTATGCTTGTAAACAGCTGCATGGAGATTAGCTTCACATAAAAATATCAAGCTGATCTATATTCATTGTATAACCAAGGGCTTTTAACCAAGCGCGAATCTCAAGCGCTTTCAAAAAATGGCACTTTTTTCCTTCTTAGTATATTCACATATAGGTCGTCTAAGAGAAATCTTCCCCAATTTGTATAACCAGTCCTCTTCTATAACATATTGAAAATCTACAGGTTTATTTTCTTTAACAACACTAAAAATTTCGTCACCATAATGTGCTGCAGCTTGTTCGTCAGTTGAGGTCGTCTAGGAAGAAAAAAAAATGCCTTTATGGCTGTCTCCTGCGAAAATCGACACTCTGCTTTTCCATTTTGAGAACCTACAGGTGCATTTGTTCTTACGCAAGAAAATGTTTCGTCTGCTCATTCTTATCCCATTTGTATGACGCTATAGCACACTTTGAGCAAATTTTGCATTCTACTGTTCTGCCCAGTTCTACAGAGTAGTTGCAGTCGCTGCTTCATAACAGCTTTGTCAACATTTATGATTGTTTTCACATACGTGAAGTCATCTGGAAAGTGAACTAAGCTCAACTAACTAATTTCAAGGACAGACCTTCTCCTATAGCACGTTCAAACTCTGGTGGCATGTGTTTTATATAGATTTTATTGCATGAGCTGACCATATTGGCTCAGATCATGCCAGAATGCGACGTAACAGCTTTTGGAAACCATTTATTATGGTCTCGTAAAGCCCTTCTCCCACAACAGAAAAAAAAATGCCCACAGTCTTTCTTTCAGTAGGAGTATGTGTTTTTGCGTCATTAACAGAAGGTGGCTCAAAGTAATAGTACCTCCTTGTGGCCTGGGTGCAGCATGCCTCACTGTGCTTTATGTCCAGTAATTTCTTCTCCAACCGTATGTCTTTTGCAGTGAGCCACAATGTATGCAGCCTTCAAGCTTTCTTTCACCTGGAGGAACAGCTTACGGCTCTGCAGGCATCAGAATATCTGCACGCAATAGGGGGCTGCAATCTAGACCTATAGGCGCCAACGTTTTAAATGGTACTGCGAACACAGTCATAGTACCCTTTATCACGGCACAAAGCAATTATGTCAAAGTCATGCTTGTGGAGGCAAAGCCATGCTTGCCAAAGCCAAAGAGGCAAAGTGATGCTTATGGAGGGTTTTATTATGCCCTGCTGCTCAGTGTATGGCTTCTGTTGTTAGCTGGAACAAACCAATACAAAAAAACCTGACAAAAGAAATATGCCAACTTCAGTTGCCATCGACCAAGCAAACTAAGTCAATAATGGCGGTTGTTATTCACTCTGCTACGTGATTGTGTTCATGTTAATTCACCTGTTTGGTACTGTGGTACCAGCTAGCTTCCTTGTAGAGCAACATATATGTGACCGCATGGAGGGCAAAGAGGAGGAATTAGCTAGTCTGGCGTAGGAGCTCTCACACTGGCATAGCTGGTAAAAAATATGTGGGCCATGCATCACATAAAACACAAATACCAGTATATTTTCAGCAACCACTGGTTAATTTCTAGTAGGTGCGGTGCATATAGCCTGTCCATGGACTGATTTTTTTATTCTTAGAGAAATCATATTTTTGCAGTTATAAGGGATGACAGCATGTTCTACATCCGAAGTGGATGTACTAATTAGGTCTCGTTTAATTATTGGAAATAGAATGTCGGTGCAAATGCAATGTCGGTTTCCCTATGTGTCGCTATAGTTTTCGAAAGTATGCTCGTGACCATTTAGTGCGCTAACAGCTTACAGCTGTGCAGGCATTAGAATATATGCACGCAATAGGGGGCAACAATCTAGCCTTATAGGTGCCAACTTTTTAAATGGTACTGCGAGCACAGTCATAGCCCCCTTTATCACGCAGAAAGCATTTATGCCAAAATCATACTTGTGGAGGCAAAGGTTAGCAATTGAATTTTCTGTTTTTCTATGCCGTGTCCGTGCTTTTATTACGCCCTGTTGCTCAGTGTACGGCTTCTGCTTTCAGCTGGAACAAACAAATTTAAAAAAAAATGTGAGGACAGGAATATGCACCCTTCGGTCGCCATCAACCAAGCAAGATAAGTCAATAAAGGTGGTTGTTATTCACTCTGCTATGAGATTGTGTTCAGGTTAAGTCACTTGGTTGGGTCGGGTAGTACCAGCTAGCTTCCTTGTAATGGAACATGTAAGTCACCGCATGGAGGACAAAGAGGAGGAATTAGCTAGTCTGGGGTAGGAGCTCACACCGGCATAGCTGAACAAAAAGAAAATGTTACGCCATACACCGCATAAAGCAGAAATACCAGTATATTTTCAGCAACCACTGGTTAATTTATAGTAGGTGCGGCGCATATAGCGTGTCCATGGACTGATTTTTTTATTCTTGGAGAAATCATATTTTTGCAGTTATAAGGGATGACTACATGTTCTACATCCGAAGTGGATGTAGTAATTAAGTCTCGTTTAATTATTGGAAATCGAGGGTTGGTGCAAATGCAACGTCGGTTTCCCTATGTACCGCTATAGTTTTCAAAAGCACGCTTGTGACCATTTAGCGCGAGGACAAGGCCCCGAAATAATGGTTGTGTAAGAGTAAGTCTCGGAGCATTCTTTTTGCCTTTTCACTTGAACAACGCTGCAGAACTGCAACCAGCACATTTAATGTAATGTCGCGCAGGATGCAAGTTTTATAGCGATTCCACATTTCAGCACAATATTTATAAGCTGTAAAAATAGGTGCAAGGGTACCATTGCATACCATGAAGTAGCTGGTACCATAAACTTTAGATATCTTCTCGGCGTGGGTGCTGAGCATAAAGAGTGATCTATTAATAAACGTACTTTGGCGATTTCTGACTGTGAAGATCGTAGGAGAGAAAGGAAAGCAAACAAATACAACAGAGAGTGCCATTCATTTCACACACTTCCGATTTTAGTTAGTTATTGCTCTTGCTTTTCTTCAGTTACGACGTCAAATAACTAGAATTTGTACTGTATATCCACGCGAATAAAAACATGCAAAAATTTCTGTAAGAAAATTTCATGGTTTTTAAGACCTTGAAAATGGCATTCTTAGGTTCCAGGGTATTCAGAGATCAGTGAAAACAAAGTGCTTGAAGTATTATGTTTAGATACATCTCTTGCAGCTTTTGCATGACAAATCGTTATCTAGGAAGGCGCGCGAATCAATGTGGATGTTCCTGAAATTAGAATCTTATTTCGTTACGCTTTGAGATTACCGTATGCTGGTTACAGAAAATGAAGGCACCTCTGCTGACTTAAGTTATTCATCCTAGAGAAAATAATTTTTACTTACAAACAAACAAACAGTTTCTTCACATTCATATGCAGCTTTTTTGCAGAAAGACATTTCGAGAGTCTGTCCGGTACCAGTTCCTGCATTTATCAGAACGTAGACTCCCAAGGAAAACCACACGCAGGAAAGTACACAAGCAGGTTCCGATTTCACGATTCTACGGTTCTGAGGCTGCGACACACGGACAAACACAACACATCCACAAGGTACCGGCATCGGGCTTTTTCGTCGACCGTCATTTTTCAAGTCTCCGACTTCACAACCAAGGCAGCCCTGTAGGAGAACGGCGATGTCCGCAACAATGTTCACAACATGGCAGGTGTCCACCATAGCTGGAACCAACACCGGGAACTGATTTGGTGACTTACGACACGAATTCAGAGTTCGACGTACTCAAATTTGTCAGGCAAGCGGCAGAACAAAGCACTAACTGCAGTTTCAACAGAATCGTGATAGCCGTCGAAAAATACAGCAAACGATTCGTCCAGACTCGGTACTGTCGTTCCAAGCCCACCGCAAAGAGCCACACCCCGCGAGGAACTATTTTCAGACGCGGGAGCCAAAAGCCTCTGCTGCTCTGAGGCTTCGACCAATCAGAGACGATTTATTTTGAAAGTTTGAATCTGAAGCGTTTATATCGCAAAAGTTGATTTTTACGGCTTTATCTTTACACCGTGGATTTTTTCGTGATTTACTTTCAGGAGTTTATTCTCGAAGTTTATTTTGCGCAGTGTAAACCAGAGTGATCCCAACGTAGGGAAGGACGGCGTCCCAGTTTCGACGGTCTGCTGTGACATACATGGGGATCATTTCGGCGAGCGTGCGGTTAAGATGCTCGGTAAGCCCGTTAGTTTTGGGGATGTTTGGTGCAGTAGATGGTGTGGGTGAGCTACAGGACATTGCGCACAGTTTCGGAGAGGAAAGACGTCCCGCGATCGCTGACCAGCGTCCGCGGCGCACCGTGACAAAGAGTGATTTGTTCAAGGAGGAAGGAAGCCACGTCAGCCGCTGTGTCGGTGGGAGTCGCTCGGGTTTCCGCATAGCGGGTCATAGAGTCGACTGACACAACTATCCATTTATTGCCGGAACACGACGGCGGTAAGGGTCCGAGCAGATCTATTCCGGTTCGCTGAAACGGGGCTTCGGCGGGTGGTACAAGGTGTAAGTATCCAGCAGGGGAAGTTGTGAGCGGCCTGCTTCGCTGAAAAGGGACGCATGACTTCATGTAGTTGGATACGGAGCGATACATTCCTTTCCAGCAGAATGTATTCCGTATGCGGCTGTATGTTTTAAAGAGGCCAAGGTGACCGGCAGTGGGATCATCATGACAGGTTGCGATGACGTCACTCTGGAGTGCACCAGGAACAACCAGCAACAATTGCGACCCCTTTGGTTCGAAATCTTGGCGGTATAGAATACCGTCCTTAATTGTAAACAGGTTGGATTCACGGGATGTCCCGGCGTTGGCAGGAAACAGCTTATGAAAAATTTGCGCAAGTGTGCTGTCCGGGCGCTGCCGATGTGTGATGTTGCAGAACTGCAGAGCCGCGACGACAGGGATTGATCCGTCCTAGGTTGGGGTATATTTCACGACAAACTGTCTGTGTCCAGATGCCGCTTGCCAGACGTATACATTATTATAGTGGCATACATATTATATTACGTTATAGTGGCGTCATAGTCTTCGAGCTTTAGTGCCGAAGGACCGAGGCGGCCTGTAGGGTTCTTAATTTTTCCCAGCCAGCATAGTGCATGATGATCGGTGGCTACGTGGAATTTTCGACCATAAATGTATGAATCTAGGGGCGGATCTTCGCAAGGGCCCACGCAACGGCCAAACATTCTTTCTCAGTAGTGGAGTAGTTGCGTTCCTGCAGGGGACAGAGTACTACTGGCGTAGGCGATAACCCGTTCCTTACTCGAAACGCGCTGAACAAGGACTGATACTAGTCCGTGGCCACTCGCGTCGATGTGAACTTCCGTGGGAGCGTCATCAAAGTGTCCAAGGACCGGTGGGGAAAAGAGCGCATCCTTCAGCATGATGAATGACTCGTCGTGTTGCGAGTTCCAAACAAATGGCACGTTTTTCTTCAAGAGCCGCTGTAGTGGCCGAGCAATATGAGCGAAGCCCTTAATGAAGCGTCGAAAGTATGAGCATAATCCAAGTAATGATCGCAGGGACTTTAGGTTGTTAGGACGAGGGAAGTCCCTCACAGCAGCAATTTTGCCGGGATCGGGATGGATGCCGTCCCTGTCAACTAGGTGACCTAAGATCTTCGTTCGCTGGCTTCTGAAGGTGCACTTCTTGGCCTTGAGCTGGAGCCCTGCCGCACGCAAACATTCCAGCACTCTTCGTAGGTGAGAGAGATGGTCATGGATGTTTGAGGAGAACACTACGACATCATCAAGGTAACAGAGGCAGAAGTTCCATCGAAATGCACGGAGAAGCGTGTCCATCATTCGTTAGAAGGTAGCAGGGCCAAAAGGCATGACACGAAACTCGCCAGGCCATCTGGAGTGACAAACCCTGTTTTCTCGCGATCTTACTCGTCAACAGAGATCTGCCAATAGCCGGGCCGAAGGTCTATAGAACGAAAATACCGAGCACCATGGAGGGAGTCGAGTGTATCGTCGATGCGGGGAAGCGGATAGACGTCCTTAGTGGTGACCTTTTTAAGACTACGATAACCGACGCAAAATCGCCAGGTTGAGTCTTTCTTCCGGACGAGGACTACGGACGACGACCAGGGGCTGTTCTACTCCTGGATTATGCCTCTGGCAAGCATGTCACGTACATGTTATTGGATGACACGACGCTCAGCCTGCGACACGCGATATGGCCGGCTATGGACTGGAGGCGAGTTACCCGTCTGTATAGTGTGTTTAACTAACGTACAGCAGCCCAGTGGAGCTCCGCTTGTGTCAAAGACGTCGGCGAATTGAGACATAAGATCAACAAATGGGTTTTTGTCATGTGATGTCAGATAAGAGGAGACTCGCGCTGCCAAGTCAGAAAAGCCGGGCAAACGTTGGTCTGCACAGTCGTGAACTTTATCCGGAACGGAAGGCCCCAGCGCGGAAAGTGACAGATCGTTGAACGAGAGGGTCCGGATGCGACTACCCGACCCAATCACACGGTCTTCACGAGAAACATTCGTCCCCCAAATAGTACTGCGGTAGTCCTCAAACGTTAAAGTGAGCACGGGGAGCACAGACACATCAGCAGAAGGAGAACACACCTAGACGCGGGAGGGTAGATTTGATTTCCACTTGTACGGCCACCATCACGTCACCTGGAATTCTGGAGGTCCTCAATACAGATACAGGGATTTCATCCGCATTACCTTCGACATCGTCACTCAACGCATCCACTGCGAGGTCCAATACATTTTGCGTGCAGTCAATGACAGCTTCAGCGGAGCTCAGGAAATTCCCAGTACGATGTCGCAAATACAGTGCGACAGCACCAGAAACTTGATGGCGTAAAGTTCGTTCGCAATGGTTACCCCTGCAGTACAGTGTCCCAGTGGCAGAACGGTACTATTATCGCCAAGTTGCACAGAAGGGGCTCCAGTGATGGGATTCAATACTTTCCGCATGCGTAGATTCAGAAATACAAGACACCGTCGCACCAGTGTCAACAAGTCTTTCCAGTCTGTAGTAGTCAAAACCTAAAGTAACGTAATTTGCAACATATGGAGGGTTTGTGGAAAATCTTCAAATCGCAACCTGACCTCCAACAGTATCGCAAGCTGCGGCGTGTAGTTTGGAGCCGCGTAAGACTTTGGCGTCGTTTGGTGTAGGAGCGAGCTGGACCGGCGTAGAGGTTGGGGAAACGGTGATCGTGGCATCCTGGTCCTTGATGTCCGCCGTAACCTGAAGTCTCGCTGGAAGCTTCAGCTCCGAAACGATCGCTTCCAAACAGCCTCTGGTCCCATTCCGGGCCGAGCACTGGCTCATAATATCTCGGGAATCGCTGACCATAGCACATCCGAGAAGAATCCCTGAAACGCTCCCTTCTCATATCTTGCTGCCGTCGAATGCAGTAACGGGCGATGTGGCCGGAAGTATGACAGTAAAAACAGACCGGAGGGGCGTTCTAGCGGGTCGACTGTCCTGCACAGCGCTTGAGTAGAGACACGGTGCGCGGTGGGACACAAGCGGTGCAGCGACCATTCCCAAAGGCTGTGGAACCCCACTCGCTGGTAGTTGTGAAGCATGAAGGGCGCCACAGACTTGAGCGTACGTCCTAGGTGCAGCGACGACACTTGAAGACATCGTTTGCAACTCGTCTTGGACCAAGCGACGTAGTGCGGTGTCGTCGCACATCTCCGCAGAACGAGGCTGAAATAAAGTGCCTGTGCCTAGGTCGTGTCCAGGGGCGACAAGTTCTTCCCGGACTACCTTCCGGACGAGCCGAGACAGTGACTCTGCATCGAGGTCATTATCCGGGAATCCCGTTGTGCTTTCCGAGGCAACACCAGGTACCGAGGTGCAGATCTGCGCAAGTCCTCCAATCGTCTACAAGCATTGCTTGTTGGTCTTGGTCTACAGACGTGAAACCTTGTGAAGCAATGCCGTTGAACAAATGTTCCCCCAGACCCTTCAGAAGATTGTGAATTTTGTCAGATTCAGACATTCCATGATCCACTCGGCGACAAAGAAATAGCACGTCCTCCATATAAGAGTAGAGAGAGAGAGCACAACCGGTCATCTTGGAGGCTGTTGGGCCAGAACAGTATTTTTATATTCGTCACACGCTAAACGCACCAGGTTAACCAACCGTCGTCTTCTCACAATATATTGAACATATGTATATGTATTATTTTCTCTTCACTCCTCTGCTATCACGTTCACAGGTAACGTTCTCAACGGATCCTGAAACCCCTGAGGTGAGACAGCGTCATCCCAGCAACCCACTATTGAGGGCAGACAAATGCTGTGCAGCCTCCTTCCAGATTTCTATGCAGTGCCTTCACATTGCATGTAGCTGGTGGACTTCAGCCCCTATTTGCTGATAACATTGGTGCCAATAGAGTTGTTGGATCAGCTGTGTTGCAGTGCAAAATAGAATATATCCTGTGCTTGCATATGCATAAAAATTGCGCGTGTGTAGCATATAATGTGCATACAGGGTGTCCACGAAAACGTATAATTGAATTGTAATAAAAAAGCTTCGTCACCTATAATCATGCGGTCAACGACACTTGTTCTTACTAGATTTTTGCCACCTCCTGTCATGTATCATAAGTTTAATTATGTAAATATTTGCGAACTGAACTCGGAAATTTGCCACGTAAAAGTCACTTTTTTGCGCCACCAACAGGAAGAGCGTGCTGAATTCACTCAAATTCCTGATAATTGAGAGCGATATTCACGAACTATCCCAATAGAAAAAATAGCCGGACATCATAATTTTCGGAGCACCGGACCGTAACGCGCTACGGGCTTTTGAGCACAATCTCTCTCAGTCCGACGAAAGGAGGTAGGAAACCCAGCCCACACAGAGATAGTAGAAAAAGTGACAGTCCTGAAATTGGGACAGGGAAAGCATGATTCCAGCGAAAGTCGTATTTAGCTTCTGCTAGAAGCACAGTAGAGCAATCTAACTTGCATTACTGTCTGCCGCTTTGGTGCCACTACTATCACCAGCACACGCTTTGAGGAATTTTGTTTAATTTGTGCCAAAATCATACTGAAGCAATGTAATTTCAGTTGCTGTTTATCACTTTGGTGCCACTACTATAACCGGCATATTGCTGATTAAACGGTCGATGCATACGTTTTGAAGAATTTTGTTTTATGTATGCCAAGAACACAGCGGAGCATTGTAATTTGAGTTGGTCTTCACCACTTTGGAGAGACTGGTACCACCGGCAAAATGCAGATTAAAGGGGCGTTGCAGAGGATCTGAGGAATCGTATTTAATTCTGCCAGATAATTCGCATTCGTATCGTAATTCTGCCAAAAGCACATTGGATCAATGTAATTTGGATTACTGCTTACCACTATGGTGCCACTGGTGCCACCATAATATTGCAGCTTAAAGGTCGGTGCATACACTTTGAAGAATTTTATTTAACTTCAGCCAGAAGCACAGTGGGTCAATGTAATTTGAATTACTGCTTCTCGTTTGGTGCCACTGGTACCGTTGGCATATTGCAAACTAAAGAAGCGGTGCACACGATTTTAGGAAGTGCATTTAACTTCTGCCAGAAGCACACTAGGGCAATATAACATGGATTACTGTGTACCGCCTTGGTGCGACTACTATCAACGGCATATTGCTGATTAAACAGTCGGTGCACACATTTTGAGGGATTTTTATTAATTTGTGCCAAAAAACAGTGGATCAATGTAATTCGAGTTGTTGTTGTTTACCATTTTGGTGCCACTTGTATCACCGGTATATTGCAGCTTAAAGGGGCAATGCGCAGGATTTGAAGAATCAAATACATTTAATTACCTCCGGTATAACCTGCGGTTACCTTGTGTATTCTTTAATTTCATTTAATCTTTCTCTTAATTACATATATCTTACATTCATTAACTTTAAACTCAAGTTGCTTGTTTTAATTGCCTTTAATTACCTCTAATTACCTTCAATTACTCTTTTACCTCTTACTTTTAATTACCTGCAACTACTTCAATTTCAAATCATTTGCATCCATTTATATTTACCCTCTTATATCCCCTTTGTATGTCGACTTATACCGCTGTCTCGGTGAGGCTTCACCATCTCACACACGGACACAGAGAGACACGTACATACATACAGCTTTTCCATTTTGACACTCCTAATGCTAAAGCATTTAAAAAATCCTTTCCACTTACCTGAAGCAGCAGAATGGAATGCTGCTGCAATGAGAGAGTTTCAGGATGACTTGAATATGAAATTCATTACTTTTGCATATTGGGTCAATGGGGAACTAGATTGACATACAATCGGTGTTACTGAGCGTGGTTGCTGTTGGTTCGCATTGACATTTATAACGATTTATGATTGACGCCCGAGGTATTCCTGTCGTTTTCAATATGGTATTTGTCCAAAATTGTCGATTCAGAATTGGAAATTTCGGGTGACTTTCAAAGAGGAGAGGGAGATTTTCGTCCTTGATAGCAGCGCACGGAGGCCATTTATCTCTGTTTGCGATGACGCTGATATTGGCTGTTGCTTCCGTAGGTGGCGTCGCGATGTGCGCGATTGTGTCTCTTGGTCACATTAAAATTGAGTTGTGAGTTGCGCTGGTGTTGTCGTCTTCTTCTAGTCCGTGTCTTTGTGCGCTTTCTACCATGCGGTTTCAAAGATAATTCTTAAATCCACTTCAAGTGAATGAGATTCTTGGACTATTTTAATTTGGACTATTTCCAGCAGGGCTTGTCTTGCTTTTTCATGTGACGGCAGTCAGCATCATCCAGATGGAGCGCAAGAGCAGTAACATTTCTCCTTCATTGGTCCATCCTACGCTATACACAAACGAGATGCACGATGCACACACTACACGTTGCGGGGCGCAACATGCGGCGTGCAGTTGGTCTCGAAGTAACGCCACTAAAACTCCTTTTTCATGGCTCTCTGAAGAGATTGAGGGGTTCCTAGAGAGGATGCAAGGAGACGGACTGCATGTTGGTTTAGTAACACGATGACGAACGCGAGAACGACATCGATGGACAGAGGACAGCGTTTTTGGCGTGTACAGATGACGGACCCCGCGCGTATGTCAGAGGTATAGGTCGCCTACGATAATGGTTTATGCGTAACAGCGCATCCTGTTGCGCAATCTAGCGTAGCCAGAAACAGCTAGTGTGTTCATGAAGTGAGCGTTCACAGTTCTTTGAAGTCATAATGAAGTTGTACACATTGTACCGGTTAACAGCCTTATGTGCAACTCTACTAAATCTGTTATTATTCTTAAAGCGACTTTTCGTTTCCTTTGTACTATTGTGAAAGGATCTACAAGTGAGTCTAACTTGTCTCCAACGACACTTACTCGCAGACTGCCAAACCGTGACGGCAAACACGTCAGAAACTGCACTGGCTTCGAAAAATCCGTATTTCAACTTGAGTGTGATTACTGACATAAAGGCGAATATCAAAGTTGAGGCCAAAATGCACGCCCAGACCTACAAGGAAAAACATTATGCCATCAACCACTGAATAAAATGCGAACTGACAGTAATGATATACGCTAACCTCCGGTGCGAATGCCTTGATAGCGTTGAAGCTGCTGCTGGTTTTCTTAGCAATCGGCGTGAGGTAGCCAACTTTCCGGTAACGCAAGGGGAACATGTGCTGCACCGGACGGTTGAGGGGTATAGTTAAGAAGCAAGCGTCCGCAAGCTAGAATATTAATTTCATCAGATGACGAAGGAATTGGGTAGATTGCATCAATTCAAAAGCTAACAATATCAAGAGTGCTCACTTCAAAGTGCTATTTTCCCCGAAAGTAAATGCCATAGCAAATCATGCAAGTCAGCTTACCCTATGTTGTAGCGCACCAATCAAACTTGCTCGACTGGCGATTCTTGCTCTCAATTCAGACGAAGCTAGGAAAGGGGCTTCTCGAATGCTGAAAACAACATAATAGTTTTTTTAGAAGAAATCTTCGAGAAAAATGGGTAAAACAGAGAGTATGTTAAATGTATCAAAGTACGAAAGAAAAGCATGCAGGGGCAGTATGTGTAGGAAAGTTGCAATCTTCAAAGCTGAAGCTCTCTCTTTTCATGCCATCTTGATTACGCGCGACTGATTTAAAGACAAGGCATCTGGCTGCCTTCAACAAAGAGGGACATGAACATGATATGCATGGTACGTCGAGACCGGGAGGTACGCGGGTTCGGATCTTGGTGCCGCCTGTGCTGTCTGAGGTTTTTCCTGGATTTATTTTCCTCAGATGCTGTCAGACATTTGTCGGCACAGTTCCTTTAGAAGTCGGCCCAGGACGCACATTTCCTAGGGCGTCTGTGGTGACGTTGACCACCTCTGTGAGGCCGACAACGACGATCCCTTTCACCAACACCACAGCCACAAAGAAGAACCAGCTGAAAATACCCTGCGGGTGCACTGTGACTGTACGCCCGAGGCACATGGGCTTGATATTTGAAACATCATGGGCCGCACCTGCATCATACCACACCCAGAAACTTTGTGAAACTGGGGTCCTCGCGTGCGGCACGTTTCTTCTGTGCTTCCCCTGAGATTACCTTACACCACAACGAATCATTCAACTCCGACCGCCGTAAATGCTTTAACATATTAACATTATCTTAATGGAAACAACATTAATAGTAATGAAGAGGAGAAATCACTCTTACTCTCGTTCTGCGATGAAGATGCTTACGAGTTGCCGTGTGTGCTCACTTGTGTGGCACGGGCTCTTATGCGAATCGTAGGAGAGGTTCCTAACTCTGAACCGGGACAGCTCGTAAACGAGTGGTTCAAGTCAGTGCATTCGTATCTGGTGGGACGCACGTATTTGTATTGTATTTGTAGATATAGTTATGGCATAAAGGCGAATCAATAGACGTTTTTGTGTCAACGGTAAAGCCTTTGGCAAAAGAATGCAACCCAGCAAGTTGCATCCGCGTCACCCCAACCTTCAACGGCAACATTCGAGCACTAACCTATTGCGATTTCTATGCCCGAAATGACAATGGCGATATGGCATTCCACCCATTTATTTTTGGACGTTATGCTGCGGGATAGATTTGCACGTGGTCTTAGGGATACGCTCTGCGGCTGAAGGACTCATCCAGTGTGTGCGTTAGGCGGATGTCTTCCACTGCCACAAGGAAGGGGCTACAACCTACTCTAACGAAATAGGTTCGCATGCGCACCATGCGCTCGCATTTATAAACGAAACCTCTGTGCTTTATTGATGACAAAATGTTGCTATATGTAGGACTATGTTTAATAGCCAGGGCACTTTTCTCTTTCGTGTTGAAAAGTCCACACCTATTTTGAGTGTTTCAATGTCAGCAATAAAACACTTATTTTACACCAAATTACTTTTACACTGTGAAACATGTTGTGATTGTTGAAATGGATTCCAATATGTAGATATTCGGTAAAAAATGCCAGGCGGAAGCGGGACGAATGGATGCTCGTCGGGAAGCCGTCGGAGTGCTACCCCGAGTTCGCCGTATCCAGACCTTAGGCCTTTAGCGACCCGGTGTTGCAAAGCGTCGTATCGACCAACGACGGGAGGCGACGAAGTCCGATCGGACACCGGCCATGCCCCGATTTTAGGCTGATGGCCAGTGCTGCCTGGACGAGGCGTTACTAGCAGGCGTGACTAGGCGTGTCCAGCATTCAGTCAGGACAAGGCCTGTTGTCATAGCAACAACAACTTTATTTCGAGATGATGAATGGGGAGTTTCATCGCCAGGGGCGATGCTCTGCCCCATACTGGTGGTGATGCGGGGATTGAGAGAATGAGCCCCTTCACAATAAGGATCGAAGTCCTATGGTATCCAGAAAGGTGAAGGGAGCTTTGAGAGCAGAGCGTTGGTGGGCTGGATGTGGCCAGGGACCAAGCAATTTGATAAGAGGGGGTGGGGGAGAGTCCAGCTCGTTAAGGGATCCCGAGGGTATGGTTCGGGGAGGATGATAGTGTGAGCGATGGAGAAGAATGTTCTCTAGATCTTCTACAGCACTGCAGTGACTCCATTGGAGAGAGTCAACTTGCCTCAAGCGGTAACGCCACTGCGCTGTAAGAACCGCATCCTGCCCACTGTCATAGTAGACGGATAAATTAGGTTCCCCAAGCAGAACAGCCGAGCTGGGGAATCTCGGGGTCGCAATGGGACCATTGGCTCAGAACTGCTAGTAGCGATAAGATTTTCCTGACCGCCGTTCGATAACTTGAGAGAGGAGAAACAAGAGAGAGAGGAGAAACAAGAGAGTGAAGAGAAATGCATTTTCTCCCGACCTGCTCCCATCCATACGCCAGTACTCTCAAACGCACACTCGATGACGGTTCCGCGCCGTTCCTGTTCTCGGTTACTTGGCGATTTGCCATTGCGTGGCGGATCCGCGCACTGCGGTGAATTTCTGGAACAGAAAGAGTGATCTCGTGCCGCCGGAGGGATGCAACAACGTGACTTCAGCATCGCGTAGTCGCATTTGTAAGATACTGTAAGAGGGAGCGCGCGGGCTTGGCGCCATTGTCTGTTGTTCCGTTGCAATCGGGAGTGCGGAATGGAGAAGTTTCCGTGTCCTCGGCGTAAAGAACACCAAGTAACCATGATATAAGTAGTATGATTTTGTCATCAGAAAGTCTGTTCAACTGATTTCGACGCTGTAGGTACTCGAGCAAAGCAGAATTCTCTTCGTAAAATGGATGCACCTGTCCGCACTTATCACTTGTGTCCAATTGTACCTAACTGATAATCTTGCTTGTTCGCTTGATATGTATCGGGTTTCTTGTGTCTGTACATATTTTCGTTCTTTGCGTGCTGTGATGTCAGTGCCAGGAGATTTTCGGTATTGGCGGTTCCAATTTTATACGCTTCTGTTACCCTCTTCTTTGTAAATCTTGAGATGCAAGCTTACATCAGTGCAAACAACTGTCTGTTCCGTTAACCTGGAATAGCCTAGGAGGATGTGTTGAACCCTTTAAGAGACTCGATTATTTTAACGATGCCAGCAGCGGAGGTGGATGTTGGACACATGGGCGGCATATGAAGAAGTGATAAGCTTGGTACACTGATGATACCTTCACAGCTCAAGGCGGTAGCAAAGCAACGAATAAACTCGTCCGGACACGCGAAATCGGGTATCCTATCACCATTAGCGTTCTGAAAACGGATATCCGGAGCAGATTTAAGTTCAAGGGCATTTGCAGAGGGCAAAGTTGCCTTTTGCTTACCGCTTACCTGCGTACGTCCGGCATACGTCGACGAATGTGACGCTTATTTGGTTTCTGTTCATTTGCAGAATGAAGTTCAGCGATGGAAATTTGGCGGCACTCGCTTGTTTAAGGATTTTTAAATGGTGACTTTCAATGAGAATTGTCTCCCATTAGGCTATCTTGATTTTGCCCAATATTCCTTAAATAAAAAATATTTAACGAATTTTTAGGTAAGTAGTTATCTTGTGGTTACATATAGCTTCATCTCGAGGATGTCCTACTGACCGTAGAACTCAACTGTAGAAACTGTAGTGATGCATTATGCTACTCATATGCTGCTCTCATAATGTTTTGTGAAACATTTTGTAAGGGAGAAAAATGCCTCGTATATATTTATATTAGAAAACTGTACGTTTTCAACTTAGTGATTTTTATAGCAAGGGATGCTAATTGTGACATCAATTTTCATACATTCGAATCCGAAAATCGCACTAGATGACTTTTGCCAAAGAAGATCAATACAGCTATTGAAAGTATGGCACTCGTCCGAAACCAGGGGAGGCAGGAATCAAGCCACACAACTCTCGGGTGCTGTACAAGCACACTAACCATAAACAATAGAGCTAATTCTAACAATAGAGCGGTAACTAGGCGTCTTAACATACTAGGTATATGGATGACACAGCCCACCTCACCACCTCACATACTTCGCATCCACAGCCGCAATGGAACACCACTGGGGTCACCTACCTTACATTGAGATATTGTCCAACTGCCAAAATTAATTCCTTGTCGTCAGGCAGAGAGCACAAGGGCTGAAACATGAAACGTATAACCGGGTAAATGGCCGTGATGGTGCATTCCAGGGACTAGCAAGAGCGTGGGGGAGGGGGACTGGAGCACACCCCGGCACGTAGGCCAGCTTTATTTATTAAGAAACTTCTACTGTTCCACAGAAGGGGTAGTGTCAAATGACAAATGTCAAATGGCTGGTTGGTGCGTAGCTTGCAAAACGCGACCACAACAGAACTAAGGACACAGACGGAATGGGTCACCCAGAAAGCGTCCACCAAGCGACCGGTCCCTTCTGTGTCCTTCGTTCATTTGTCAAAGCGCTTTGCAAGCAAGCGCATAGAGGGGAGGAAAATTACATGACAATCGACAGACCATCAAAGGACAGTGAGAAAGAGAGAGGGGGGAAGACACATGAGTCGCCCACAAAGACACGTACTGTACACGAGATATTTGTACAGAATCTCAAGTCCGTGGCCCAACTGGGCGGTGTCGCACCCGAAGTACCCATACCATTATCGCCTTCGAGGAGTGGGCGTGTTTCACACAAGGCCAGCAACCGGGAGAGATCATCTGTGATACTTGGGCATCGACTGCTAGCATATGAAGGAGGAAGAATGATAGAAGATGACACACTAGACAGTCGAGTATCACAGATCATCTCTCATGGCTGGTGGCATTGTGTAAAACACGGCCTCCTCTCAGAAGCTATAATGCGATGGGTCCTTTGCGCACGACACCGCCGATTGGAGAGAGGCAGCCATGAGAAGCGAGAGGTTCCAGACAAGTATATCCCAAGCAGTGCATAACTTGTTTGGAAGATGCGAAAAAAAAACACCCTCAAAAACACTCACAAAAAAAGTACACAACTTGTTTCAAAAAACAACGCTGGAAGAAGAAACAGCAAGGTCTGAAGGAAGGTGATTCCACTCCATTATTGAATTTGAAGAAATATGTTGAATTGAAGAAAGAAAGATTCGGAGGGTGAAGAAATAATTTTTGAGGATACTTGTACGAAGGTAATAAGGTACACATTTGCATCTCTTGCAGGTGTTCAGAAATAAAATTAGGTGCCAAAAGATTTTCTTTCGAGGAATATCAATCAACCCGCAATAAATATCATTGAGAAGTTTCAAACCAGCTTTTGTTCTAGCTCGTTCTAGCTCATTGTGTTCTAGCTATATGATGGTGTTTCTTGAACTTCTATTCCTTCTACCTTGTATGTATAACAACATTGCCTCACGGTAGCTCGGTTTGTTTCTTTGAAGCTCTCAGGAAATGTGATCAGAGCTGGTTTGGTGATCCCTATTCTGCCTCGAGCAGATACATATGAGAGCAAAGATATATACAGGGTGTCCCAGCTAACTGCGAACATATTTAAAAAAAAAATATATATATATAACACCTTTTCCAAGATGAAATCAATTGCAATATAGCATATGCTGAAGGGCACTCCTTAGGAGGGCATTAACAAAGTCATAAGGCAATGTCTTAATTAACTGTCATTAATTAACTTTTTAATTATAAAAGCTACGAAGTTGTCCCAATGAGAACATCTGTTCCTTTCGGTCACCTGATATCGTAGCCGTTTTGAGAACAAAAATATGTTCGATAAATCGTCCGCAAAAAAATCACGAAGGAAAACCGTTTTTTTTTTATTTTGTTCATTGCGCTTCTTAGAAGACGCGTCATTCCTTCACACCCTATGTGAAAGTGATAAACAGCACACTATCGCCTCTCGCGTCCTGGAAAAAGATTAAAAGGAAACAGAAAATGCAACCCAAGGCTAGGCCACTTCCGATAGAGTCACCCGATACATTTGTTTTCGTGTTGTTTCCACAAGTTAAAGCTCATCCTTGACGCATGAGAAGGAAATACACGTCTCCAAAGATGCGCAATGAACAAAATAAAGAAAAAAATGGCGTTCCTTCACAAATTTTTTTGCGGGCGATCTAAACAACCAAAGAATGATATTCTTCAAATTATTTGGTTGACGGTTCAGTGCATGTTCCTTTGTTTTTATCCCCGTTCGTCCCTGCACTAAGAGTTTTATTGATTGTAAATATGAGTTACCGCAAGCTCTTTGCAAGCTCCCATTCAATGTGAACTAATCCCAATCACCCAGTTTGCACACGACTGTTTTTTTAAGCCAGCAATTAGTAATGTTAAATTCTCCTGCATGCTTCATTCCCTATACTTATCATTAATAAGACATCAATTAGTCATTTCCAGCAAACTTGCTGAAGCCACTACTTAAAGTACAATGAAAAGGATGTCACCAAAGAAAAGGTTCGGGAGAAGACACGGTGTGTGTATATACTTTGCGCAAAGAAGTAGAGACTGAATATTGTAGAGAAATGCATCTCTTTTATTTACACATTACACGGTTAGGCCTTTTTCCCGACGAGTATGTCTGGACTTGTCAAGCAGCGCCTTCCTGGCCACTAGCATTATGTTGCTGTTTTAATCTTATGTTAGCCATTGAGTTTCGTAGCGATGTGCTGTGACGCCATGATCAGGGCTAAGCTCCTTGATGCCTAGCTCTGTGCTCGTGTTAAGCATATTCTCCGATGTTTTGTACACGCTTTCATATGTTTACACTTGTTTAATAGTGTGCATTTGTTTAGCAGTGTCTTTCTTGTTGCAATTTTTACCCGCCACTAGTGTATTGTTGTTTTGTCCCTATTCAACGAATATCGCCATGAGGGCGATGGTGGCCCCATCTGGGGTGATGCCTTGCAACTACGTAGCCAACTGTCGTCGATCTCTGCAACTGCCAGTCACCAATGAGCAACATGGTGGTCGGTCAGCCGCCCGTTCCTTCTTCGAGTGGCATCGTTGATTTTTAAATAAATTGTTTCTCTCACTCTATTTATATCCTTTTTTATTTTTTATAACAACGAGCTTGTGGAAACATGTAGGGTGGTCTGGACACGGCCCCCAATTAGTGTGGTGAGTCACTGGATAGTCCCAGCTACTGTGGGGGTCCCAATTGTTAATTAATTGCTAATTTAATTGTGTCCAGGCCACTTGTTTGTTTGCTGATGCTTGTGGTCACTGGTTACAATTGATATCGATGCGGTTTTATGTGTGGTTGATCCTACCACAGTCAAACTACAAAAAGTTATCCTGATGCGTTTTGCCTTTTTTTAGGTTCTGCAGCACATATAAAATTTAAAGTTGCGGTAGCTGTATATCTTCATTTGAAAGATTAGTGTCATGACACATTGTCAAAGTCTGTGGGTCCTACCCCTGGAAATAATGTTTCGAAGTTTGCCCTCAATGCCTCCACAGTATATTGTATATATTGCATCATACCTTCCCCAAGAACACACCGACCTCCCCAAGATGTCCCAGGGATGTCACTCAGGGATAGGAACGGAATTCCTAGGACGTCCCCGAATGGTCCTCAATTTGTCAGAAATGTGTTAGAATGAGACTCCGCGTATCATCCTCAGATCTTCCCCGGCAAATCCCCCAAGGGCACTTCTAGTATAGCTTCTGGAGCACAAGCAGATACCTTAGTGAAATATTTATTTTGGGAAGTGAGGGCACATTTGCAGCACCTAGTCAGCGTGTGTGTGTTCTTTATATATTTTCAACCTCGGTCACTAGCTACCATTCGTGGTTTCTCATCTGTATTTGTATTTCTCATCACAAACAGTGAGTGCCACAGTTTAAAAAAAAAAAAAAACATATATATATATAGAAGGCCCCTAGGCCACTAAGACCAGCGAAATCACTTAGAAAACCATATGATGCAGCAGCATTTCCAATATTCTCGTCATGCAATTTATTGCTTATTCGCATCTCAATCAAAACAAAGGGTGAGGTATCTAAGTTTAACTTGATTTCGCACATAACCAACAATGAAGTGAGAAATTTCTTGGAGTATTAAATCGCTGTGAAGGTACTGTCCATGTTTCTTACTGCTTTGGTTTAAGGCATGCATCGTAAGTGAATTTTGGGCACTCAAGCACAAGTATTTTTTGTCTCTGCGGAAATAAAATGATCCGTGCAACCTCCTTTCGGGAACCCTTTGCGGACACTCATGCAACAAGACCGCAGTGAAAGGTCTATCAAACTGTATTTTACTGCACGTCAAACGCAGCCTTTAAAACCCGACAATCAGTATTTGCACACCTATATCTGTTTTTATTTTATATTTTTGTTCCTTTTTGTTTTTGAATTTATGCATGAGCACTCCTTCTTTATTGTATTTGGTAATGATAAATAAATCGGGAATTTGATTACTGCTTGCAGGTATTAAAATGTACAATGCAGTATTAAAATAATGTACTTCCCATGTGCTTGTCCTCCGGTTGACGACCGCAGGATGTACGCAAATGACAATCACTGGAAGCTGCTATGATGACAGCCTGTGGACCCCCTCCTTTCATCCAATCACGGACGAGGACGTGATGACACTTTGAGGACATCCCGAGGACTCCAGCTCTTTTTCTACAAAGGCGACCTCCGTTCGGAAGAAACTGACGGGTTTGTGTTCTTCATTACGTTACTAAACTAACATGGTATTCGCCTTCTTGCACTTCTGGAAGCTGAGAATACAACAAGCGCTTTCACAACAAACTTGCCGCAGCTTCTCGTGACTATATACCTTTCGAAACAACAACAACAACTTTATTACGGGATGGTGATATATGATAGGCTCAGATTCCCTAAACACATTTGTTTTGTTTGTTGGGCCGATCCTGAGACCTGATTGGCATTTTTGTTAAATAAAGGTTGGTCCAGCGTAAAATTCTCTGCCTCCAAAAAGGATGACTGTCTATGATACATGGAGCGTTTCTCGTGGAAAGGGCAGAAACGCGCGACTGTGTCGCATTGCTTTTGACTTTCAAAGGTCCTATCTGATTGTCTCAAACCAAAGGGAGTAAGAAACATAGACTTTGAAATGATGCAGAGCTAATACTTCAATCAATTTCTCGCTTTGAGTATTTTTGCTTTGCGTAATCGAAAGGAAGATGAACAGCTCACCCTTCGTTTTGTGTGGCAAGCGACCAGGACTCGAATTTACGCAGGGTCGCGTTATAAGCAATAAATAGTATAGGTTTTAGTTTCGGAAGAGTACTTTTTGGAGTGGGCTTCGGAGAGAGCAACCTTACGCTTGTCTCATCCTACAGTTGGAAATACGAAGATTTCTCGGACTTAGTGCCCCTGAGAAGATTCTATTTATCACTGGAACATTAAAAATGCTGCCATGACTTTGGTGTCATTGCAAGCTGATGTAACTTGCGAAAGCACTTAGCAGGTGTGCGTGCCAGAAATAGCAAGGTAAAACAAATCAAAGCAGGAAAGTGAGGGAAAGCTTTCTCCTCCATGAGTACTTAAACTGCCCTAAATTGGTCCTTGAAGATGAGCGAGGGACAGGCCCGGGGACGTCATCTCATATGCCAAAGTGGCAGTATTATGATACTCTGAGGATCAGATTTTGACATCCAAGGTATGTTATCCCTGTCCCCATCTGGCAACCTCAGGGTAGCCCTCTGATGACAGTGTGTTCTTGTGGATGGGGCTGCTGAGCCCTATAGTCCGCGGTTCTATGTAAAACTACGCCGTTTCTCAGAGAAGTTGGTTGAGAAGCTACATGAGTTTGAAGAAGCCTCAGCCTGTGCACAGAGAACACGAAACAATCACAGCAGCTGAAATCAGCAACAACTTGAGGGTTCCTGTTTTGAGACGCTCTGTGTCTGTCTTCACTTCTGTATGATCACGCTCAGCCTTTTCCCAACTATGGAACAGCCCCATATCCTACTTACATAGCAGATCTACTGTTCCTCTTTAAAACTCGGGCTGTGTCTATTAGTGCTCTGTGTTCAAGTTGTAAGGTAAGATTATCACATGTCACAAATTCCACTGCGTTCTAGTTCACCGAAGTTGACTCTATAGCAACCAGCAGGCCTTCAAAAGGTGCTCGAGAACCTTGAACAGCAAGGGACAGTCAGCTTGCTCATCACTGATAGGCACATTTAGGTGAAGTATTTCATGAAAAACACTCATCTGTGAATCATCGCTTCGACATACTGCAAGTTGTAAGAGGTTATAGGCCATATTTCTTTTGTAGTGCACACCATCATAAGACACATGTGCAGTCCAGCTTGTGTATGTTGTCTGACAAGATATTTCCTATTAGAACGGGTACATTTGGGGGCAAGCTTTGCTGTTAACATTATTAATCACATTTGTAGCTTAAATGTGTAGGTGCTTTTTTGCACATTTTTAACGATGTTAGCCTTACCCGGTATAATTATTATCTCTGCTTCCCCTTGCTCAGACCCCAGGAAAAAGATACATGCAGCAACGCTAGTGAAGCAACATCCGGTGCATAACTAGGGAACACGAAGGAACAGACAAGTTTGAGGCTTCGTGTTGTGTCTGTCCCTTCGTGTTCCCTAGTCTCGGGTTTACATTATGCATTATCTTCACCAGCTCGCTTGCTTCCTAGCCATTTCTTCATTGCAATATCCGCTGCTACAAAAATGGTATCACGACATTGTAAACGACCTCTACTGGTGCGGATGGACAAGTAATGATAATGGGAAGTTGGTCCTGGTAAAGTGACA